>NC_139989.1:88298855-88412355 GCF_964263955.1 Coregonus lavaretus
GGGATTACATAACCCTAGCAAAACCCAAGTCTACTTGGCAGTAATAACGCTCACTGTTGCCCCTAGTGGCCGGTTTTTAAGGCTTTTCCTGACTTCATTTACATTTACATTTTAGTCATTTAGCAGACGCTCTTATCCAGAGCGACTTACAGGAGTAATTAGGGTTAAGTGCCTTGCTCAAGGGCACATTGACAGATTTTTCACCTAGTCGGCTCGGGGATTAGAACCAGCGACCTTTCGGTTACTGGCACAACGCTCTTAACCACTAAGACGTCCAGTTTAGAAATCAATCTTGAGCAATCTGGCTGGTCTAAAACAGATATTAGACCCAGGTCAGTCTAGTTTCCCTTCAATCCCAAACTTTAATGCGGCAATCAGCAATTGAAACAATAACAAAGCTAAACCACACCCGTTTCGGTAAAAAGCTGAGGGATGGAGCTGGATAAATGTATCCTCTCTCAATGTATAGACAGAGCTATGGATGCAAGGACTGACCATCCACGATATCAACATTATAACTCTAACCTATACAGACCAAGGACTGACCATCCACGATATCAACATTATAACTCTAACCTATACAGACCAAGGACTGACCATCCATGATATCAACATGATAGTTTTAACCACGTTTTGATGCTCTACAGTGTTGATGTTTATGTTGTTTACAAACATTTGCATAAAATAAGTAATTATTTTGGGTTCTGACGGGGTACCACTGTCACGGTACTGATGTGGATGCGGTGGTGAAGTCAGGCGCAGGACACAGAGGATAAGTCAAAACCACTTTACTGAAATACTTGGAACAAATACAAAATAAATGGCCTCGAAAACACCGGAGGCAAATTAATACGCGAAATGCGTAAAAACACTCACAAACAAAAGAACCGAACCTCGAAACAAACGACAGGCGGACAATAACACACAACTACCAAACATAACACAGGGAAACTTATAGGTGACATAATCAGGACAGAATACGAAACAGGTGCACTTAACTAGACATGACAAAACAAACATCGAAAACATCAAACGGTGGCAGCTAGTACTCCGGGGACGACGAACGCCGAAGCCTGCCCGAACAAGGAGGAGGAGCAGCCTCGGCGGTATTCGTGACAACCACAGTGGAACTAAGCTCATGCAGCATTCATAAGTTACATTTTTCAAGAAGCAATGGGTAGATATTAATTTAATGGATAAAAAAATTGATTTAGCAACTGCTGATTGCCCCTTTAAGATGTAGGTATGGAGGTCAAATTGGCCTTAGATTAGTGTCTAGGAGTAACTTCATTACCACTGGTGCAGCACAACACCACCCCATGGTGCAGCACAACACCACCCCCATGGTGCGGCACAACACCACCCTCATGGTGCAGCACAACACCACCCCCATGGTGCGGCACAACACCACCCCCATGGTGCAGCACAACACCACCCCCATGGTGCAGCACAACACCACCCCCATGGTGCAGCACAACACCACCCCCATGGTGTAGCACAACACCACCCCCATGGTGAGGCACAACACCACCCCCATGGTGCAGCACAACACCACCCCCATGGTGCAGCACAACACCACCCCCATGGTGCGGCACAACACCACCCCCATGGTGAGGCACAACACCACCCCCATGGTGAGGCACAACACCACCCCCATGGTGCGGCACAACACCACCCTCATGGTGCAGCACAACACCACCCCCATGGTGCGGCACAACACCACCCCCATGGTGCAGCACAACACCACCCCCATGGTGTAGCACAACACCACCCCCATGGTGCGGCACAACACCACCCCCATGGTGCGGCACAACACCACCCCCATGGTGAGGCACAACACCACCCCCATGGTGCAGCACAACACCACCCCCATGGTGCAGCACAACACCACCCCCATGGTGCGGCACAACACCACCCCCATGGTGAGGCACAACACCACCCCCATGGTGAGGCACAACACCACCCCCATGGTGCGGCACAACACCACCCCCATGGTGCAGCACAACACCACCCCCATGGTGCAGCACAACACCACCCCCATGGTGCAGCACAACACCACCCCCATGGTGTAGCACAACACCACCCCCATGGTGAGGCACAACACCACCCCCATGGTGCAGCACAACACCACCCCCATGGTGCAGCACAACACCACCCCCATGGTGCAGCACAACACCACCCCCATGGTGTAAAACAACACCACCCCCATGGTGAGGCACAACACCACCCCCATGGTGCAGCACAACACCACCCCCATGGTGCAGCACAACACCACCCCCATGGTGTAGCACAACACCACCCCCATGGTGAGGCACAACACCACCCCCATGGTGCGGCACAACACCACCCCCATGGTGAGGCACAACACCACCCCCATGGTGAGGCACAACACCACCCCCATGGTGAGGCACAACACCACCCCCATGGTGCAGCACAACACCACCCCCATGGTGAGGCACAACACCACCCCCATGGTGCAGCACAACACCACCCCCATGGTGCAGCACAACACCACCCCCATGGTGCAGTACAACACCACCCCCATGGTGAGGCACAACACCACCCCCATGGTGAGGCACAACACCACCCCCATGGTACAGCACAACACCACCCCCATGGTGCAGCACAACACCACCCCCATGGTGCGGCACAACACCACCCCCAAGGTGCAGCACAACACCACCCCCATGGTGCAGCACAACACCACCCCCATGGTGAGGCACAACACCACCCCCATGGTGCAGCACAACACCACCCCCATGGTGCAGCACAACACCACCCCCAAGGCTCTGATGAAGGTGATTCATGCTGAAACTGAAAGCCTGTTGTTAGTTTCTCTCGTCAATAAATCAGATTCACTCAGAAATAACTTCTGCTTTCCTTTATTCTCCAGGATTGTCTGATTGGTGGATTTTCAAGTCCCTCAGTCGAGCACCTGATCCCCCCTATTTCGTTGAAGCTTTGGCTGAAGAGCGTTTGGGTGGACCTTTTATCCCCCATCTGCATAATAATGGTTACAGCAGCTGAGAGGCTGTGGAATAGTCAAGCAGTCGCTGGCATATAGATAGACCCTTACAGAAGGCCTTCTCTCCTGAACACACACTACACACACACACACACACACACTACACACACACACACACACACACACACACACACACACTACACACACACACACTACACACACACACACTACACACACACACACACACACACACACACACACACACACACACACACACACACACACAACACACACACACACTACACACATGCTCACACTAAACACTACACACTACACACACACTACACACTACACACACACACACACACACACACACACACTCTCTTCTGACAGCAGAAGAGGCAGTCTCTCCTGAATAAAGAGAGAGGGAGGGAAACACAACCTCAGATTACAGTAACTCCAGTGGTGGAAAAAGTACCCAATTGTCATACTTGATTAAAAGTAAAGATACCTTAATAGAAAATGACTCAACTAAAAGTGAAAGTCACCCAGTAAAATACTATTTGAGTAAAAGTCCAAAAGTATTTGGTTTTAAATATACTTAAGTATCAATAGTAAATGTAATTGCTAACATATACTTAAGTATCAAAAGTAAAAGTACAAGTATAAATCATTTCAAATTCCTTACATAAAGCAAACCAGACAATTTTCTTGTTTTTAAAATGTACGTTCAGCCAGAAGCACACTCCAACACTCAGACAATTTACAAACAAAGCATTTGTGTTTAGTGAGTCCCCCAGATCAGAGGCAGTAACAATTCAATAATGATGAGACAGGAGACAGGAATCAGTTCAACCATTTATCTGGAACGTGATCATCTCAACACATAAAAATCCCCTTGATGCTCTGCAGCACAACCCCAATATACAACAAATACATAGATAAGTAAATGGACACTAAACAAAACTCATAGAGGAATTTAAATGTTCAGTTGTAGAAAGTAGGGCCATGGGATAGGGTCAGAAAGGTCAGTATGTTTGATAACTGGTTACAGAGGTGACATAACAAGCATAAGGTCCATTATAACACAGTGAAGTAGAGGTGGGAGCTAAAAGCAGACATGGACAGTGAGACGGTGTGAGGAGGTCAGGGGTGAAACACTAGATCAGGACAGGTAGAAATGGCAGGGCTGGAAATAGACACAGAGACACATTCTGTCATGGCTCAGACCTGACCTGAGACACCCAAACAGAAGATGCCATAGCAAAGTTCTGTCCAGTAGGCTATATGGGATTTCCTTTCATCAAAATCCAACACATGGAAATGTGTCCAGTGTGTGTGTGTGTGTGTGTCCAGTGTGTGTGTGTGTGTGTGTGTGTGTGTCTAGTGTGTGTGTGTGTGTCCAGTGTGTGTGTGTGTGTGTGTTTGTCCTGCATGTGTGTGTCCAGTGTGTGTGTGTGTGTGTGTGTGACCAGTGTGTGTGTGTGTGTGTGTGTGTGTGTGTGTGTCCAGTGTGAGTGTATCTAGTGTGTGTGTGTCCAGTGTGTGTGTTTGTGCAGTGTGTGTTTGTCCTGTGTGTGTGTGTTTGTGTGTATGTGTGTGTGTCCAGTGTGTGTGTTCAGTGTGTGTGTGTGTACAGTGTGTGTCTAGAGTGTGTGTCCAGTGTGTGTGTGTGTATGTGTGTATGTGTTTGTCTAGTGTGTGTGTGTGTGTGTGTGTCCAGTGTGTGTCCAGTGTGTGTGTGTGTGTGTGTGTGTGTCTAGTGTGTGTGTGTGTCCTGTGTATATGTGTGTGTGTGTCCTGTGTGTGTGTGTGTGTCGAGTGTGTGTGTGTGTCCAGTGTGTGTGTGTGTCCAGTGTGTGTCCAGTGTGTGTGTGTGTCCAGTGTGTGTGTCCAGTGTGTGTGTGTGTGTGTGTTTGTGTGTGTCCAGTGTGTGTGTGTGTGTGTGTGTCCAGTGTGAGTGTGTCCAGTGTGTGTGTTTGTCCAGTGTGTGTGTTTGTCCAGTGTGTCTGTGTGTGTGTGTGTCCAGTGTGTGTGTGTGTGTCCAGTGTGTGTGTGTGTCCAGTGTGTGAGTGTGTCCAGTGTGTGTGTGTGTGTCCAATGTGTGTGTGTCCAGTGTGTGTGTGTGTGTGTGTGTGTGTGTACAGTGTGAGTGTGTCCAGTGTGTGTATTTGTGTGTGTGTGTGTGTGTGTGTGTGTGTGTGTGTGTTTGTGTGTGTCCAGTGTGTGAGTATATGTGTGTCAGTGTGTCCAGTGTATATGTGTGTGTGTGTGTGTGTCCGGTGTGTGTGTGTCCAGTGTACATGTGTATGTGTGTGTGTCCGGTGTGTGTGTGTGTGTGTGTCCAGTGTGTGTGTGTGTCCAGTGTGTGTGTGTGTGTGTGTGTGTGTGTGTGTGTGTGTGTGTGTGTGTGTGTACAGTGTGAGTGTGTCCAGTGTGTGTATTTGTGTGTGTGTGTGTGTGTGTGTTTGTGTGTGTCCAGTGTGTGAGTATATGTGTGTCAGTGTGTCCAGTGTATATGTGTGTGTGTGTGTGTGTCCGGTGTGTGTGTGTCCAGTGTACATGTGTATGTGTGTGTGTCCGGTGTGTGTGTGTGTGTGTCCAGTGTGTGTGTGTGTCCAGTGTGTGTGTGTGTCCAGTGTGTGTGTGTGTCCAGTGTGTGTGTGTGTGTGTCCAGCGTGTGTGTGTGTCCAGTGTGTGTGTGTGTGTATTTGTACAGTGTGTGTGTGTCCAGTGTGTGTGTGTGTGTCTAGTGTGTGTGTGTGTGTCCAGTGTGTGTGTCCAGTGTGTCTGTGTTTGTGTACATTGTGTGTGTGTCCAGTGTGTGTGTGTGTGTGTATGTCCAGTGTGACTGTGTCCAGTGTGTGTGTTTGTCCAGTGTGTCCATTGTGTGTGTGTGTGTGTGTGTTTGTGTGTGTGTGTGTGTTTGTGTGTGTCCTGTGTGTGTATGTGTTTGCGTGTGTACAGTGTGTGTGTGTTTCCAGTGTGTGTGTTCAGTGTGTGTGTGTGTGTGTCCAGTGTATTTGTGTGTGTGTGTGTCATGTGTGAGTGTGTGTCCAGCGTGTGTGTGTCCAATGTGTGTGTGTGTCCAGTGTGTGTGTGTGTTTGTGTCCAGTGTGTGTGTGTGTCCAATGTGTGTGTGTGTCCAGTGTGTGTGTGTGTGTCCAGTGTGTGTGTGTCCCCAGTGTGTGTGTGTCCCCAGTGTGTGTGTGTCCCCAGTGTGTGTGTTTGTCCAGTGTGTGTGTGTGTGTGTGTGTTTGTGTCCAGTATACGTGTGTGTGTGTGTGTGTTTGTGTGTGTCCAGTGTGTGTGTGTGTCCAGTGTGTGTGTGTGTCCAGTGTGTGTGTGTACAGTGTGTGTGTGTGTCCAGTGTGGGTATTTGTCCAGTGTGTGTGTGTGTGTGTTTGTGTGTGTCCAGTGTGTGTGTGTGTGTGTGTGCTTGTGTGTGTCCAGTGTGTGTGTCCAGTGTGTGTGTGTCAGTGTTACCATGGTTATTATTTACAGGGACACTGAGGAGTCAACATAAACCCTAAACCCTGGATAGAGGGACTCAGTGAATGTGGAGTGGAATGTGTTCAGGTGGGTCAGTGTGTCAGAGGAGACTCTGTAGAAGGACAGAGTGCCGGCTGGCCAGTCCAGATACACTCCTACTCTGTGGGGGCTGGAGGAGGGGACGTCTATGGTAGTGGACTTATTATTGTGACAGGCAGAGTAACTGTTGCCAGAGCAGGTCAGACTCCAGGACTTGTCATTGTATCCAATCACACAGTCACTACCCCCTCCTCTCCTGCTGATTCCTTTATATGCCACTCCTATATCAGCCCCTCTCCCACTCCACTCTACCTCCCAGTAACAGCGCCCAGTCAGACCCTCTCTACACAGCACCTGTCCATAGTCCTCAAATATCTCTGGGTGATCAGGATACGGCTGCTCCTCTCTCCTCCATGTCACCTTTCTGTTCTCCTCAGACAGAGAGAGGAATCTGTTTACTGTGTTTGGGTCCAGTGTGAGATCACAGACATCTGATGGATGAAACCAGACACAATATTAGAAATCATCATCATTCACATTAGAATGTTAACTCACTTTTCACTAATTCATTTAATGTAGATGTTTCTAGGTATCAAAAGGAGAAGTTAAGGTAACTTGAGAATTGTTCAATGATCATATGTTTTACTGTATGGTAATATAAAACACACTTATTCCCATTAATTACACACATACACATCCTGAACACACACACACACATCCTGTACACACACAAACACATTGAACACACACTCACACCTGTATGCATGCATGAACACACACACACATCCTGAACACACACACACTGGAAACACATCCTGAACACACACTGGACACACACACATCTTCATGCATGAACACACACACACATTTCTAAAGAAACACGAACACGCCACACACACATACACAGACACACACATTGTCAAAGCAACTCTTTGTAAACTTTGGTGTTCCTGATTTGTGCTTCTGTAGAACTACAGCTGATATTTAATATGACCAAGTAAGTAATGATGGTGGTCTTTGACTTTGACTTCACTTGAATTAAGACTTATTCTTAGTCATATTCTTCCCAGCAGTCAACACTCACATTTTCTAAGTCCAGGTTTCATTCTGTTCTCTCCACCATGTTCCACACTGTAGCGGTAAGCAGAAGAACAGACAGTCATTGAGGGATACACCTGAACTCACACACACACACACACACACACACACACACACACACACACACACACACACACACACACACACACACACACACACACTGGACACACACACACGCACGCACACACACACTGGACACACACACACACACACACACACACACACACAGTCAGTATATACATTTGTCCAAGTGTGTGTGTGTGTGTCCACTGTGTGTGTGTGTCCAGTGTGTGTGTGTACAGTGTGTGTGTGTGTGTTTCCAGTGTGTGTGTGTGTATGTGTCCAGTGTGTGTGTGTGTGTGTGTGTGTGTCCAGTGTGTGTGTGTGTGTGTGTGTGTGTGTCTGTCCAGGGTGTGTGTCCAGTTTGTGTGTGTGTGTGTGTCCAGTGTGTGTGTGTGTGTGTGTCCAGTGTGTGTGTGTGTGTTTGTCCAGTGTGTGTGTGTGTGTGTGTTTGTCCAGTGTGTGTGTGTGTCCAGTGTGTGTGTGTGTGTGTGTGTTTGTCCAGTGTGTGTATGTGTGTCCATTGTGTGTGTGAGTCCAGTGTGTGTGTGTATGTCTAGTGTGTGTGTGTGTGTGTCTAGTGTATGTGTATCTAGTGTGTGTGTGTTTGTAGAGTGTGTGTGTGTGTGTGTGTGTCCAGTGTATGTGTGTGTCCAGTGTTTTGTTTGTGTGTGTGTGTGTGTGTGTGTGTGTCCAGTGTGAGTAAGTCTGTGTGTTTGTGTGTGTGTGTCCAGTGTGTGTCCAGTGTGTGTTTGTGTTTGTGTCCGGTGTGTGTCCAGTGTGTGTGTGTGTGTGTGTGTGTGTGTGTGTGTGTGTGTGTGTGTGTGTGCGTGTGTGTGCGTGTGTGTCCAGTGTGTGTGTATGTCTAGTGTGTGTGTGTTTGTCTAGTGTGTGTGTGTGTTTCCAGTGTGTGTGTTTGTCCAGTGTGTGTGTGTGTGTGTGTGCGTCCTTTGTGTATGTGTGTGTCCTTTGTGTGTATGTGTCCAGTTTGTGTGTTTACAGTGTGTGTGTGTGTGTGTCCAGTGTGTATGTGTGTCCAGTGTGTGTACTGATACACGTGCACACACACACACTGGACACACACACACAAACACACACACACACTGGAAAAACAGACACACACACGACACACGACACACACAAACACTGGACACACACAGACACACACACAGGACACAAACACACACGCACACACACACACACACACACACACACACACACAGTCTTTATATAACTTAGTCCAAGTGGTGGTCAGAATGTTTGTCTTAACTAGCCTGATAACTCCAACATGTCTGATATGAACATTGACATAAACCCTCTACATACTTGAGTTTCTCCAGTCTGCAGTGTGGATCCTCCAGTCCAGCAGAGAGCAGTCTGACTCCTGAGTCTCCTGGGTGATTGTAGCTCAGGTCCAGCTCTCTCAGGTGTGAGGGGTTTGACTTCAGAGCTGAGACCAGAGAAGCACAGCCTTCCTCTGTGACTAGACAGCCTGACAGCCTGCAAAGAGTCAAATCATATTAAAATCACCCTGTTATTCTTTGGTGGTGAAAATATATTTTTTCAACATTTTCAGATATATCAGTGTCCTGAAACCTGCCATATCTATTCATAAATGAATGTATCGTTATTAGAAATTATCATAATATTGCTTGTAGAGAGAAACATGTATAGTACGAATATTTGAGTAGACTGACCAGAGCAGTTTAAAAAGCAGTATCAGTCAAAAGACAGACAGTGAGGTATCAGATTTAGATTGTATTGAGTATACAGTCCACAACATATCTATTTGACAGTGAAGATAACATTTTAAATGTGGCTCTATACTCCAGCATTTTGGATTTGAGATAAAATGTTTTATATGAGGTGACAGTATATAATGTCACCTTTAATTTGAGGGAATTTTAATACATATCTGTTTCACCATTTAGAAATGAAAGCACTTTATGTATCTAGTCCCCCCATTTGAAGAAGTCAAACGTATTCTGACCAATTCACTTATAGTGTATTAAAGTAGTCAAAAGTTGAGTATTTGGTTGTGAACTCGTTGGTTGCATTTGCAGTTTGTTTTGGTTGTGTTTTGGGTTATGTTTTGCCCAATAGTAACTGAATGGTGGATGATGACTGGAGTAATTTTCTGTCTAAGTGAGTAGATAACATGTTTCTAAACACTACTAAATTAATCCTGATGATGCCATGATTAAGAAAGATCATGAATGAATCATGAATAATAATGAATGAGAAAGTTACAGAGGCTACAACAAAACATACTAACCTCTCACCATTAACATCAAATAAAAGGTGACATTCTGTACTGTTGCCTGATATGAAACATTATATCTCAAATCCAAAATGCTGGAGCATAGCACCAAATGTAAAACTGTAAGCCTCACTGTCCAAACACATATGGTGTGGACTATGTGTGCCTGGTAAACACATGTGGATCTGGTGAACAGTTATCACTTGTTGACCAACTACAAGAATACTGACCTCAGAGTCTCCAGTTTACAGTGGGGATTCCCCAGTCCAGCAGAGAGCAGCTTCACTCCTGAATCCTTCAGGTCATTGTTACTCAGATCCAGCTCTCTCAGGTGTGAGGGGTTTGACTTCAGAGCTGAGACCAGAGAAACACAGCCTTCCTCTGTGACTAGACAGCCTGACAGCCTGCAAATAGTCAAATCATATTAAAACCACACTGCTATTCTTTGGTGGTGAAAATAGAGTGGCAATATATTTTTTCAACATATTCAGATATATCAGTGTCCTGAAACCTGCCATATCTATTCATAAATTAATGAATGTTTCATTATTAGAAATGATCATATATTGATTGTAGAGAGAAACATGTATAGTACACATATTTGAGTAGACTGACCAGACCAGTTTAAAAAGCAGTATCAGTCAAAAGACAGACAGTGAGGTATCAGATTTAGATTGTATTGAGTATACAGTCCAGACCATATCTATTTTGACAGTGAAGCCAACATTTTAAATGTGGCTCTATAATCCAGCATTTTCAACTTGAGATCAAATGTTTCATATGAGGTGAAATTGATGCATTTGCAGTTTGTTTTGGTTGTGTTTTGGGTTATGTTTTGCACAATACTAACTGAACGGTGGATGATGACTGGAGTCATTTTCTTTCTAAGTGAGTAGATAACATGTTTCTAAACACTACTAAATTAATCCTGATGGTGCCATGATTGAGAAAGATCATGAATGAATCATGAATAATAATGAGTGAGAAAGTTACAGAGGCTACAATATAAGATGCTAACCTCTCACCATTACCCTCAAATAAAAGGTCACATTCTGAACTGTCGCCTCATATGAAACAATCTCAAATCCAAAATGCTGGAGCATAGCGCCAAATTTAAAACTGTAAGCTTCACTGTCCAAACACATGGTGTGGATTATGTGTGCCTGGTAAACACATGTGGATCTGGTGAACAGTTATCACTTGTTGACCAACTACAAGAATACTGACCTCAGAGTCTCCAGTTTACAGTGGGGATTCCCCAGTCCAGCAGAGAGCAGCTTCACTCCTGAATCCTTCAGGTCATTGTTACTCAGATCCAGTTCTCTCGGGTGTGAGGGATTTGACATCAGAGCTGAGACCAGAGAAGCACAGCCTTCCTCTGTGACTAGACAACCTGACAGCCTGCAAAGAGTAAAATAATTTCAAATTACACTGGCAGTATATTTTTTCCACATTTTCAGATATATCAGCGTGCTGAAACCTGCCATATACAGTGGGGGAAAAAAGTATTTAGTCAGCCACCAATTGTGCAAGTTCTCCCACTTAAGTCGCTCTGGATAAGAGCGTCTGCTGAATGACAAAAATGTAAATGTAAATGTTAAAAAGATGAGAGAGGCCTGTAATTTTCATCATAGGTACACGTCAACTATGACAGACAAAATGAGACCATCTGACCATATGACATTCTCCCAATCCTCTTCTGGATCATCCAAATGCACTCTAGCAAACTTCAGACGGGCCTGGACATGTACTGGCTTAAGCAGGGGGACACGTCTGGCACTGCAGGATTTGAGTCCCTGGCGGCGTAGTGTGTTACTGATGGTAGGCTTTGTTACTTTGGTCCCAGCTCTCTGCAGGTCATTCACTAGGTCCCCCCATGTGGTTCTGGGATTTTTGCTCACCGTTCCTGTGATCATTTTGACCCCACGGGGTGAGATCTTGCGTGGAGCCCCAGATCGAGGGAGATTATCAGTGGTCTTGTATGTCTTCCATTTCCTAATAATTGCTCCCACAGTTGATTTCTTCAAACCAAGCTGCTTACCTATTGCAGATTCAGTCTTCCCAGCCTGGTGCAGGTCTACAATTTTGTTTCTGGTGTCCTTTGACAGCTCTTTGGTCTTGGCCATAGTGGAGTTTGGAGTGTGACTGTTTGAGCTTGTGGACAGGTGTCTTTTATACTGATAACAAGTTCAAACAGGTGCCATTAATACAGTTAATGAGTGGAGGACATAGGAGCCTCTTAAAGAAGAAGTTACAGGTCTGTGAGAGCCAGAAATCTTGCTTGTTTGTAGGTGACCAAATACTTATTTTCCACCATAATTTGATAATAAATTCATTAAAAATCCTACAATGTGATTTTCTGGATTTTTTTCTCTCATTTTGTCTGTCATAGTTGACGTGTACCTATGATGAAAATTACAGGCCTCTCTCATCTTTTTAAGTGGGAGAACTTGCACAATTGGTGGCTGACTAAATACTTTTTTCCCCCACTGTATATTCATAAATGGACTTATCATTATTAAAAAGGACAAATTATAAAAGTATTGCTTGTAGAGAGAAAAATGTAAAGCACAAATATTTGAGTAGACTGACCAGACCAGTTTAACCTCTTAAGTATCGGACCCTTTTTTTTCCAATTTTCGCCTAAAATGACATACCCAAATCTAACTGCCTGTAGCTCAGGACCTGAAGCAAGGATATGCATATTCTTGATACCATTTGAAAGGAAACACTTGTGTTTGTGGAAATGTGAAATTAATGTAGGACAATATAACACATTAGACATGCGTTGTCTAATATTTTGTTTTGTTCCATCATCTTTGAAATGCAAGAGAAAGGCCACAACATAATATTGCAGTTTAGGCACAATTTAGATTCTGGTCACTAGATGGAAGCAGTGTGTAACATTTCAGATTTATCCAGTGAAGCATTGCAATACTGGACTACATTTACCTTACATTTTAGTCATTTAGCAGACGCTCTTATCCAGAGCGACTTACAGTTAGTGAGTGCATACATTATTTTATTTTTTTCATACTGACCCCACGTGGGAATTGAACCCACAACCCTGGCGTTGCAAACGCCATGCTCTACCAACTGAGCTACATCCCTGCCAGCCATTCCCTCCCCTACATGTGTCTCCCGGTCGCAGCCGGCTACGACAGAACCTGGATTCAAACCAGGATCTCTAGTGGCACAGCTAGCACTGCGATGCAGTGCCTTAGACCACTGCGCCACTCAGGAGGCAGACTATTTTGTATCAAGTCTGCCCAAATGTGCCGAATTGGTCAATTGATAAATTTTCAAGTACATAACTATAGAGAACATACAAAAATGATAAGGTAATACAAAATGTAAGTTTACACACTCCCAGGAATGTCATACATGATGGATCATTAGCTTATACACTAACTTTCACACATCTGGCGCCGACGAAGATGGCAGCCTCGCGACTAGCTCTTAGGAAACTTTGCAGTATTTTGTTTTTTTATGTATTATTTTTTACATTATTAGCTCAGAAAGTGTTTTGTATCATTACATACAGCTGGGGAAAACTATTGGATATCAGAGTGGCGGTAACTCACCAGCATTACAACCAGGAATACGACTTTCCCAAAGCAGATCCTTTGTTTGCTCTCCCCATGGCAACAGAGCTAATTCCAGCGGCTGACCCTAAACATTGCCGGAGGAGGAGAGGCACTCGGAGCGGCCTGCTGGTTCGACTTAGGAGGCGGGTACACCACCCACCGCTTCCAAGTATACTACTCGCTAATGTTCAGTCTTTGGTTAACAAGATCGACGAACTCCGGGCAAGGATTTCTTTCCAGAGAGACATCAAGGCCTGTAACATACTTTGTTTAACGGAAACATGGCTCTCTTGGGATATTCTGTCGAAATCGGTGCAGCCAGAGGAGTTCTCAATTCATCGCGCATACAGGAATAAATATCTCTCCGGGAAGCAGAAGGGCGGAGGTGTGTATTTCATGATTAATGACTCATGGTGTAATTGTAGTAACATACAGGAACTTGAGTCCTTTTGTTCACCCAACCTAGAATATCTCACAATCAAATGCCGACCGTATTATCTCCCAAGATAATTTTATTCGGTGAAAGTCACAGCTGTGTATATCCCCCCTCAAGCCGATACCACGACGGCCCTCAAAGAACTTCACTGGACTTTATGCAAACTGGAAACCACATATCCGGAGGCTGCATTTATTGTAGCCGGGGATTTTAACAAAGCAAATTTGAGGACTAGGCTGCCAAAGTTCTATCAAAATATTGACTGTTGTACTCGCGCTGCCAAAATCCTTGACCATTGCTATTCGAACTTCCGGGATGGTTATAAGGCCCTCCCCCGCCCTCCATTCGGCAAATCTGACCACCACTTTGCTCCTCCCGTCCTATAGGCAGAAACTCAAACAGGAAATACCCGTGCTAAGGACTATTCAACGCTCGTCTGACCAATCGGAATCCACGCTTCAAGATTGTTTTGATCACGCGGACTGGGATATGTTCCGGGTAGCTTCCGAAAATAATTTAGACGAATACACTGAACCGGTGACTGAGTTTATCAGGAAGTGTATAGGTGATGTTGTGCCCACTGTGACTATTAAAACCTACCCTAACCAGAAACCGTGGATAGATGGCAGCATTCGCGCCAATCTGAAAGCGCGAACCACCACATTCAACCATGGCAAGGTGACTGGGAATATGGCAGAATACAAACAGTGTAGCTACTCACTCCGCAATTAAACTGGCAAAACATCAGTATAGAGACAAAGTGGAGTCGCAATTCAACGGCTCAGACACGAGATGTATGTGGCAGGGTCCACAAACAATCACGGACTACAAAAGGAAAACCAGCTACATCGCCGACACCGACGTCTCGGTCCAGACAAGCTAAACACCTTCTTCGCCCGCTTTGAGGATAACACAGTGCCACTGACGAGGCCCACTACCAAGGACTGTGGCCTCTCCTTCTCCGTGGCCGACGTGATTAAGACATTTAAGCATGTTAACCCCTGCAAGGCTGCCGGCCCAGAAGTCATCCCTAGCCGTGTCCTCAGAGCATGCGCAGACCAGCTGGCTGGTGTGTTTATGGACATATTCAATCTCTCCCTTTCCCAGTCTGCTGTTCCCACATGCTTCAAGATGGCCACCATTGTTCCTGTACCCAAGAAAGCAAAGGTAACTGAACTAAATGACTATCGCCCTGTAGCACTCACCTCTGTCATCATGAAGTGCTTTGAGAGACTAGTCAAGGATCATATGACCTTACCTGTCACCCTAGACCCACTTCAATTTGCTTACCGCCCCAATAGATCCACAGACGATGCAATCGCCATCACACTGCACACTGCCCTATCCCATCTGGACAAGAGGAATACCTATGTAAGAATGCTGTTCATTGACTATAGCTCAGCATTCAACACCATAGTACACTCCAAGCTCATCATCAAGCTTAAGGCCCTGGGTCTGAACCCCGCCCTGTGCAACTGGGTCCTGGACTTCCTGACGGGCTGCCCCCAGTTGGTGAAGGTAGGAAACAACATCTCCACTTCGCTGATCCTCAACACTGGGGCCCCACAAGGGTGCGTGCTCAGCTCCCTCCTGTACTCCCTGTTCACCCATGACTGCATGGCCAAGCATGCCTCCAACTCAATCATCAAGTTTGCAGACGACACAACAGTAGTAGGCTTGATTACCAACAATGACGAGACCGCCTACAGGGAGGAGGTGAGGGCTCTGGGAGTGTGGTGCCAGGAAAATAACCTCTCACTCAACGTCAACAAAACAAAGGAGATGATCGTGGACTTCAGGAAACAGCAGAGGGTGCACCCCCCTATCCACATCGACGGGACCGCAGTGGAGAAGGTGGAAAGCTTCAAGTTCCTTTGCGTACACATCACCGACAAACTGAAATGGTCCACCCACGCAGACAGTGTGGTGAAGAAGGCGCAACAGAGCCTCTTCAACCTCAGGAGTCTGAAGAAATTTGGCTTGGCACCTAAAACCCTCACAAGCTTTTACAGATGCACAATTAAGAGCATCCTGTCGGGCTGTATCATCACCTGGTACGGCAACTGCACCGCCCACAACCGCAGGGCTCTCCAGAGGGTGGTGTGGTCTACCGAACGCATTATCGGGGGCAAACCACCCGCCCTCCATGACACATACAGCACCCAATGTCACAGGAAGGCCAAGAAGATCATCAAGGACATCAACCACCCAAACCACTGCCTGTTCACCCCGCTATCATCCAGTAGGCAAAGTCAGTACAGGTGCATCAAAGCTGGGACCAAGAGAATGAAAAACAGCTTCTATCTCAAGGACATCAGACTGTTAAATAGCCATCACTAGCACAGAGAGGCTGCTGCCCACATACAGACACATTAGAGGCTGCTGCTGCCTATTGAAATCACTGGCCACTTTAAGAAATGGAACACTAGTCACTTTAATAATGTTTACAGTCACTTTAATAATGTTTACATATCTTGCACTACTCATCTCATATGTATATACTGCATCTTATTCTATAATATTCTACTGTATTTTAGTCCATGTCGCTCTGTCATTGCTTGTCCCTATATGTATATATTCTTAAATTCCATTCCTTACTAGTTTTGTGTGTATTGGGTATATGTTGTGAAATTGTTAGATATTACTTGTTAGATATTACTACACTGTCGGAGCTAGAAGCACAAGCATTTCGCTACACCCGCTATAACATCTGCTAAACACGTGTATGTGACAAATACAATTTGATTTGATTTGATTTGATCTGGATGGCCGGTCGGGGTGGGTGTGGAGCCAGAGACAGCAGGGGTTCAAACTGTAGAACCCAGTTCCTACATTTGAATATAAAATGGATTTTCTCAAACAAGACTATGCTACATTTTATCTCTGGGACCCTTAGGATGACAAATCAGAGCAAGATTACTGAATGTAAGTACATTATTTACCTTCAGAAGTGAATGTATCAAACCACTTTCCATGATAAATTATTTTGTTGTTGTTCACTCTCCTCAAACAATAGCATGGCATTTTTTCACTGTAATAGCTACTGTAAATTGGACAGTGCAGTTAGATTAACAATAATTTAAGCTTCCTGCCCATATAAGATATGTCTATGTCCTGGAAAGTTTGCTGTTACTTACAACAGTCATGATAATCACTTTAGTGCACGTTATCTCAACCGTCCCGTATACGGGACACTGATCCCGTAGAGGTTAAAAAGCAGTATCAGTCAAAAAACAGACAGTGAGGTATTTGATTTAGATTGTATTGAGTCTACAGTTCACAATATATATTTTGACAGTGAAGCCAACATGTTAAATTTGGCTCTATACTCCAGCATTTTAGATTTGAGATCAAATGTTTCATATGAGTTGACATTGATGCATTTGCAGTTTGTTTGGTTGTGTTTTGGGTTATGTTTTGCCCGATAGTAACTGAATGGTGGATGATGACTGGAGTAATTTTCCTTCTAAATGAGTAGATATCATGTTTCTAAACACTACTGAATATATCCTGATGATGCCATGATTAAGAAAATCATGAATGAATGATCAATAATAATGAGTGAGAAAGTTACAGAGGCTACAACAAAACATGTTACCATTACCAATAACAGGAGAGGTTGGCATTTTAGGGGTATGATCTTTATTTCTTTTTAACTTTTTCAATCATCATTATTCACAATTCACAATTTATTTATAAATGGTGAAACAGATATGTATGAATACCCTCAAATAAAAGGTGACATTCTGTTCTGTCGCCTCATATGAAACATTCTATATTAAATCCAAAATGCTGGAGCATAGCGCCAAATTTAAAACTGTAAGCTTCACTGTCCAAACACATATGGTGTGGACTATGTGTGCCTGGTAAACACATGTGGATCTGGTGAACAGTTATCACTTGTTGACCAACTACAGGAATACTGACCTCAGAGTCTCCAGTTTACAGTGGGGATTCCCCAGTCCAGCAGAGAGCAGCTTCACTCCTGAATCCTTCAGGTCATTGTTACTCAGATCCAGCTCTCTCAGGTGTGAGGGGTTTGAACTGAGAGCTGAGGCTAACACTTCACAGGATGTGTCTGTGAGTTTACAGCCAGTAAGTCTGCCAACACAGAAGAAATACAATGACAGACAGGTTGTATTCAAATGTTACGCTTAGCTTTCCCTGTTTACACTGTTCCCGTGCACAAATAATGTGTGGGGTTGGACCTCAGAGCTGAGACCAGAGAAGCACAGTCTTCCTCTGTGACTAGACAGCCTGACAGCCTACAAAGAGTAAAATCATTTCAAATTACACTGTTATTCGTTGGTGGTGAAAATACAGTTCCAGTATATTTTTTCCACATTGTCAGATACAGTTGAAGTCGGAAGTTTACATATACTTAGGTTGGAGTCATTAAAACTTGTTTTTCAACCACTCCACACATTTCTTGTTAACAAACTATAGTTTTGGCAAGTCGGTTAGGACATCAACTTTGTGCATGACACAAGTAATTTTTCCAACAATTGTTTACAGACAGATTATTTCACTTATAATTCACTGTATCACAATTCCAGTGGGTCAGAAGTTTACATACACTAAGTTGACTGTGCCTTTAAACAGCTTGGAAAATTCCAGAAAATGATGTCATGGCTTTAGAAGATTCTGATAGGCTAATTTACATTTTTGAGTCAATTGGAGGTGTACCTGTGGATGTATGTCACGCCCTGGCTCTGGGGACGCTTGTATGTTGAGCCAGGGTGTGAGTGTTGGGTCCTCCAAATGGACAATGACCCCAAGCATACTTCCAAAGTTGTGGCAAAATGGCTTAAGGACAACAAAGTCAAGGTATTGGAGTGGCCATAACAAAGCCCTGACCTCAATCATACAGAAAATGTGTGGGCAGAACTGAAAAAGCGTGTGCGAGCAAGGAGGCCTATAAACCTGACTCAGTTACATCCAAAATGCTGGAGCATAGCGCCAAATTTAAAACTGTAAGCTTCACTGTCCAAACACATATGGTTTGGACTATGTGTGCCTGGTAAACACATGTGGATCTAGTGAACAGTTCTCACTTGTTGACCAACTACAGGAATACTGACCTCAGAGTCTCCAGTTTACAGCGGGGATTCCCCAGTACAGCAGAGAGCAACTTCACTCCTGAATCCTTCAGGTCATTGTTACTCAGGTCCAGCTCTCTCAGGTCCACAGTGTTTGTGGGATCTTGTTCCGTGTAGGTTTGTGTTTTGCACTAAGGACGTCACGTATCGATTTGTTATTTTGTTCGTGTGATTACTCTAATAAATATAAGTATGTTCACTTTCCACGCTGCACCTTGGTCCTCTGTATCCGACGATCGGGACAGAAGATCCCACCAAGACAGGACCAAGCAGCGTGAAGAGGAGAGAGGATGGACTTGGGATCAGTTGAGTAGGAGTCTCGACTGGGCCAAGCCAAGTGAAGAGCAGAGAGGTTGGACTTTGGAGCAGTGGGGTGAGAGTCTGGTGAGAACTAGGGAGGCCTGGTCCACGGGGAGGAGAGACACCCAGACATTTTTTAGGGGGGGGGGGCTCACGCCGTGGACGACGGGGCAGCAGGAGGCCGCGATAGAGCGGTCCAGCGGGTTGGCAGAGGAGGCCGCCAGGTTACGGGGGCCACTGGTCACAAAGGGGAAGGAAAGTGTAGAGGCACGGCGAGAGGTACTGGGGTGTGTTACCAGTCTGGTCCGGCCCGTTCCTGATCCCCGCGTAGGGCCAGTGGTGTGTGTCCCCAGTACGGTCCGGCCTGTTCCTGTCCCTCGCACCGAGCCTGTGGTGCGCGTCGCCAGCCCAGTCCGGCCTGTTCCTGCTCCCCGCACCAAGCCTATGGTGCGCGTCGCCAGCCCGGCCCGGCCTGTTCCTGCTCCCCGCACCAAGTCAGTGGTGCGCGTCGCCAGCCCGGTCCATTCCTGCTCTCCGCACCAAGTCAGTGGTGCGCTTCGTCAGCCCGGTCCGGCCCGCTCCTGCTCCCCGCACCAAGCCTATGGTGCGCGTCGCCAGCCCGGCTCGGCCTGTTCCTGTTCCACCGGTGCCTGGTCCGGCACCGGTCAGCTGCTCCACGCCGGAGCTAGAGCAATCTGCTCCACCAGTGTTCAGTCCAGCTCCGGCCAGCAGGGCCAGACCGGACCAGGGGTACTGTGGGGGGTTAGAGAGGGAGTGGGGATCATGCCCGGAGCCGGATCCGCCGCCAAGGCGGAGTGCCCACCCGGTCCCTCCCCTGTGGTGTTCTGTTGGCGCGGTCGGAGTCCGCGCCTTTGGGGGGGGGGTCCTGTCACGCCCTGGCTCTGGGGACGCTTGTATGTTGAGCCAGGGTGTGAGTGTTCTTTGTGTTGTTCTAGTTCTGTGTTTCTAGGGTGTAGTTCTAGTTATTGTGTTTCTATGTTGGCCAGAGTGGTTCTCAATCAGAGGCAACGAGTGTCAGCTGTTGCTGGTTGTCTCTGATTGGGAACCATATTTAAACAGTCTGTTTTTCCACAGTGTTTGTGGGATCTTGTTCCGTGTAGGTTTGTGTATGTTACCGAGGACTTCACGTATCGTTTTGTTGTTTTTGTTCGTGTGGTGAACTATAAATAAAGTATGTTCGCATTCCACGCTGCGCATTGGTCTACTCCTTTTGACGGTCGTGACAATGTATTTCAAGGCCTATCTTCAAATTCAGTGCCTCTTTGCTTGACATCATGGGAAAATCAAAAGAAATCAGCCAAGACCTCAGAAAAAAAATGGTAGACCTCCACAAGTCTGGTTCATCTTTGGGAGCAATTTCCAAATGCCTGAAGGTACCACGTCCATCTGTACAAACAATAGTACGCAAGTATAAACACCATGGGACCACGCAGCCGTCATACCGCTCAGGGACGAGACGCGTTCTGTCTCCTCGAGATGAACATACTTTGGTGCAAATCAATCCCAGAACAACCGCAAAGGACCTTGTGAAGATGCTGGAGGAAACAGGTACAAAAGGATCTATATCCACAGTAAAGCGAGTCCTATATCAACATAACCCTGAAAGGCCGCTCAGCAAGGAAGAAGCCACTGCTCAAAAACTGCCATAAAAAAGCCAGACTACGGTTTGCAACTGCACATGGGGACAAAGATCGCACTTTTTGGAGAAATGTCCTCTGGTCTGATGAAACAGAAATATAACTGTTTGGCCATAATGACCATCGTTATGTTTGGAGGAAAAAGGGGGTTGCTTGCAAGCCAAAGAACACCATCCCAACCGTGAAGCACAGGGGTGGCAGCATCATGCTGTGGGGGTGCTTTGCTGCAGGAGGGTCTGGTGCACTTCACAAAATAGATGGCATCATGAGGAAGGAAAATTATGTGGATATATTGAAGCAACATCTCAAGACATCAGTCAGGAAGTTAAAGCTTGGTCGCAAATGGGTCCTCAAAATGGACAATGACCCCAAGCATACTTCCAAAGTTGTGGCAAAATGGCTTAAGGACAACAAAGTCAAGGTATTGGAGTGGCCATCACAAAGCCCTGACCTCAATCATACAGAAAATGTGTGGGCAGAACTGAAAAAGCGTGTGCGAGCAAGGAGGCCTACAAACCTGACTCAGTTACATCCAAAATGCTGGAGCATAGCGCCAAATTTAAAACTGTAAGCTTCACTGTCCAAACACATATGGTTTGGACTATGTGTGCCTGGTAAACACATGTGGATCTAGTGAACAGTTCTCACTTGTAAACCAACTACAGGAATACTGACCTCAGAGTCTCAAGTTTACAGCGGGGATTCCCCAGTACAGCAGAGAGCAACTTCACTCCTGAATCCTTCAGGTCATTGTTACTCAGATCCAGCTCTCTCAGGTGTGAGGGGTTTGAACTGAGAGCTGAGGCCAACAGTTCACAGGATGTGTCTGTGAGTTCACAGCCAGTGAGTCTGCCAACACAGAAGAAATACAATTACAGACAGGTTGTATTAAAATGTTACGCTTTCCCTGTTTACACTGTTACCGTGCACAAATAAAGTGTGGGGTTTGACCTCAGAGCTGAGACCAGAGAATGTTCTCTGTAGCTCAGCTGGTAGAGCACAGCACTTGTAATGCCAAGGTAGTGGGTTCAATCCCTGGGACCACCCATACACAAAAAAAAAAAAAAGAATGTATGCACGCATGACTGTAAGTCGCTTTGGATAAAAGCATCTGCTAAATAGCAAATTATATTATATGCACAGCCTTCCTCTGTGACTAGACACCATGACAGGCTGCAAAGGGTAAAATCATTTCAAATTACACTGCTATTCTTTGGTGGTGAAAATACAACGGCAATATTTTCAGATATACCAATGACCTGAAACCCGCTGTATCTATTCATGAATTGATGTATCATTATTAAAAATGACAAATTATCGAAGTACTGCTTGTAGAGAGAAAAATATATAGTACAAATATTTGAGTAGACTGACCAGACCAGTTTAAAAACCAGTATCAGTCAAAAAACAGACAGTGGGGTATCCGATTTAGATTGTATTGAGTATACAGTCCACACCATATCTATTTTGGCTGTGAAGCCAACATTTTAAATGTGGCTCTATAATCCAGCATTTTAGATTTGAGATCAAATGTTTCATATGATGTGACATTGATGCATTTGCAGTATATTTTGGTTGTGTTTTGGGTTATGTTTTGCCCAATAATAACTGAATGGTGGATGATGACTGGAATAATTGTATTTCTAAGTGAGTAGATAACATGTTTCTAAACACAGCTAAATTAATAAATATGCCAAGATTAAGAAAATCATGAATGAATGATGAATAGTAATGAGTGAGAAAGTTACAGAGGCTACAACAAAACATGTTACCATTACCAATAACAGGAGAGGTTGGCATTTTAGGGGTATGATCTTTATTTCTTTTTAACTTTTTCAATCATCATTATTCACAATTCACAATTTATTTATAAATGGTGAAACAGATATGTATGAATACCCTCAAATAAAAGGTGACATTCTGTACTGTCGCCTCATATGAAACATTCTATATTAAATCCAAAATGCTGGAGCATAGCGCCAAATTTAAAACTGTTAGCTTCACTGTCCAAACACATATGGTGTGGACTATGTGTTCCTGGTAAACACATGTGGATCTGGTGAACAGTTATCACTTGTTGACCAACTACAGGAATACTGACCTCAGAGTCTCCAGTTTACAGTGGGGATTCCCCAGTACAGCAGAGAGCAACTTCACTCCTGAATCCTTCAGGTCATTGTTACTCAGGTCCAGCTCTCTCAGGTGTGAGGGGTTTGACTTCAGAGCTGAGACCAGAGAAGCACAGCCTTTCTCTGTGACTCCACAGCCTGACAGCCTGACAGAGAGATCATCATGATTTCACAAACACACTATTAATTTAACACCAGTAGTGTAGAAGGACAATGGCAGATGCATTTGGTTTATTCTCTTAAACAACATATAGATTCATCTTCTGTCTCCTAGAATTGTATGGTCATAATGTTATACTAATGTGAAAATCAATTCATTGATTAAATGTGTCCTGAAACCTTCCATATCTATTCATAAATAGATGTTTCATTATTAGAAATGACAAATTATGAAAGTATTGCCTGCAGAGAGAAACATGTATAGTACAAATATTTGAGTAGACTGACCAGAGCAGTTTAAAAAGCAGTATCAGTCAAAAGACAGACAGTGAGGTATCAGATTTAGATTGTATTGAGTATACAGTCCACACCATATCTATTTTGACAGTGAAGCTAACATTTTAAATGTGGCTCTATACTCCAGCATTTTGGTATTGAGATCAAATGTTTCATATGAGGTGACAGTATATAATGTCACCTTTTATTTGAGGGTATTTTAATACATATCTGTTTCACCATTTAGAAATGAAAGCACTTTATGTATCTAGTCCCCCTATTTGAAGAAGTCATAAGTATTCTGACCAATTCACTTATAGTGTATTAAAGTAGTTAAAAGTTGAGTATTTCGTCTGATATTCCTTGAACACAATGACTACATCAAGCTTGTGACTCAAACTCGTTGGTTGCATTTGCAGTTTGTTTTGGTTGTGTTTTGGGTTATGTTTTGCCCGATAGTAACTGAATGGTGGATGATGACTGGAGTAATTTTCTGTCTAAGTGAGTAGATAACATGTTTCTAAACACTACTGAATTAATCCTGATGATGACATGATTAAGAAAAATCATGAATGAATCATGAATAATAATGAATGAGAAAGTTACAGAGGCTACAACAAAACATGCTAACCTCTCACCATTACCAATAACAGAGGGGGTATGATCCTTGTTCCTCTGTAACTTTCTCATTCATCATCATTCACGATTCATTCATGATTATTCATAATCATGGTAGCATCCACATGAATGTAGAAGTGTTCAGAAACATCTTCTATTCTTACTGACAATACAAGTGAAGTGACTCCAAAATGACAGGACATTATTCACCATTCAGTTTCTATTGGGAAAAACATCATCCAAAACACAACCAAGACAAACTACAAATGCATTCAACAAGTTTGTAGAATCACAAGCTTGATGTAATCACTGCAGGTAAGGAATATGGGACCAAATACTAAACTTATGACTACTTTAATACAATATAAGTGAATATGTCCAAATTATTACGACTTTTTCAAATGGGAGCACTAGACACATAAAGTGCTTTCATTTCTAAACAGTAACACAGATATGTATGAAAATACTCTCAAATAAAAGGTGACATTATATGCTGTCACCTAATATGAAACATTCCATCTCAAATCCAAAATGCTGGAGCATAGCATCAAATGTAAAACTGTAAGCTTCACTGTCCAAACACATATGGTGTGGACTATGTGTGCCTGGTAAACACATGTGGATCTGGTGAACAGTTATCACTTGTTGACCAACTACAGGAATACTGACCTCAGAGTCTCCAGTTTACAGTGGGGATTCCCCAGTCCAGCAGAGAGCAGCTTCACTCCTGAATCCTTCAGGTCATTGTTACTCAGGTCCAGCTCTCTCAGGTGTGAGGGGTTTGACTTCAGAGCTGAGACCAGAAAAGCACAGCCTTCCTCTGTGACTAGACAGCCTGACAGCCTGACAGAGAGATCATCATGATTTCACAAACACACTGTTAATTTAACACCAGTAGTGTAGAAGGACAATGGCAGATGCATTTGGTTTATTCTCTTAAACAACATAAAGATTCATCTTCCGTCTCCTAGAATTGCATGGTCATATTGTTATACTAATGTGAACACCAATGCACTGATTCAGTAAGTTTTTCAATATAATATAATATATTATATACATATTATAATATATATTTTTCTCTAAACTGAATATTTCTTCCTGATGATTAGTACTTAAATGTCATTTTATGTACTCACAGAGCAGCTCTGGAGGCTTTGACCACTGGCAGCAGCCTCAGAAGACCTTCCTCTGATCTGGAGTATTTCTTCAGGTCAAACACATCCAGCTCCTTTTCTGAAGTCAGCAAAACAAAGACCAGAGCTGACCACTGAGCAGGTGACAGTTTGGCTTCTGAGAGACTTCCTGATCTCAGGTATCTTTGGATCTCCTCCACTAGAGAATGGTCATTCAGTTCATTCAGACAGTGGAACAGATTGATGCACCTCTCTGGAGAGGGATTCTTCCTGATCTTCTCCTTGATGTACTTGACTGTTTCTTCATGGCTCTGTGAGCTGCTTCTTGTCTTTGTCAGTAGACCTCGTAAGTACTTCTGATTGGACTCCAGTGAGAGGCCCAGAAGGAAGCGGAGGAAAAGGTCCAGGTTTCCCGTCTCACTTTGTAAGGCTTTATCCACAGCACTCTTGTAGAAGGTAACTTTACGCTTGTGTCTGATCCTCACGGAAAAGTTGCTGGACGTTGATTGAGATTCATCCATTAGATTCTCATTGTTGTTGATGAATGAGAGGAACACATATACAGCAGCCAGAAACTCCTGAATGCTCAGATGAACAAAGCAGTACATCTTTTCCTGGTACAGCACACATTCCTCTTTAAAGAGCTGTGTGCACAATCCTGAGTACACTGAGGCTTCATTGACATCAATGCCAGCCTCTTTCAGGTGTTCTTCATAGAAAATCAGATTGCCCTTCATAAGCTGTTGAAAAGCCAGTTTTCCCAGTGACAGAATGCTCTCTTTATTCCAGTGTGGACCTGTCTCTTCTTTCCCAAGATACTTTTCATTCTTCTGTTTGGTATGAAACTCCACAAGGTGTGAGTACATCTCAGTCAGAGTCTTGGGCATCTCTTCTCTCTTATGTTTCAGCATGTGTTCAAGGACTGGTGCAGAAATCCAACAGAAGACTGGAATGTGGCACATGATGTGGAGGCTCCTTGATGTCTTTATGTGTGAGATGATTCTGCTGGCCAGGTCCTCATCACTGAATCTCTTCCTGAAGTACTCCTCCTTCTGTGGGTCATTGAACCCTCGTACCTCTGACACCTGGTCAACACACACTGAAGGGATCTTATTGGCTGCTGCAGGTCTGGTAGTTATCCAGAGGAGAGCAGAGGGAAGCAGATTTCCCTTGATGAGATTTGTCAGCAGAACATCCACTGAGGTTGACTCTGTGACGTCACAACAGATCTTGTTCTTCTGGAAGTCTAGGGGCAGTCGGCACTCATCCAGACCATCAAAGATGAACAGAACTTTGAACTTTTCGTAGTTGGAGATTCTTGATTCTTTGATTTCCTTTGAGAAGTGATTGAGAAGTTCAATGAAAGTGTGTTTTTCCATTTTCATCAAATTCAGCTCCCGAAAAGGGAATGAAAATACAAATTGGACATCCTGATTTGCTTTTCCTTCAGCCCAGTCCAGAATGAACTTCTGCACTGAGACTGTTTTTCCAATGCCAGCGACTCCCTTTGTCAGCACAGTTCTGATAGGTTTGTCTTGTCCAGTTAAGGGTTTGAAGATGTCGTTACATTTGATTGCAGTCTCTGGTCTTGCTTGTTTCCTGGTTGTTGTCTCAATCTGTCTCAGCTCATGTTCATTATTGACCTCTCCTGTTCCAACCTCTGTGATGTAGAGCTCTGTGTAGATCTTATTGAGAAGTGTTGGGTTTCCTTGTTGAGCGATCCCCTCAAATACACATTGAAACTTCTTCTTTAGATTAGATTTGAGTTCACGTTGGCAAATCACAGCAAGCTCATCTGAATGAAGAAATAACACAGAGGATATTAATAGTACGTATGTTTTAATGCCTACAGTATTCTAGGACTGTTATAAAGTTTTTAATAAAAATAAATTGTTCTCTTAACTTACTGTATAAATGTGTAAATGTTTTCATAATGCATTACAGACTGGATTATATTATTATTGGTATTCTCTCTCTCTCTCTCTCTCTCTCTTTCTCCTCTCTCTCTCTCTCTCTCTCTCTCTCTCTCTCTCTCTCTCTCTCTCTCTCTCTTTCTCTCTCTCTCTCACTCACTCTCTCTCTCTCTCTCTCTCTCTCTCTCTCTCTCTCTCTCTCTCTCTCTCTCCTCTGTCTCTCCTCTTCTCTCTGTCTAAATTAATCACCACAACACATCCCTGCTGCTACTTGATGAGGTCACTAGGTGTTGTGTTAAGGCTGCTACAATATCATTGAGTTACACAGCTACTTTAGCTGTACTTTAGCTACAGCTTTTAAATGTTCTAAAACAGCATTCAACATGAGGCAGACAGCTCTTACTTTTCTCCAGTGTGTCAGCAAGCTCCTTCTGGTTCATTTTCCTCAGGAGTTGCAGTGTGATCTTCAGAGCCCCCTCTCTGGCAATGCTCTCCTGCTTCTCATCTTCAGCGTCCACCACTTCCTTATCCTGCTTCTGACTCTCAAAGCCTTCTAGACTATATACAAGGAGTACCAGTACTGAGTCAATGTCCAGGAGTACCAGGTAGCTGAGATAAAAACTAGACTATATACAAGGAGTACAAGTACTGAGTCAATGTGCAGGGGTACCAGGTAGTTGAGGTAATAACTAGACTATATACAAGGAGTACCAGTACTGAGTCAATGTGCAGGGGTACCAGGTAGTTGAGGTAATAACTAGACTATATACAAGGAGTACCAGTACTGAGTCCATGTGCAGGGGTACCAGGTAGTTGAGGTAATAACTAGACTATATACAAGGAGTACCAGTACTGAGTCAACGTGCAGGGGTACCAGGTAGTTGAGGTAGTAACTAGACTATATACAAGGAGTACCAGTACTGAGTCAATGTTTAGGGGTACCAGGAAGTTGAGGTAATATGTACATGTAGGTAGGGATAAAAGTGACTAGGCAATCAGGATAGAGATTACATCTCCTCATCCAGGGAGTGCACACAAACACACACACACACACACACACACACAGGGAGGGAATGTTGTGTTAGTTTAATATTGTTTCAGGACTATGAAAATGGAAAAAAGGATTAGCCTATGGATTATGAAAACAACAAAAATAAATGGTAAAATGGGAGAGGAGAAATGACTAGAGACAGTGTTGTTTAACTCACTGACCATGACCCATGAGTTCTTCTTACCTTTGTTCAGTAGAAAAGTCTCCCTCTCTGAAGTTTATAGGTTCAGCCATAGACAGGTCACTCTTCATGGACACACAGCTGGGTACAGGGAAGGCTGGTCTCTCCTGCTTGATTGGGCTTCAACACAACAGAGACAAACATTACATCTCGCATCTACTCTGAGCTCAGATGGGGAAACATAACAAGAGTTTCATTCTAAAACGCTATATATCCATTTTCAGAAATGTTCGTAAATTAGCTTCTATTCTATTCTATTCTATTCTACTGCTGATGTAGAAAATGTATTCTGGGAATGCATATGAAGCATACCAGGCCAGGGTTTGGGGTTTGAGATGTCAATGAGAGATAAAAATGACTTCCTTAGTTGTTCATTTAGAAAATGTTCTGTCTTAAGTAGTTTAAAAAACTGACACATTTTCATGTTAGTCAAAAACAACTTTATATCGAAGGAGTGCCTTTGATTTGACGGCCTGCACATGTGCAGTTCAGAACAAGACGACCATTAGACCCAATCAATTAACATTAATTGAGTCACCTCTGGTCGAGAAAAATGTATTTTCCTAGTACATTCATTGTCAGATTCATCAACCAGCAGCGAGCACTCTGCCTTCTCGAACAAGTAGCCAACTCAGCCCCGATAAAAAGCTTGTGCCGTCAGCGGCAGCGAGTACTCTGCCTTCTAGCGCAAGCGAGGGGAATGTTGAGTTACATTTGCATGATATAATTTATTGGCGGGCTGGAAGATGCACTCTTGTCTTATCTATTCCGAGGTTATTTCCTCCCAATATCAGATATTAAGATAATTTTTTATAATACATGAATACTAGGGTTGAGGTTAGTGCATCTGACTAGTGATTATTTACCCGGGGTTCAACACCTGCTATAGTCACTATTTAATTGCTCTTCCAAAAGCATCACAGGCCTATTACGAGATATATAGCTAACTAAGTCTCCCGAGTGGCGCAGTGGTCTAAGGCACTGCATCGCAGTGCTAGCTGTGCCACTAGAGATCCTGGTTCGAATCCACGGGAGACCCATGGGGCGGCGCACAATTGGTCCAGGGTAGGGGAGGGAATGGCCGGCAGGGGATGTAGCTCAGTTGGTAGAGCATGGCGTTTGCAACGCCAGGGTTGTGGTTTCGATAAAATAATATATGCGCTAACTGTAAGTCGCTCTGGATAAGAGCGTCTGCTAAATGACTAAAATGTAAAATGTAAAGTAATGAGTGACCATCTTAGAAAATCATGGGACATATAGTATTTGGTTGCGTGCTATATTATGTTAATCATATTGCTGCTTGTAGCCTATAACTGATGCTTTGTGGTCTTATGCTGCCATCTATTGGAAATATTTAGCAATTAAAAGTTATTAATTCACGTTCAGACATTGGTGAGGCAGCTGAGAATAAAGTGTATTTTTCTTGTTAATTCCTTAGATCAGTCTCAAACCTGACCCACCTGTCCCACACCATTTTCTGGACTTTCACACAGAGGTTACTAGGTCACCCAGTTCAAACCACATTTGAAAAATAAAATTAATGTGTCTTGTTTATCAAGCGTTCTGCCTTGCAATAATAAATATCATAAAATAATAGGGGTGTAACGATCCATCTACTAAATCGATGTATCGATTTATATTCATACGATCCAACTACATCGATCTGTGCTCGGCGAGTTGGCATTTTGGACAACATATATCGATCTAACATCGATTTAAAATGTAATAAATCGATTTTATCGATACTAGGAAATAACCCATTGGATTTAAGCACGTCAGACTTTATATGCAGGGGTGCACATAACTGGTACGCAGATACGCAAGCGCGACAAAAATCAGGAATGCGTAATGACACTTGTGTTACTACGCGCCTTTGCGTACTTGACCGATCTTCTCATCTAACCTTACACATGACATGTTGCTTGTCAACTACTGTCAGGGATGTCCAAAAAGCAACAGACATTAAGCAGATTCTTTGGCGTTTCGCCACCTACAAAGAAACGCCAACTGGAGCCAGAGCCGAAGAAAATACTTTTTTCGGAAAAGTGGCTTGAAGCTAACGATGAGGGCACTGAAATGTGGTGCAAGATTTGCCGCTCAAATCCACATCTAGCAGACAAAACAGGTGCATTTTATAAAGGCTCAAAGAATTTCAACCATCCTTTATTTGACAAACATGAAAAGAGCAAGGAGCACACGAATGTGGCGCAAGCCATTGCTAAAAGCTAGCCGAGAATAAATGTCCAGTCGAGACTTTTCCAGGACACAGGCTTGGATGACACAGACGGGGCTGCTGTCAACGTAGGTATGGGTAAGTTTCATAATACCAGATGGTCTGCATGGAGGCATGAAACACTGTTAAAAATATCAAGACTATTGCCAGCCATTAAAATGCAACTGGTTACCAGGTATTTATTTCAGTCACACTGGTTGAATTTTTGGCTAAAAGGTTACTGAATCGATTTCAAGTCACTGAATCGTTTCGGATCGTATCGTTCTAAATGAACCAATATCGTCCTTGAATCGTATCGACAACCACGAATCGTGATACGAATCGAATCGTTGTTAAAACGAATCGTTACACCCCTATAAAATAACTAATAACAACAAAAAAAGCAAAATGTGTAAACAGGTTTTGATTAACAAAATAATAAAAATGCTATTTAATACTATATTTGTATTTACTAACATAATAATAGTATTACTAAAATAGTTTCTAAAAGTGTTCTAGGCTACCCTACCCTTAAGGCTGAAATAGGTAATACGTAGTGTAAGAGTTTCTGTATAGCACTTTGTGACATCTGCTGGTGTAAAAAGGGCTTTATAAAAACATTTGATTGATTGTTAGGTTTAGGGTTTTTATGGCAAAAAACAGTATTGGTTTATAGCTCTCTTGCGCCTCCTTGTGGCCGTCTGTGGTTACTACATCACTCATTCATGACACTTGCTAGGCTCATAATATCAAATCAAATCAAATCAAATTTTATTGGTCACATGCGCCAAATACAACAGGTGCAGACATTACAGTGAAATGCTGGGATTATGCTGTTGATGTGAGCCATGACCAGTCTCTCAAAGCACTTCATGGCTGCAGACGTCAGTGCCACGGGTCGGTAGTCATTTAGGCAGGTTATCTTAGAGTTCTTGGGCACGGGGACTATGGTGGTCTGCTTGAAACATGTTGGTATTACAGACTCAGTCAGGGACATGTTGAAAATGTCAGTGAAGACACTTGCCAGTTGGTCAGCACATGCTCGGAGTACACGTCCTGGTAATCCGTCTGGCCCTGCGGCCTTGTGAATGTTGACCTGCTTAAAAGTCTTACTCACATCGGCTACGGAGAGCGTGATCACATAGTCGTCCGGAACAGCTGGTGCTCTCAAAATCTGAGGTAGCAACTGCATCAGATCTACAAATCCATTAGCTAGACCACCCGATTAGACAACAATCACCCCATTATATCCATTTGGCTTGCAACTCTGTGAACCTGTGCAGCATTCGCTCAAATTTGATGCCTACTAATAAAGATTTCGATGCATATCAAATTACCCAGAGGCCATTTAGAAACAACAAATTAAAGAAAAAGTGTTATTTCTTAATTCAAAAATGTATTCTGGCTGTTTAAATCGGCCACCTCTTGAAAAAGAGGACAGGGACATGTGTTAAGTTTAGGTTGTACACCTTTTTCTGAAAACATGGTTAACCATGACCAGAAACTGTTTAACATTTCATGGCTTTTCCCCAGCCATCGCTAGCGCTATGGGTTACCACAAGGTGAGCTGTGAGCCATAAGTAGCCGTAACCTTGTTAATAATCAGTTACCTGAGGTAAACCTACAGGGTTAACGCTCACCAAGTAGCCGTAACCTTGTTAATAATCAGTTACCTGAGGTAAACCTACAGGGTTAACGCTCACCAAGTAGCCGTAACCTTGGTAATAATAAGTTACCTGAGGTAAACCTACAGGGTTACCGCTCACCAAGTAGCCGTAACCTTGTTAATAATAAGTTACCTGAGGTAAACATACAGGGTTAACGCTCACCAAGTAGCCGTAACCTTGTTAATAATAAGTTACCTGAGGTAAACCTACAGGGTTAACGCAGGCAGGTCTCATTGATAACAATAGTGAAGCTGGCATTGTGACGCAGAACAATGGGCTGGGAATAGAACGTTCTGAAGGCGAGTCAGTGTCACGGAGCTCAATAGAACTAATAGGAGCTGGTAGGGTGAAAAATGCCCAAACATAAGGCCTGTTGTTTCGAGATTACTTCATAACCAGGGACAGAAGGTAATATTATGAAACTGGGCTCCATGGCGGATGCAATGAACTAATTTTATCCGAAATAAACGTTGTAAAAAATGTCACTTGATGCGGCCCAAAAATAATATTAAAAAGTTCAGTCCTTGGACACAGAGGGGTTAAACACTAAAGTTACCGTCCATCTAGTGAAGAGAGGAGAACCGGACAGAGGGATGGTAGGTAGCCAGCATCCGTCAACGAGAGAGGGAGAAGCCCTCCACGGTACTTAACAGGTGGAAGAAACAACCAGGGAGCTCCATCGGTCCACAAGAAATGCAGGCAGCCGGTGATGATGTAGTGGTAGCTAGGATATCTAGGATGCTGCTGGTAAAGAGTAGCTAGCTTAGCTAGCTGTACCGACTAGCTTGGCTAACTAGCAGGTCGTTCGTCTGTCCCTCGAGGATGATGACGAACCCGTTGAACCACACAATTAAACAAGACTAGCGAGTGAAAAGGATCTGGCTACACTCATACTGTCACTGACCATTAAGCAAAAAAGCAAATTGAACAATAAACTTCGGTGTCTCAACACTGTAACGAACTCCGTCGTCATTTCCCAACATCACCTCAGCCCACTCTGCGCGTAACTGGACAATATGCTTGGCGCCAAACCGTACGTGGACGCGGACAGTTCTGTACGGGGACGCGGACAGCTTCAGAACGCGGACATGAGCAGAGCCACACAATAAACTAAACCAAGTCTTTACAGTGGCTTACATTAGTAATATTCATTTTTTATTATGTAAAACAAAATGATTCGTTTTTTAAAACAATGTTTTGAGATCTGGGCCCATATCCAAAAAGCGTCTCAGAGTAGAAAATGTGTCGTATAAGTGCTGAGAATAAAGCCATTTAGTCCTACTCTTATGGGTATAAATTAAAGCTATGCATGAAGCCTCTTTATTCATAAGCGTCCCACCTAGTTGGCAGATATTTAGGACACCTCATGAGCTGTCCTAACCAGTTAAGAGATTTCTGTGCCACATGTAGTTGCTTTGGAGCAGTGGTGACCTGTCATTCAGGGCAGAGCCCCACCTGTTTAGCAGATGCTCTTACCCAGAGCGATTTACAGTGAGTGCATTCATCTTAAGATAGCTAGGTGAGACAACCAGATAATACAGTCAAATATACAGGATATGGACATTCAATTTCAGCTAAACAATGGATATATAGCGTTTTGCAATAAAAATAATAATAATTATCTACATCTAAAATCTATTAATTAAACATCTGAGAACAGTAATATTGAAGGTACCCATAAGCAACCATTTCTGATTATTGTGGAAATAGCATTTAGGAAATAAACTCTTAATAATTCTTAAACAAAATTGTCATCTCACCTCTTAGCTTTGGTGTCATGTTCCCCAGAGAGACTCATTTTAGAGGCAGGGCCCCCCTCCTCTCTCTCCCCAGAGAGACTCATTTTAGACCACTGACCCCTAAACAGAGATCCAACATGTTGGTTGTAGTTAACACAGTAATTATTGAATATGAATTGTTATCATTTATTAATTATCTCTTACAAAACATTTACTAACAGACATATTGAAACAGTCAGGCTATTTAATGCAATCAAATGAACATCTGGTTGTGACATCTCTTCTCCATGTTAACTGTCAATAATAATAATAAGTCACTGTTTGTTAAGGTAGTTATAGACAGTGCAGCAACACAAGGCCATGTCTCACAGTTATTTGTATTCATTAAAAGTCAGCCAATTATTATCTTTAAATCTGTTCTTTTCTAAACGTATCTGAGAATGTAGACAGAAGGGCTAAAACGGGCTTGATTGATCTGGGGGGGATCAGTGATCTATACAGAAAGGTTTTTTGCAACAATTAAGAGATTTTATATTATTTAAAGTAGGCTAGGTTATAATGTATAACAGTAATTTTTTGTGTAAAGCAGATCAAGGTCTATACCTCAGCCAGTGGTGACCCGTCATTCAGGGCAGGTGGCCTTTCCTGTTTTGCATGTTATTTTGGCATTAATACGTGTCACATATCAGTTTGCAAAAAATGTAAAAATAATATATTGAGTTAATAAAGCCGCAAAAAAACATGGTCTCTTTTTTGTTTTCTTGAGTAAGGCAGCTCCAAAATGCAGGTGTTTCAGCCTAGCTCAGTGCTTTCTGTGGTGGTGGGTCAAGCCAGAAGACAATACAGAGCATTGCTTCGTGATTGGCTCAGTGTTCTGTCACTCATGGGGACACTACGTCACCGCCAAGTCTAAGGGTAGAGCTAGAAAATTCAAGCCCATTGGGTGCTGCCACAGAGTTACATTAGAAGTGCCCATCCAAGAAGGTCATTGGCCAACAGATAAAATGACGTCAAATCACATTATATCTACAGTATCTTTGATTGAACTGATCAGGTCAACATCATACTTTCAAAATCTTAGCCAGCAGTCATCATCATGAATCAAGTCGACAATCTACAGGCAAATCCTTTTTAATCCTTGTCATATGAAGAGAAATAATGAAGAGAAATGATAGGACAGCTGTTGGGACTCTGCTGTTGGGACTCTGCTGTTGGGACTCTGCTGTTGGGACTCTGCTGTTGGGACTCTGCTGTCAGGACTCTGCTGTCGGGACTCTGCTGTCGGGACTCTGCTGTTGGGACTCTGCTGTTGGGACTCTGCTGTCGGGACTCTGCTGTCGGGACTCTGCTGTCGGGACTCTGCTGTCGGGACTCTGCTGTTGGGACTCTGCTTTATGTCGGCCCTAACAGTTTGTGGCCACCGTTTGTCACCGTTATAGTGCAATGAATGTATTGTTTAGTGTTGTGTTGTGGAGTGGCTTTGCTGGCATGCATCCCCCTTTATTTATGTTTTGCCCCACCAAGATTGACATGCTAAAATCACCACTGACCTCAGCTATAGCCTAGATGACCAGCCTAAACCTGTTCAGATCAGTTCCCATAACGTTATAACAGTAACAGTAGCAGGAGCCTAGTCCTGATACAGATGGAGGTCTATACCTCAGCTATAGCCTACATATCCTAGATGACCAGCCTAAACCTGTTCAGATCAGTTCCCATAACGTTATAGACCTACCAGTAGCAGGACAGAGCTTGTAGCCTAGGCATGGTATTTTACACACAATTTCAAACGGAGACCATCAGGTTGGTCAGCATGATAAGTGATCATAGCTCAAACCTACTCTGACCATTGAATGTCTGACGTCGACCTAACCTTATAATAGTTTGTAGTTTAGCCTAGACCTATGAGAGTCTGCCCGTCTTTCCTACATATCAACACATTCATCCGACTTCTAATGTTACCGAGAAATACGTGCCACAGTTTCAACAGCCATTGTGTAACTGCGTAGGCTACACACTTACTTTCACGTTCATATGAGGAAATCACATAACTTCTTACAGTCGCTGGTGCAGCCGCCTGTTCTCTTGCAGATGAAGTAGCTTTTATAGGCGACTCATTCAACCAGCCTAAACAACAGTAAATAAAAGATGTCAAATGGTCAAAAGTCAATCCTGATATAGCCATGTACATCAAAGAGAGGTGTATTGCTACAGATGTAGGATCTTAATTTTAGCCAGTTTGCTACAGCAGGAAAAGAATCCTGCAGCAACAGGACATTTGAATTATTATGTGGATTATAATGAATGAAAATACATTTAAATAGAAAAGTGCAATTGATCATCTTCAGAAACCTTTTTTAAAGCTTAAATACACTCAAATACACTACAAGTTTTAGTTATCCTGCAACAGGGTGATCAAATTAAGATCCTGCATCTGTACAGAGATTATGTTTTTATCTAAATAAGGCAGTTTGAGTTATTAGCAATGATGTTGCAACTGCCAGCTGCTGTAAACATATGTGATTGGATGTTATAGACCCCCATCTGAACAGTTTCTTTCCCCATGCTGTAGCCCTCACCAACTGGCCATCTGGCCCATAGAGACTAAAGGACTATACACTCTATGGTGCACACCACATCAAGCCATCTCTGAACTGTACACTACCATCTGGTCCATAGAGACTAAAGGACTATACACTCTATGCTGCTCACCACATCAAGCCATCTCTGAACTGTACACTACCATCTGGCCCATAGAGACTAAAGGACTATACACTCTATGGTGCACACCACATCAAGCCATCTCTGAACTGTACACTACCATCTGGCCCATAGAGACTAAAGGACTATACACTCTACGCTGCACACCACATCAAGTCATCTCTGAACTGTACACTACCATCTGGTCCATAGAGACTAAAGGACTATACACTCTATGCTGCTCACCACATCAAGCCATCTCTGAACTGTACACTACCATCTGGCCCATAGAGACTAAAGGACTATACACTCTATGGTGCACACCACATCAAGCCATCTCTGAACTGTACACTACCATCTGGCCCATAGAGACTAAAGGACTATACACTCTATGCTGCACACCACATCAAGCCATCTCTGAACTGTACACTACCATCTGGTCCATAGAGACTAAAGGACTATACACTCTATGCTGCTCACCACATCAAGCCATCTCTGAACTGTACACTAAATAACTGAACTATACTGCATTAGCACTCTGTTAATCTCTCATAGATATATTTATACTGGTACTGTATATGTATACCCACTGTACTGTATATCTGTATACCAACTGTATACCCACTGTACTGTATATCTGTATACCAACTGTATTCCCACTGTACTGTATATCTGTATATCAACTGTATTCCCACTGTACTGTATATCTGTATACCAACTGTATTCCCACTGTACTGTATATCTGTATACCAACTGTATTCCCACTGTACTGTATATCTGTATATCAACTGTATTCCCACTGTACTGTATATCTGTATATCAACTGTATTCCCACTGTACTGTATATCTGTATACCAACTGTATACCAACTGTACTGTATATCTGTATACCAACTGTATACCCACTGTACTGTATATCTGTATACCAACTGTATTCCCACTGTACTGTATATCTGTATACCAACTGTATTCCCACTGTACTGTATATCTGTATATCCACTGTTCATTATCTTATAGCTCTATGCTCACTCTTCCTATTTGTGTATAATGTTGTACAGACATTTGTGTAAACTCTTCTGTCTGTATTCTGTCTCTAAATGTTGTCTGTCACTATCACCATGTAAAATTATGTGTACAGATGTAGGATCTTAATTTGATCACCCTCCACCGCAGAATAACTTAGTGATTTAAACTGGGACTGGTTATCTCCAAACTCTGAGACCATGTCATTTGTTATATTTCACCCAATTGATAAAGGAAGCTAGAAGGCTGAACCCAGAAGACAACTCTAAATAAACACTAATGATTTTATCCTAAAATCCTTTCACTCATATTGTTGTGTCTCTTTGTTCAACGGATGTCGGGAAGCCTATGATATCAGTCGTGTATCAAACAGTGGGCAGTGCAGTGAACCAGGGCGGTAAAGTTAAACCAGGTCGCTGGCGAAAAAGGCAAACACCCTAAGCATCGCAGCAACAGGGTTAAACCTAATTATAACCTGTCTATAGGGTTAAACCTAATTATAACCTGTCTATAGGGTTAAACCTAATTATAACCTGTCTATAGGGTTAAACCTAATTATAACCTGTCTATAGGGTTAAACCTAATTATAACCTGTCTATAGGGTTAAACCTAATTATAACCTGTCTATAGGGTTAAACCTAATTATAACCTGTCTATAGGGTTAAACCTAATTATAACCTGTCTATAGGGTTAAACCTAATTATAACCTGTCTATAGGGTTAAACCTAATTATAACCTGTCTATAGGGTTAAACCTAATTATAACCTGTCTATAGGGTTAAACCTAATTATAACCTGTCTATAGGGTTAAACCTAATTATAACCTGTCTATAGGGTTAAACCTAATTATAACCTGTCTATAGGGTTAAACCTAATTATAACCTGTCTATAGGGTTAAACCTTATTATAACCTGTCTATAGGGTTAAACCTAATTATAACCTGTCTATAGGGTTAAACCTAATTATAACCTGTCTATAGGGTTAAACCTAATTATAACCTGTCTATAGGGTTAAACCTAATTATAACCTGTCTATAGGGTTAAACCTAATTATAACCTGTCTATAGGGTTAAACCTAATTATAACCTGTCTATAGGGTTAAACCTATTGCTGCGATGGGAATTGTAACCTGGCTCACACTGCCCCCTATAAAAGCAAGTCCCGTGCTTCGACTACTCAGACCCCTCACACAACCGGGTCGTGCATTCTGATGGCCTCACAGACACCATACTACTTCTGACACCAATGTAGCAAACAGCGGGGCAGGGAAGCGAACCCAGGTTGCACGTGTAAAAGTCAAACAACCTACGCATCGCACCAATAGGGTTAACCCACATGGTGGGAATTGGAATGTGGCTCACACTGCCCCCTCCGACCAGGAAGTCGACTACTCACACGTCCAGGCCAGTCTGATGGCCTCACAGCCGCCATTCCACTTCTGACACCAATGTAATTCTCTGGCAACAGCTCTGGTGGACATTCCTGCAGTCAGCATGCCAATGGCACGCTCCCTCAAAACCTGAGACATCTGTGGCATTGTGTTTTGTGACAAAACTGCACATTTTCGAGTGGCCTTTTATTGTCCCCAGCACAAGGTGTACCTGTGTAATGATCATGCTGTTTAATCAGCTTCTTGATATTCTACCCCTGTCTGGTGGATGGATTATCTTGGCAACGGATAAATGCTCACTAACAGGGATGTTAACAAATGGGTGCACAAAATCGGAGAGAAATATGCTTTTTGTGCATATGGAACATTTCTGGGATATTTTATTTCAGCTCATGAAACATGGGACCAACACTTTACATGTTGCATTTATACACTGCTCAAAAAAATTAAGGGAACACTAAAATAACACATCCTAGATCTGAATGAATGAAATAATCTTATTAAATACTTTTTTCTTTACATAGTTGAATGTGCTGACAACAAAATCACACAAAAATTATCAATGGAAATCAAATTTATCAACCCATGGAGGTCTGGATTTGGTTTCAAATTAAAGTGGAAAACCACACTACAGGCTGATCCAACTTTGATGTAATGTCCTTAAAACAAGTCAAAATGAGGCTCAGTAGTGTGTGTGGCCTCCACGTGCCTGTATGACCTCCCTACAACGCCTGGGCATGCTCCTGATGAGGTGGCGGATGGTCTCCTGAGGTATCTCCTCCCAGACCTGGACTAAAGCATCCGCCAACTCCTGGACAGTCTGTGGTGCAACGTGGCGTTGGTGGATGGAGCGAGACATGATGTCCCAGATGTGCTCAATTGGATTCAGGTCTGGGGAACGGGCGGGCCAGTCCATAGCATCAATGCCTTCCTCTTGCAGGAACTGCTGACACACTCCAGCCACATGAGGTCTAGCATTGTCTTGCATTAGGAGGAACCCAGGGCCAACCGCACCAGCATATGGTCTCACAAGGGGTCTGAGGATCTCATCTCGGTACCTAATGGCAGTCAGGCTACCTCCGGCGAGCACATGGAGGGCTGTGCGGCCCCCCAAAGAAATGCCACCCCACACCATGACTGACCCACCGCCAAACCGGTCATGCTGGAGGATGTTGCAGGCAGCAGAATGTTCTCCACAGCGTCTCCAGACTCTGTCACGTCTGTCACATGTGCTCAGCGTGAACCTGCTTTCATCTGTGAAGAGCACAGGGCGCCAGTGGCGAATTTGCCAATCTTGGTGTTCTCTGGCAAATGCCAAACGTCCTGCACGGTGTTGGGCTGTAAGCACAACCCCCACCTGTGGACGTCGGGCCCTCATACTACCCTCATGGAGTCTGTTTCTGACCGTTTGAGCAGACACCTCCTGCTGGAGGTCATTTTGCAGGGCTCTGGCAGTGCTCCTCCTGCTCCTCCTTGCACAAAGGCAGAGGAAGCAGTCCTGCTGCTGGGTTGTTGCCCTCCTACGGCCTCCTCCACGTCTCCTGATGTACTGGCCTGTCTCCTGGTAGCGCCTCCATGCTCTGGACACTACGCTGACAGACACAGCAAACCTTCTTGCCACAGCTCGCATTGATGTGCCATCCTGGATGAGCTGCACTACCTGAGCCACTTGTGTGGGTTGTAGACTCCGTCTCATGCTACCACTAGAGTGAAAGCACTGTCAGCATTCAAAAGTGACCAAAACATCAGCCAGGAAGCATAGGAACTGAGAAGTGGTCTGTGATCGCCACCTGCAAAACCAGTCCTTTATTGGGGGTGTCTTGCTAATTGCCTATAATTTCCACCTGTTGTCTATTCCATTTGCACAACAGTATGTGAAATGTATTGTCAATCAGTGTTGCTTCCTAAGTGGACAGTTTGATTTCACAGAAGTGTGATTGACTTGGAGTTACATTGTGTTGTTTAAGTGTTCCCTTAATTTTTTTGAGCAGTGTATTTTTGTTCAGTATAGATAAAAACACAAAGCTTCCAGCAGAGGTCAGTGCTCTTCTGACAGCTGTCAGATGGTAGTGTGATGTCCGAAGCTTCGACAGTCATCATCACGTAGTATTGTTACTTTGATACAAGCATTGATACGTTGTGTCGAATCAGTAGTGCTTTGAAAACTGCAACGGCGCATCAGACCTCCTGTTTTAATCGTCCAATCCCTAATATTCACTGAATGTTGACTAGCAACAAGAAAGTGGTACCTAAAAGACTCCCACCATGAGTTCCCATTGAAGTGGCTCCAGACGAGGAAATCTGAAATAAAAACCCTCCAACTTACAATATGGAGTAAAAAAACAAGTGGAGCAAACCAGACCAAACCAGACCAGACCACACCAAACCAAACCAGACCAGAGCAAACCAGACCAAACCAGACCAAACCAAACCAAACCAAACCAAACCAAACCAGACCAAACCAGACCAAACAAACCAGACCAGCCAGACCACACCAAACCAAACCAGACCAGACCAAACCAAACCAGACCAAACCAGACCAAACCAAACCAGACCAGACCAAATCCTGGGAGATACAAGACAGAAAGACTTTGTTCATCAACTTAAAGAAGCAGAGCTACAAAGAGGTGCCAGTCTTCTAACATCTCTAAGGCCAACCAGAACACTGGACCAGCTGCTCTTCAATATCACATAACAGATGGAACCCTTCTGACTAAAGAGATGACAAGCCAGCACAGGCATAAGCATACTGTCTATTGAGGTGGCGCCAAGAGGTGCGGCCAACGTGCTAACGTCCAACCTCAAAATATAAATGGAAATACCAAAGCCTGTAACAACATGTAGTCGTGACTGATATTTTTCACCTCATCTTCCTGTTACTGTTTGTTTAGGTAGTTATAGACAGTGCAACAACACAAGGCCACATTCCTCTCAGCCCTTCCACTCTCTCAGGCTAATGTGTATTTATTAAAAGTAGACTATTTCTTTCAATCTGTTATTTTCTAAACATATCTGAGAATGTAGACAGAAGGGCTAAAATGGACATGATTGATCTGAGGGGGATCAGATCCGTACAGAAAGGTTTTTTGCAACAAGTAAGAGATTTTATATTATGTAAAGTAGGCTAGGTTTTACTGTATAATAGCAGTTTGTTAGTGATATGCAGATGGAGTTCTATACCTCAGCTATAGCCTACATATCCTAGAAGACCAGCCTAAACCTGTTCAGATCAGTTCACATAGGTTATCAGTAGCAGGATTGATCACCTACAAATCGGTTTTAACCAGTATATCTAGCTTGCATCATAGCACACCCCTCAGGCTACATACAGGTTTCAGCATGAGGCAGGCATCAACAGCCGAGTTGTAGGCTACTACCTGGGTCGTATTCATTAGTTTACACCGCAGCCAACAGTTTAAAAATGTTGCATAAACAGTTTACTCCAAATGCTGTACAACGTGACCTAAACGGTTTCTGTTGCCAAACGTTTTGCTACGGTGGGCACTAATGAACACACACAACCTGTTTTGAGGAACTGTAAGTTGTTGTTAGTCTTTCCACAGTATTTATTTGTCTCTCTTTCTCACGAAATACCTTCCTGAGTGAAAAGAGTTAACAGTAGATTAGAAAGAGAAAATGTTGTTGCTTGTTGTGTTTTAAGCCTGTTTTGAGAAGACAAGTCTATAGACCTATGATACAGAACACTCTTAGAAAAAAGAGTTCCAAAAGGGTCCTCTGGCTGTCCCAATAGGAGAACGCTTTTGGGTTCCAGGTAAAACCCTTCTGGCTTCCATGTAGAACCCTCTGTGGAAAGGGTGCTACCTAGTACCAAAAATGGTTCTACAAAGGGTTCTCCTATGGGGACAGCCAAAGCACCCTTTTAGATTCTAGATAGTGTAGGAGCGATCACCCTGGGGCACTCAGATGGAAACAGAACGATTTCACCCCACGCATCTAATTTATATCCAAAACATTTTAAGGAGAGTAGGCCTATTATAACACTGTCCACAAAACATATCATCAACTATATGAATACACATAACAATATCATCAACTATATGAATACACATAACAATATCATCAACTATATTAATACACATAACAATATCATCAACTATATTAATACACATAACAATATCATCAACTATATTAATACACATAACAATATCATCAACTATATGAATACACATAACAATATCATCAACTATATTAATACACATAACAATATCATCAACTATATGAATACACATAACAATATCATCAACTATATTAATACACATAACAATATCATCAACTATATGAATACACATAACAATATCATCAACTATATTATTACACATAACAATATCATCAACTATATTAATACACATAACAATATCATCAACTATATTAATACACATAACAATATCATCAACTATATGAATACACATAACAATATCATCAACTATATTAATATCATAACAATCGTCGTCTTACCTTTTATGTGTCTCTCAATAGAAGTAGAGTCTGGAATGATCATTCGGTGGTGGAAAGTTCCTTTAGTTTGTTCTGCTCATTTCCATATCAGGTTCTACCTGTTCTCTCTCCCACTCCCTGTCTCTTTATAGCTCTTACAATGTGCCTTGGCATCCATTCTACAAGTGTCTGGAACTCCAAATGTAGTTCTGATTTAGTGTTCCAAATGAAAACAATTTGATTAAACTGGTTAATATGGTTAAAATACATTAAGACTGAGTAATGCTGTGATTGTTTTTATTATTTTGTTATGTATTGAAATGTTTGACTTTATTTTCCCTATGTCCTTTCAATATAGGAACAATTTGTGAAATGACAGCCTTCTGTAAATATGGACAAAAGTCTATGGATTAATTTGATGGTATGTGTCTTGCAACATTATGTAAAATGACAGGTTGAGAAACACTCCTAGGTGCATATGTGAGAAGGAACGCAAACTGTCTCCCTATGTGTGTGCCATCCCTAAACATCAAGTGTTTGTGGTTCATTAAAATGTTTATTGTCAAGGTTGAAAAAAGAAAAAAGAAGAAAATAAAAGTGTCTGGAACTCTATTGGAGGGATGTGACATCATTCTTCCACAAGAAATTCCATAATTTAGTGTTTTGTTGATGGTTGTCTTCAATTGAGGTTGAATTGAGAGGTATCAGCTCCTCTCTCCCCAGGGGTATCAGCTCCTCTCTCCCCAGGGGTAACAGCTCCTCTCTCCCCAGGGGTAACAGCTCCTCTCTCCCCAGGGGTAGCAGCTCCTCTCTCCCCAGGGGTAGCAGCTCCTCTCTCCCCAGGGGTAAAAGCTCCTCTCTCCCCAGGGGTAACAGCTCCTCTCTCCCCAGGGGTATCAGCTCCTCTCTCCCCAGGGTTAACAGCTCCTCTCTCCCCAGGGGTAACAGCTCCTCTCTCCCCAGGGGTAGCAGCTCCTCTCTACCCTAGGATGTGAAGACATCGGTGGCTTAGCCCACAGCCAGTAGGAGGGTCCGGGAAGGAATTTCAACAGCTAAATCCATGAATACAACACCAGTGTATTGCCAAAAACCACTCAAGAACTTCAAATATAGACTCTGACCTGTCCAATGAGCCAAACTGATTAAATAATCCCACAGTACCTAAACACTCTCTCTCTCTCTCTCTCTCTCTCTCTCTCTCTCTCTCTCTCTCTCTCTCTCTCTCTCTCTCTCTCTCTCTCTCTCTCTCTCTCTCTCTCTCTCTCACACACACACAGTGCAGTAATTAGAATCCCTATATCACCTTTTAGTGATAGTCTACTGTGTGTTCTCCCCTCCTCTGTCTCTTTCCATCACTTTCTCTGTGTCGTCTAGTGATGTCTTTCATCTTGTCTGGTGTCTCTCTCCGTCGACTCCCGAGTGGCGCAGTGGTTTAAGGCACTGCATCGCAGTTCTAGCTGTGCCATTAGAGATCCTGGTTCGTTACCGGTAGACCCATGGGCGGCGCACAATTGGTCCAGCGTCGTCCAAGGTAGGGGAGGGTTTGGCCGGCAGGGATATGGGTTCATTTCCCACGGGGGGCCAGTATGAAAAATAAAAATAAAAAAACATGTATGCTGTAGTATGCATTTACTAACGGTAAGTCGCTCTGGATAAGAGCGTCTGCTAAATGACTAAAATGTAATATCCTATTCTTCTGTTGCTGTCTCTGTGTCTTGTCTGGTGTCTCTCTCCATCATATCGTATTATTCTGTTGCTGTCTTGTCACACCCTGGTTCTGGGACTCATTATGTTGAGCCAGGGGGTGTGCATTCTATGTGTTCATTTTCTATTTGGGTGTTCTAGGTTGTCTCTTTCTATGTTTGGTCAATGACTCCCAATCGGAGGTAACGAGTGTCAGCTGTCTATTTAAACTGTCATTGTTCACCTTGGGGTTGTGGGTTTTTGTTCCTTTACGGTGGACTTCATGAATCGTTTATTGTTTTGGCACTTTAGTATAATAAAGTCATCATGTTCGCTCAACACGCTGCGTATTGGTCTGCTCCTTTTGAAGACGATCGTGACATGTCTCTGTGTCTTGTCTGGTGTCTCTCTCCATCATATCCTATTCTTCTGTTGCTGTCTCTGTGTCTTGTCTGGTGTCTCTCTCCATCATATCCTATTATTCTGTTGCTGTCTCTGTGTCTTGTCTGGTGTCTCTCTCCATCATATCCTATTCTTCTGTTGCTGTGTCTTGTCTGGTGTCTCTCCATCATATCCTATTTTTCTGTTGCTGTCTCTGTGTCTTGTCTGGTGTCTCTCTCCATCATATCCTATTCTTCTGTTGCTGTCTCTGTGTCTTGTCTGGTGTCTCTCTCCATCATATCCTATTCTTCTGTTGCTGTCTCTGTGTCTTGTCTGGTGTCTCTCTCCATCATATCCTATTCTTCTGTTGCTGTCTCTGTGTCTTGTCTGGTGTCTCTCTCCATCATATCCTATTCTTCTGTTGCTGTCTCTGTGTCTTGTCTGGTGTCTCTCTCCATCATATCCTATTCTTCTGTTGCTGTCTCTGTGTCTTGTCTGGTGTCTCTCTCCATCATATCCTATTCTTCTGTTGCTGTCTCTGTGTCTTGTCTGGTGTCTCTCTCCATCATATCCTATTCTTCTGTTGCTGTCTCTGGGTATTGTCTGGTGTCTCTCTCCATCATATCATATTCTTCTGTTGCTGTCTCTGTGTATTGTCTGGTGTCTCTCTCCATCATATCCTATTCTTCTGTTGCTGTCTCTGTGTCTTGTCTGATGTCTCTCTCCATCATATCCTATTCTTCTGTTGCTGTCTCTGTGTCTTGTCTGGTGTCTCTCTCCATCATATCCTATTCTTCTGTTGCTGTCTCTGTGTCTTGTCTGGTGTCTCTCTCCATCATATCCTATTCTTCTGTTGCTGTGTCTTGTCTGGTGTCTCTCCATCATATCCTATTTTTCTGTTGCTGTCTCTGTGTCTTGTCTGGTGTCTCTCTCCATCATATCCTATTCTTCTGTTGCTGTCTCTGTGTCTTGTCTGGTGTCTCTCTCCATCATATCCTATTCTTCTGTTGCTGTCTCTGTGTCTTGTCTGGTGTCTCTCTCCATCATATCCTATTCTTCTGTTGCTGTCTCTGTGTCTTGTCTGGTGTCTCTCTCCATCATATCCTTTTCTTCTGTTGCTGTCTCTGTGTCTTGTCTGGTGTCTCTCTCCATCATATCTGTTGCTGTCTGTGTCTTGTCTGTTGCTGTCTGTCAATTGTCCGTTTCAATCTGTGTCTTGTCTGTTGCTATCTGTGTCTTGTCTGTTGCTGTCTCAGGTTCCAGTTTGTTACTGTCTCCTTTGTCTATTTTCTTCTGTTATGGCCTGTTCTGTCTCTCTCCATCATATCCTGTTCTTCTATTGCTGTCTCTGTGTCTTGTCTGGTGTCTCTCTCCATCATATCCTATTATTCTGTTGCTGTCCCTGTGTCTTGTCTGGTGTCTCCCTCCATCATATCCTGTTCTTCTGTTGCTGTCTCTGTGTCTTGTCTGGGGTCTCTCTCCATCATATCCTATTCTTCTGTTGCTGTCTCTGTGTCTTGTCTGGTGTCTCTCTCCATCATATCCTATTCTTCTGTTGCTGTCTCTGTGTCTTGTCTGGTGTCTCTCTCCATCATATCCTATTCTTCTGTTGCTGTGTCTTGTCTGGTGTCTCTCCATCATATCCTATTTTTCTGTTGCTGTCTCTGTGTCTTGTCTGGTGTCTCTCTCCATCATATCCTATTCTTCTGTTGCTGTCTCTGTGTCTTGTCTGGTGTCTCTCTCCATCATATCCTATTCTTCTGTTGCTGTCTCTGTGTCTTGTCTGGTGTCTCTCTCCATCATATCCTATTCTTCTGTTGTTGTCTCTGTGTATTGTCTGGTGTCTCTCTCCATCATATCCTATTCTTCTGTTGCTGTCTCTGTGTCTTGTCTGATGTCTCTCTCCATCATATCCTATTCTTCTGTTGCTGTCTCTGTGTCTTGTCTGGTGTCTCTCTCCATCATATCCTATTCTTTTGTTGCTGTCTCTGTGTCTTGTCTGGTGTCTCTCTCCATCATATCCTATTCTTCTGTTGCTGTGTCTTGTCTGGTGTCTCTCCATCATATCCTATTTTTCTGTTGCTGTCTCTGTGTCTTGTCTGGTGTCTCTCTCCATCATATCCTATTCTTCTGTTGCTGTCTCTGTGTCTTGTCTGGTGTCTCTCTCCATCATATCCTATTCTTCTGTTGCTGTCTCTGTGTCTTGTCTGGTGTCTCTCTCCATCATATCCTATTCTTCTGTTGTTGTCTGTGTCTTGTCTGTTGCTGTCTCAGGTTCCAGTTTGTTACTGTCTCCTTTGTCTATTTTCTTCTGTTATGGCCTGTTCTGTCTCTCTCCATCATATCCTGTTCTTCTATTGCTGTCTCTGTGTCTTGTCTGGTGTCTCTCTCCATCATATCCTATTATTCTGTTGCTGTCCCTGTGTCTTGTCTGGTGTCTCCCTCCATCATATCCTGTTCTTCTGTTGCTGTCTCTGTGTCTTGTCTGGGGTCTCTCTCCATCATATCCTTTTATTCTGTTGCTGTCTCTGTGTCTTGTCTGGTGTCTCTCTCCATCATATCCTATTCTTCTGTTGCTGTCTCTGTGTCTTGTCTGGTGTCTCTCTCCATCATATCCTATTCTTCTGTTGCTGTGTCTTGTCTGGTGTCTCTCCATCATATCCTATTTTTCTGTTGCTGTCTCTGTGTCTTGTCTGGTGTCTCTCTCCATCATATCCTATTCTTCTGTTGCTGTCTCTGTGTCTTGTCTGGTGTCTCTCTCCATCATATCCTATTCTTCTGTTGCTGTCTCTGTGTCTTGTCTGGTGTCTCTCTCCATCATATCCTATTCTTCTGTTGCTGTCTCTGTGTCTTGTCTGGTGTCTCTCTCCATCATATCCTATTCTTCTGTTGCTGTCTCTGTGTCTTGTCTGGTGTCTCTCTCCATCATATCCTATTCTTCTGTTGCTGTGTCTGGGTATTGTCTGGTGTCTCTCTCCATCATATCATATTCTTCTGTTGCTGTCTCTGTGTATTGTCTGGTGTCTCTCTCCATCATATCCTATTCTTCTGTTGCTGTCTCTGTGTCTTGTCTGATGTCTCTCTCCATCATATCCTATTCTTCTGTTGCTGTCTCTGTGTCTTGTCTGGTGTCTCTCTCCATCATATCCTATTCTTTTGTTGCTGTCTCTGTGTCTTGTCTGGTGTCTCTCTCCATCATATCCTATTCTTCTGTTGCTGTCTCTGTGTCTTGTCTGATGTCTCTCTCCATCATATCCTATTCTTCTGTTGCTGTCTCTGTGTCTTGTCTGGTGTCTCTCTCCATCATATCCTATTCGTTTGTTGCTGTCTCTGTGTCTTGTCTGGTGTCTCTCTCCATCATATCCTATTCTTCTGTTGCTGTGTCTTGTCTGGTGTCTCTCCATCATATCCTATTTTTCTGTTGCTGTCTCTGTGTCTTGTCTGGTGTCTCTCTCCATCATATCCTATTCTTCTGTTGCTGTCTCTGTGTCTTGTCTAGTGTCTCTCTCCATCATATCCTATTCTTCTGTTGCTGTCTCTGTGTCTTGTCTGGTGTCTCTCTCCATCATATCCTATTCTTCTGTTGCTGTCTCTGTGTCTTGTCTGGTGTCTCTCTCCATCATATCCTTTTCTTCTGTTGCTGTCTCTGTGTCTTGTCTGGTGTCTCTCTCCATCATATCCTATTCTTCTGTTGCTGTCTCTGTGTCTTGTCTGGTGTCTCTCTCCATCATATCCTATTCTTCTGTTGCTGTCTCTGTGTCTTGTCTGGTGTCTCTCTCCATCATATCTGTTGCTGTCTGTGTCTTGTCTGTTGCTGTCTGTCAATTGTCCGTTTCAATCTGTGTCTTGTCTGTTGCTATCTGTGTCTTGTCTGTTGCTGTCTCAGGTTCCAGTTTGTTACTGTCTCCTGTGTCTATTTTCTTCTGTTATGGCCTGTTCTGTCTCTCTCCATCATATCCTGTTCTTCTGTTGCTGTCTCTGTGTCTTGTCTGGTGTCTCTCTCCATCATATCCTATTCTTTTGTTGCTGTCTCTGTGTCTTGTCTGGTGTCTCTCTCCATCATATCCTATTCTTCTGTTGCTGTGTCTTGTCTGGTGTCTCTCCATCATATCCTATTTTTCTGTTGCTGTCTCTGTGTCTTGTCTGGTGTCTCTCTCCATCATATCCTATTCTTCTGTTGCTGTCTCTGTGTCTTGTCTGGTGTCTCTCTCCATCATATCCTATTCTTCTGTTGCTGTCTCTGTGTCTTGTCTGGTGTCTCTCTCCATCATATCCTATTCTTCTGTTGTTGTCTGTGTCTTGTCTGTTGCTGTCTCAGGTTCCAGTTTGTTACTGTCTCCTTTGTCTATTTTCTTCTGTTATGGCCTGTTCTGTCTCTCTCCATCATATCCTGTTCTTCTATTGCTGTCTCTGTGTCTTGTCTGGTGTCTCTCTCCATCATATCCTATTATTCTGTTGCTGTCCCTGTGTCTTGTCTGGTGTCTCCCTCCATCATATCCTGTTCTTCTGTTGCTGTCTCTGTGTCTTGTCTGGGGTCTCTCTCCATCATATCCTATTATTCTATTGCTGTCTCTGTGTCTTGTCTGGTGTCTCTCTCCATCATATCCTATTCTTCTGTTGCTGTCTCTGTGTCTTGTCTGGTGTCTCTCTCCATCATATCCTATTCTTCTGTTGCTGTGTCTTGTCTGGTGTCTCTCCATCATATCCTATTTTTCTGTTGCTGTCTCTGTGTCTTGTCTGGTGTCTCTCTCCATCATATCCTATTCTTCTGTTGCTGTCTCTGTGTCTTGTCTGGTGTCTCTCTCCATCATATCCTATTCTTCTGTTGCTGTCTCTGTGTCTTGTCTGGTGTCTCTCTCCATCATATCCTATTCTTCTGTTGCTGTCTCTGTGTCTTGTCTGGTGTCTCTCTCCATCATATCCTATTCTTCTGTTGCTGTCTCTGTGTCTTGTCTGGTGTCTCTCTCCATCATATCCTATTCTTCTGTTGCTGTGTCTGGGTATTGTCTGGTGTCTCTCTCCATCATATCATATTCTTCTGTTGCTGTCTCTGTGTATTGTCTGGTGTCTCTCTCCATCATATCCTATTCTTCTGTTGCTGTCTCTGTGTCTTGTCTGATGTCTCTCTCCATCATATCCTATTCTTCTGTTGCTGTCTCTGTGTCTTGTCTGGTGTCTCTCTCCATCATATCCTATTCTTTTGTTGCTGTCTCTGTGTCTTGTCTGGTGTCTCTCTCCATCATATCCTATTCTTCTGTTGCTGTCTCTGTGTCTTGTCTGATGTCTCTCTCCATCATATCCTATTCTTCTGTTGCTGTCTCTGTGTCTTGTCTGGTGTCTCTCTCCATCATATCCTATTCGTTTGTTGCTGTCTCTGTGTCTTGTCTGGTGTCTCTCTCCATCATATCCTATTCTTCTGTTGCTGTGTCTTGTCTGGTGTCTCTCCATCATATCCTATTTTTCTGTTGCTGTCTCTGTGTCTTGTCTGGTGTCTCTCTCCATCATATCCTATTCTTCTGTTGCTGTCTCTGTGTCTTGTCTAGTGTCTCTCTCCATCATATCCTATTCTTCTGTTGCTGTCTCTGTGTCTTGTCTGGTGTCTCTCTCCATCATATCCTATTCTTCTGTTGCTGTCTCTGTGTCTTGTCTGGTGTCTCTCTCCATCATATCCTTTTCTTCTGTTGCTGTCTCTGTGTCTTGTCTGGTGTCTCTCTCCATCATATCCTATTCTTCTGTTGCTGTCTCTGTGTCTTGTCTGGTGTCTCTCTCCATCATATCCTATTCTTCTGTTGCTGTCTCTGTGTCTTGTCTGGTGTCTCTCTCCATCATATCTGTTGCTGTCTGTGTATTGTCTGTTGCTGTCTGTCAATTGTCCGTTTCAATCTGTGTCTTGTCTGTTGCTATCTGTGTCTTGTCTGTTGCTGTCTCAGGTTCCAGTTTGTTACTGTCTCCTGTGTCTATTTTCTTCTGTTATGGCCTGTTCTGTCTCTCTCCATCATATCCTGTTCTTCTATTGCTGTCTCTTTGTCTTGTCTGGTGTCTCTCTCCATCATATCCTATTCTTCTGTTGCTGTCTCTGTGTCTTGTCTGGTGTCTCTCTCCATCATATCCTATTCTTCTGTTGCTGTCTCTGTGTCTTGTCTGGTGTCTCTCTCCATCATATCCTATTCTTCTGTTGCTGTCTCTGTGTCTTGTCTGGTGTCTCTCTCCATCATATCCTATTCTTCTGTTGCTGTGTCTGGGTATTGTCTGGTGTCTCTCTCCATCATATCATATTCTTCTGTTGCTGTCTCTGTGTATTGTCTGGTGTCTCTCTCCATCATATCCTATTCTTCTGTTGCTGTCTCTGTGTCTTGTCTGATGTCTCTCTCCATCATATCCTATTCTTCTGTTGCTGTCTCTGTGTCTTGTCTGGTGTCTCTCTCCATCATATCCTATTCTTTTGTTGCTGTCTCTGTGTCTTGTCTGGTGTCTCTCTCCATCATATCCTATTCTTCTGTTGCTGTCTCTGTGTCTTGTCTGATGTCTCTCTCCATCATATCCTATTCTTCTGTTGCTGTCTCTGTGTCTTGTCTGGTGTCTCTCTCCATCATATCCTATTCGTTTGTTGCTGTCTCTGTGTCTTGTCTGGTGTCTCTCTCCATCATATCCTATTCTTCTGTTGCTGTGTCTTGTCTGGTGTCTCTCCATCATATCCTATTTTTCTGTTGCTGTCTCTGTGTCTTGTCTGGTGTCTCTCTCCATCATATCCTATTCTTCTGTTGCTGTCTCTGTGTCTTGTCTAGTGTCTCTCTCCATCATATCCTATTCTTCTGTTGCTGTCTCTGTGTCTTGTCTGGTGTCTCTCTCCATCATATCCTATTCTTCTGTTGCTGTCTCTGTGTCTTGTCTGGTGTCTCTCTCCATCATATCCTTTTCTTCTGTTGCTGTCTCTGTGTCTTGTCTGGTGTCTCTCTCCATCATATCCTATTCTTCTGTTGCTGTCTCTGTGTCTTGTCTGGTGTCTCTCTCCATCATATCCTATTCTTCTGTTGCTGTCTCTGTGTCTTGTCTGGTGTCTCTCTCCATCATATCTGTTGCTGTCTGTGTCTTGTCTGTTGCTGTCTGTCAATTGTCCGTTTCAATCTGTGTCTTGTCTGTTGCTATCTGTGTCTTGTCTGTTGCTGTCTCAGGTTCCAGTTTGTTACTGTCTCCTGTGTCTATTTTCTTCTGTTATGGCCTGTTCTGTCTCTCTCCATCATATCCTGTTCTTCTATTGCTGTCTCTTTGTCTTGTCTGGTGTCTCTCTCCATCATATCCTATTATTCTGTTGCTGTCCATGTGTCTTGTCTGGTGTCTCCCTCCATCATATCCTGTTCTTCTGTTGCTGTCTCTGTGTCTTGTCTGGGGTCTCTCTCCATCATATCCTATTCTTCTGTTGCTGTCTCTGTGTCTTGTCTGGTGTCTCTCTCCATCATATCCTGTTCTTCTGTTGCTGTCCCTGTGTCTTGTCTGGTGTCTCTCTCCATCATATCCTGTTCTTCTATTGCTGTCCCTGTGTCTTGTCTGGTGTCTCTCTCCATCGTATCATATTCTTCTGTTGCTGTCTCTATGTCTTGTCTGGTGTCTCTCTCCATCATATCCTATTTGATGCTGTCTCTGTGTCTTGTCTTGTGTCTCTCTCCATCATATCCTGTTCTTCTATTGCTGTCCCTGTGTCTTGTCTGGTGTCTCTCTCCATCATATCATATTCTTCTATTGCTGTCCCTGTGTCTTGTCTGGTGTCTCTCTCCATCATATCCTGTTCTTCTGTTGCTGTCCCTTTGTCTTGTCTGGTGTCTCTCTCCATCATATCCTGTTCTTCTGTTGCTGTCTCTGTGTCTTGTCTGGTGTCTCTCTCCATCATATCCTATTCTTCTGTTGCTGTCTCTGTGTCTTGTCTGGTGTCTCTCTCCATCATATCCTATTCTTCTGTTGTTGTCTCTGTGTCTTGTCTGGTGTCTCTCTCCATCATATCCTATTCTTCTGTTGCTGTCTCTGTGTCTTGTCTGATGTCTCTCTTTAGTTTTGCAATCCAAATTTGGAGCTATTGGAATTGTAACATGTTGTCCCATGTACATGGTGTAATTTACTGATGGTCCCTAACTAGCCCCATAGGGATATCCAAAGTCAACCCAAATGTACCACTGGCATTACGATTGGGTCGCGTGCAGTTGCATTCTGAATTGATTATTACTTGGTGTGGGCATGTGGGCAACCTTCATTTACGTTGTGATGCAGTCACAACCACAAGTCTCACTAAACTCAGTTTTGGACAAGACTGACTTTATGACCAAAATTATCCAACATTTTTCCACGGAATTGTGCCATGTTTATTCTGCTGATAACTGGATCACTGGCTGTCTCATGGAGTGTGTGAGGGTGAGTGTCATGGTCGGGATGGCCTGAACTCAGAGCCTGATAGAATACCAAGGAAAACCGTAGTAACTGCAGTAGAACATGGTGGAACAAAGCCAGATGGCAGTAACCTCACTTACTGCTGTTTCCTTGGTTTTTACTGGGATTTTGTAGTTACAGCAAATTTGACCCTCCATTTTCTCTGAAACGGAAGATAATTGAACCAGGACACTTTGTCACAAGATATAACAGATACTATGAAGCCTGATTTAGGTCTGAACTCATCTTTGACCAAATGTGTAGCAGCAGTTTGCAATTGTACGGCAGAATAGCTGTGCACATAATCCTAATACCTCTTCATGGACTACATTTGAACACTTAAACATTGTCTTCTTTTAGGGCGGGACCTGGTATGGTGTGGTCACATTGCCTAGTGGTTAGAACGTTGGGCCAGTAACTGAAAGGTTGCTGGTTCGAATACCTGAGCCGTCAATGTGAAAATCTGTTGATGTGCTCTTAAGCAAGGCACTTAACACTAACTTGCTTCATGGGTGCTGTACTACTATGACTGACTCTGTAAAAAAACACATTTCACTGCACCTATCCGTTGTATCTGACAGTAAAAACATACATATTTTTTTGCAATTCCAACAGTTAATTTAACAATGCTGGTTATAACTCTTGTTGACGTTGATCCAAGGACACCTTCACTTGCATTACCCTCTTACTGCAGAAAAATATTCTCATGAAATCATGTGACTTATAGTTAGAGAGAAGGATTCCTGTAAACGCACACTGCTACAAGCAGGAAACAAGGTATGGACAAACCAGAAATGTGACATTTCTGTTTGATAGAAACCCTGAATGATGAATGTGTGATCTATCTTGTCATCTTTTTGGTCAACCACATTGGAACATTCTAATCTTTAAGGACATGAAGTATGGAGTCATTGTTTTCAGGAAGGTGTCTCCATGGCGATATGAGGGACAGGAGGCAGACTAAAGGCAAGGGAAGCCACCTGAACTACTGCCCTACAAAGGCAAAGAGCAGTCTACGCAAATGTCCGTGCATATCAACCATAACCACTGATCTGACCTATGACCCCTAAAATGCTGATACTGAACTCTGCCTTTGTATGACCTTAAACAAGTATATGGGTAATGCAACGGCAAAGTGCAGCATCAAGAAATCTAAATATGTTGATCCAACTTTCTTGTTGTTTATCTGTTTGATGGAAACTGTTTGATAGTTGTTTCTACCTTCCAACTGTATTTAATGGTGTTATGTAGTCGTGTTTTCATGTTTTCAATGTTATATTATAGTAGGCCTAAGGTTATTTCATCATAGAGAATGTTTATACTTAAGAAATATTTGACATTGTATGACTATCATTATAATGCTGTTTTACCATTATTTACTCTCTCTCTCTCACACACACACACTCAGAGACACACACACACACACATATCCCCCCCCCCCCCCCCCCCACACACACACACACTCACTGTGCAGCAATTAGAATCTATAGACCAGCTTTAAGTGATACAGTCTACTGTCTGATCTCCCCTCCTCTGCCTCTCTCCATTACTTTCTCTGTCTTCTGTTGCTGTCTCTCTTGTCTCCCCTCTTCTGTTGCTGTCTCTCTTGTCTCCCCTCTTCTGTTGCTGTCTCTCTTGTCTGCCCTCTTCTGTTGCTGTCTCGCTTGTCTCCCCTCTTCTGTTGCTGTCTCTCTTGTCTCCCCTCTTCTGTTGTTGTCTCTCTTGTCTCCCCGCTTCTGTTGCTGTCTCTCTTGTCTGCCCTCTTCTGTTGCTGTCTCTCTTGTCTCCCCTCTTCTGTTGCTGTCTCTCTTGTCTGCCCTCTTCTGTTACTGTCTCTCTTGTCTCCCCTCTTTTGTTGCTGTCTCTCTTGTCTCCCCTCTTCTGTTGCTGTCTCTCTTGTCTCCCCTCTTCTGTTGCTGTCTCTCTTGTCTGCCCTCTTCTGTTACTGTATCTCTTGTCTCCCCTCTTCTGTTGCTGTCTCGCTTGTCTCCCCTCTTCTGTTGCTGTCTCTCTTGTCTCCCCTCTTCTGTTGTTGTCTCTCTTGTCTCCCCGCTTCTGTTGCTGTCTCTCTTGTCTGCCCTCTTCTGTTGCTGTCTCTCTTGTCTCCCCTCTTCTGTTGCTGTCTCTCTTGTCTGCCCTCTTCTGTTGCTGTCTCTTTGTCTCCCCTCTTCTGTTGCTGTCTCTCTTGTCTCCCCCCTTCTGTTGCTGTCTCTCTTGTCTGCCCTCTTCTGTTGCTGTCTCTCTTGTCTCCCCTCTTCTGTTGCTGTCTCTGTTGTCTGCCCTCTTCTGTTGCTGTCTCTCTTGTCTCCCCTCTTCTGTTGCTGTCTCTCCTTTCTCCCCTCTTCTGTTGCTGTCTCTTTTGTCTGCCCTCTTCTGTTGCTGTCTCTCTTGTCTCCCCTCTTCTGTTGCTGTCTCTCTTGTCTCCCCTCTTCTGTTGCTGTCACTCTTGTCTCCCCTCTTCTGTTGCTGTCTCTCTTGTTGACCCTCTTCTGTTGCTGTCTCTTTTGTCTGCCCTCTTCTGTTGCTGTCTCTCTTGTCTCCCCTCTTCTGTTGCTGTCTCTCTTGTCTCCCCTCTTCTGTTGCTGTCGCTCTTGTCTCCCCTCTTCTGTTGCTGTCGCTCTTGTCTCCCCTCTTATGTTGCTGTCTCTCTTGTTGACCCTCTTCTGTTGCTGTCTCTCTTGTCTGCCGTCTTCTGTTGTTGTCTCTCTTGTCTGCCCTCTTCTGTTGCTGTCTCTCTTGTCTCCCCTCTTCTGTTGTTGTCTCTCTTGTTTACCCTCTTCTGTTGCTGTCTCTCTTGTCTGCCGTCTTCTGTTGTTGTGTCTCTTGTCTCCCCTCTTCTGTTGCTGTCTCTCTTGTCTGCCCTCTTCTGTTGCTGTCTCACTTGTCTCCCCTCTTCTGTTGCTGTCTCTCTTGTCTCCCCTCTTCTGTTGTTGTCTCTCTTGTTGACCCTCTTCTGTTGCTGTCTCTCTTGTCTGCCGTCTTCTGTTGTTGTCTCTCTTGTCTCCCCGCTTCTGTTGCTGTCTCTCTTGTCTGCCCTCTTCTGTTGCTGTCTCTCTTGTCTCCCCTCTTCTGTTGCTGTCTCTCTTGTCTGCCCTCTTCTGTTGCTGCCTCTCTTGTCTCCCCCCTTCTGTTGCTGTCTCTCTTGTATGCCCTCTTCTGTTGCTGTCTCTCTTGTCTGCCCTCTTCTGTTGCTGTCTCTCTTGTCTCCTCTCTTCTGTTGCTGTCTCTCTTGTCTCCCCTCTTCTGTTGCTGTCTCTCTTGTCTCCTCTCTTCTGTTGCTGTCTCTCTTGTCTCCCCTCTTCTGTTGCTGTCTCTCTTGTCTGCCCTCTTCTGTTGCTGTCTCTCTTGTCTCCCCTCTTCTGTTGCTGTCTCTCTTGTCTGCCCTCTTCTGTTACTGTCTCTCTTGTCTCCCCTCTTCTGTTGCTGTCTCTCTTGTCTGTCCTCTTCTGTTGCTGTCTCTCTTGTCTTCCCTCTTCTGTTGTTGTCTCTCTTGTCTCCCCTCTTCTGTTGCTGTCTCTCTTGTCTCCAGTCACAACCACAAGTCTCACTAAACTCAGTTTTGGACAAGACTGAATATATGACCAAAATTATCCAATATTTTTCCACGGAATTGTGCCATGTTTTTTCTGGTGATAACTGGATCACTGGCTGTCTCATGGAGTGTGTGAGGGTGAGTGTCATGGTCGGGATGGCCTGAACTCAGAGCCTGATAGAATACCAAGGAAAACCGTAGTAACTGCAGTAGAACATGGTGGAACAAAGCCAGATGGCAGTAACCTCACTTACTGCTGTTTCCTTGGTTTTTACTGGGATTTTGTAGTTGCATCAAATTTGACCCTCCATTTTCTCTGAAACGGAAGATATTTGAACCAGGACACTTTGTCACAAGATATAACAGATACTATGAAGCCTGATTTAGGTCTGAACTCATCTTTGACCAAATGTGTAGCAGCAGTTTGCAATTGTACGGCAGAATAGCTGTGCACATAATCCTAATACCTCTTCATGGACTACATTTGAACACTTAAACATTTTCTTCTTTTAGGGCGGGACCTGGTATGGTATGGTCACATTGCCTAGTGGTTAGAACGTTGGGCCAGTAACTTAAAGGTCGCTGGTTCAAATACCCGAGCCGTCAATGTGAAATTCTGTTGATGTGCCCTTAAGCAAGGCACTTAACACTAACTTGCTTCATGGGTGCTGTAATACTATGGATGACCCTGTAAAACTGCACCTATCTGGTGTATCTGACAATAAAAACATACATATTTTTTTGCAATTCCAACAGTTAATTTAACAATGCTGGTCATAACTCTTGTTGACGTTGATCCAAGGACACCTTCACTTGCATTACCCTCTTACTGCAGAAAAATATTCTCATGAAATCATGTGACTCATAGTTAGAGAGAACGATTCCTGTAAACGCACACTGCTACAAGCAGGAAACAAGGTATGGACAAACCAGAAATGTGACATTTCTGTTTGATAGAAACCCTGAATGATGAATGTGTGATCTATCTTGTCATCTTTTTGGCCAACCACATTGGAACATTCAAATCTTTAAGGACATGAAGAATGGAGTCATTGTTTTCAGGAAGGTGTCTCCATGGCGATAGGAGGGGCAGGAGGCAGACTAAGGGCAAGGGCAGCCACCTGAACTACTGCCCTACAAAGGCAAAGAGCAGTCTACGCAAACAGTGAATCTGAGAAAAATGGCTTTAAAGATGGGTTTTTTATCCATGCATATCAACCATGACCACTGATCTGACCTATGACCCCTTAAATGCTGATACTGCACTCTGCCTTTTTATGACCTTAAACAGCTGTATGGGTCATGCAGAAGCAAAGTGTAGTATGTAAATATCTAAATGTGTTTATCCAGCTTTCTTGTTGTTTTTCTGTTTGATGGAAACAGTTTGAGTGTTGTAACTATATTCCAACTGTATTTAATGGTGTTATGTAGTCGTGTTTTCATGTTTTCAATGTTGTATTGGAGTAGGCCTAACCCTCACCAATATTTCTGGTGATGGACAGAGACACCAGACAAGACACAGAGACAGCAACAGAAGAATAGGATATGATGGAGAGAGACACCAGACAAGACACAGAGACAGCAACAGAAGAATATGATATGATGGAGAGAGACACCAGACAAGACACAGAGACAGCAACAGAAGAATAGGATATGATGGAGAGAGACACCAGACAAGACACAGAGACAGCAACAGAAGAATAGGATATGATGGAGAGAGACACCAGACATGACACAGGGACAGCAATAGAAGAACAGGATATGATGGAGAGAGACAGAACAGGCCATAACAGAAGAAAATAGACACAGGAGACAGTAACAAACTAGAACCTGAGACAGCAACAGACAAGACACAGATAGCAACAGACAAGACACAGACAACAGACAAGACACAGACAGCAACAGACAAGACATAGACAACAGACAAGACACAGATTGAAACAGACAAGACACAGACAGCAACAGACAAGACACAGACAACAACAGACAAGACACAGACAACATACAAGACACAGACAGCAACAGACAAGACATGACAACAACAGACAAGACACAGACAGCAACATACAATTTACAGACAGCAACAGACAAGACACAGAGAGCAACAGACAAGACATTGACAACAACAGACAAGACACAGAGAAAGTGACACAGAAAAGGGGAGTCAAGAGAGACAGCAACAGAAGAGGGCAGACAAGAGAGACAGTAACAGAAGAGGGGAGACAAGAGAGACAGCAACAGAAGGGGGGAGACAAGAGAGACAGTAACAGAAGAGGGGACACAAGAGAGACAGCAACAGAAGAGGGGAGACAAGAGAGACAGCAACAGAAGAGGGGAGACAAGAGAGACAGCAACAGAAGAGGGGAGACAAGAGAGACAGCAACAGAAGGGGGGAGACAAGAGAGACAGCAACAGAAGAGGGCAGACAAGAGAGACAGCAACAGAAGAGGGGAGACAAGAGAGACAGCAACAGAAGAGGGTCAACAAGAGAGACAGCAATAGAAGGGGGGAGACAAGAGAGACAGCAACAGAAGAGGGTCAACAAGAGAGACAGCATTAGAAGGGGGGAGACAAGAGAGACAGTAACAGAAGGGGGGAGACAAGAGAGACAACAACAGAAGAGGGCAGAGAAGAGAGACAGCAACAGAAGAGGGCAGACAAGAGAGACAGCAACAGAAGAGGGGAGACAAGAGAGACAGCAACAGAAGAGGGTCAACAAGAGAAACAGCAACAGAAGGGGGGAGACAAGAGAGACAGCAACAGAAGAGTGGAGACAAGAGAGACAGCAACAGAAGGGGGGAGACAAGAGAGACAGCAACAGAAGAGGGACAACAAGAGAAACAGCAACAGAAGGGGGGAGACAAGAGAGACATCAACAGAAGAGGGCAGACAAGAGAAACAGCAACAGAAGGGGGGAGACAAGAGAGACAGCAACAGAAGAGGGCAGACAAGAGAGATAGCAACAGAAGGGGGGAGACAAGAGAGACAGCAACAGAAGAGGGCAGACAAGAGAGACAGCAACAGAAGAGGGGAGACAAGAGAGACAGCAACAGAAGAGGGGAGACAAGAGAGACAGCAACAGAAGAGGGGAGACAAGAGAGACAGCAACAGAAGAGGGGAGACAAGAGAGACAGCAACAGAAGAGGGTCAACAAGAGAAACAGCAACAGAAGCGGGGAGACAAGAGAGACAGCAACAGAAGAGGGCAGCCAAGAGAGACAGCAACAGAAGAGGGGAGACAAGAGAGACAGCAACAGAAGAGGGCAGACAAGAGAGACAGCAACAGAAGAGGGTCAACAAGAGAAACAGCAACAGAAGGGGGGAGACAAGAGAGACAGCAACAGAAGAGGGGAGACAAGAGAGACAGCAACAGAAGAGGGCAGACAAGAGAGACAGCAACAGAAGAGGGCAGACAAGAGAGACAGCAACAGAAGGGGGGAGACAAGAGAGACAGCAACAGAAGAGGGCATACAAGAGAGACAGCAACAGAAGAGGGGAGACAAGAGAGACAGCAACAGAAGAGGGGAGACAAGAGAGACAGCAACAGAAGAGGGGAGACAAGAGAGACAGCAACAGAAGGGGGGAGACAAGAGAGACAGCAACAGAAGGGGAGAGACAAGAGAGACAGCAACAGAAGAGGGGAGACAAGAGAGACAGCAACAGAAGAGGGGAGACAAGAGAGACAGCAACAGAAGGGGAGAGACAAGAGAGACAGCAACAGAAGGGGAGAGACAAGAGAGACAGCAACAGAAGAGGGCATACAAGAGAGACAGCAACAGAAGAGGGGAGACAAGAGAGACAGCAACAGAAGAGGGGAGACAAGAGAGACAGCATAAGAAGAGGGGAGACAAGAGAGACAGCAACAGAAGAGGGGAGACAAGAGAGACAGCAACAGAAGGGGGGAGACAAGAGAGACAGCAACAGAAGAGGGCAGACAAGAGAGACAGCAACAGAAGAGGGGAGACAAGAGAGACAGCAACAGAAGAGGGTCAACAAGAGAAACAGCAACAGAAGGGGGGAGACAAGAGAGACAGCAATAGAAGAGGGCAGACAAGAGAGACAGCAACAGAAGAGGGGAGACAAGAGAGACAGCAACAGAAGTGGGGCAGACAAGAGAGACAGCAACAGAAGAGGGGAGACAAGAGAGACAGCAACAGAAGAGGGCAGACAAGAGAGACAGCAACAGAAGAGGGTCAACAAGAGAAACAGCAACAGAAGGGGGGAGACAAGAGAGACAGCAACAGAAGAGGGGAGACAAGAGAGACAGCAACAGAAGAGGGCAGACAAGAGAGACAGCAACAGAAGAGGGGAGACAAGAGAGACAGCAATAGAAGAGGGCAGACAAGAGAGACAGCAACAGAAGAGGGGAGACAAGAGAGACAGCAACAGAAGAGGGGAGACAAGAGAGACAGCAACAGAAGGTTGGAGACAAGAGAGACAGCAACAGAAGAGGGGAGACAAGAGAGACAGCAACAGAAGAGGGCAGACAAGAGAGACAACAGCAGAAGAGGGCAGACAAGAGAGACAGCAACAGAAGGGGGGAGACAAGAGAGACAGCAACAGAAGAGGGCAGACAAGAGAGACAGCAACAGAAGAAGGCAGACAAGAGAGACAGCAACAGAAGAGGGGAGACAAGAGAGACAGCAACAGAAGAGGGGAGACAAGAGAGACAGCAACAGAAGAGTGGAGACAAGAGACAGCAACAGAAGAGGGGAGACAAGAGAGACAGCAACAGAAGAGGGGAGACAAGAGAGACAGCAACAGGAGAGGGGAGACAAGAGAGACAGCAACAGAAGAGGTGAGACAAGAGAGACAGCAACAGAAGAGGGTCAACAAGAGAAACAGCAACTGAAGGGGGGAGACAAGAGAGACAGCAACAGAAGAGGGTCAACAAGAGAGACAGCAATAGAAGGGGGGAGACAAGAGAGACAGTAACAGAAGGGGGGAGACAAGAGAGACAACAACAGAAGAGGGCAGACAAGAGAGACAGCAACAGAAGAGGGAGACAAGAGAGACAGCAACAGAAGAGGGTCAACAAGAGAAACAGCAACGGAAGGGGGGAGACAAGAGAGACAGCAACAGAAGAGTGGAGACAAGAGAGACAGCAACAGAAGGGGGGAGACAAGAGAGACAGCAACAGAAGAGGGTCAACAAGAGAAACAGCAACAGAAGGGGGAGACAAGAGAGACAGCAACAGAAGAGGGCAGACAAGAGAAACAGCAACAGAAGGGGGGAGACAAGAGAGACAGCAACAGAAGAGGGCAGACAAGAGAGACAGCAACAGAAGAGGGGAGACAAGAGAGACAGCAACAGAAGAGGGGAGACAAGAGAGACAGCAACAGAAGAGGGGAGACAAGAGAGACAGCAACAGAAGGGGGGAGACAAGAGAGACAGCAACAGAAGGGGGGAGACAAGAGAGACAGCAACAGAAGGGGAGAGACAAGAGAGACAGCAACAGAAGAGGGCAGACAAGAGAGACAGCAACAGAAGAGGGGAGACAAGAGAGACAGCAACAGAAGAGGGCAGACAATAGAGACAGCAACAGAAGAGGGGAGACAAGAGAGACAGCAACAGAAGAGGGGAGACAAGAGAGACAGCAACAGAAGAGGGGAGACAAGAGAGACAGCAACAGAAGAGGGCAGACAAGAGAGACAGCAACAGAAGAGGGTCAACAAGAGAAACAGCAACAGAAGGGGGGAGACAAGAGAGACAGCAACAGAAGAGGGTCAACAAGAGAGACAGCAATATAAGGGGGGAGACAAGAGAGACAGTAACAGAAGGGGGAGACAAGAGAGACAACAACAGAAGAGGGCAGACAAGAGAGACAGCAACAGAAGAGGGGAGACAAGAGAGACAGCAACAGAAGAGGGTCAACAAGAGAAACAGCAACGGAAGGGGGGAGACAAGAGAGACAGCAACAGAAGAGTGGAGACAAGAGAGACAGCAACAGAAGGGGGGAGACAAGAGAGACAGCAACAGAAGAGGGTCAACAAGAGAAACAGCAACAGAAGGGGGAGACAAGAGAGACAGCAACAGAAGAGGGCAGACAAGAGAAACAGCAACAGAAGGGGGGAGACAAGAGAGACAGCAACAGAAGAGGGCAGACAAGAGAGACAGCAACAGAAGAGGGGAGACAAGAGAGACAGCAACAGAAGAGGGGAGACAAGAGAGACAGCAACAGAAGAGGGGAGACAAGAGAGACAGCAACAGAAGGGGGGAGACAAGAGAGACAGCAACAGAAGGGGGGAGACAAGAGAGACAGCAACAGAAGGGGAGAGACAAGAGAGACAGCAACAGAAGAGGGCAGACAAGAGAGACAGCAACAGAAGAGGGCAGACAAGAGAGACAGCAACAGAAGAGGGGAGACAAGAGAGACAGCAACAGAAGAGGGGAGACAAGAGAGACAGCAACAGAAGAGGGGAGACAAGAGAGACAGCAACAGAAGAGGGCAGACAAGAGAGACAGCAACAGAAGAGGGGAGACAAGAGAGACAGCAACAGAAGAGGGGAGACAAGAGAGACAGCAACAGAAGAGGGGAGACAAGAGAGACAGCAACAGAAGAGGGTCAACAAGAGAAACAGCAACAGAAGGGGGGAGACAAGAGAGACAGCAACAGAAGAGGGGAGACAAGAGAGACAGCAACAGAAGAGGGGAGACAAGAGAGACAGCAACAGAAGAGGGGAGACAAGAGAGACAGCAACAGAAGACAGAGAAAGTAATGGAGAGAGGCAGAGGAGGGGAGAGCAGACAGTAGACTGTATCACTTAAAGCTGCTCTATAGATTCTAATTACTGCACAGTGAGTGGGGGGGGGGGGGGGGGGGTATGTGTGTGTCTGTGAGTGTGTCTGTGTGTGAGAGAGAGAGAGTAAATAATGGTAAAACAGCATTATAATGATAGTCATACAATGCCAAGTATTTCTTAAGTATAAGCATTCTCCATGATGAACTAACCTTAGGCCTACTATAATACAACATTGAAAACATGAAAACACGACTACATAACACCATTAAATACAGTTGGAAGGTAGTAACAACTATCAAACCGTTTCCATCAAACAGATAAACAACAAGATTAGATTTCAAGATTAGATTTCCTGATGCTGCACTTTGCCGTTGCATTACCCATATACTTGTTTAAGGTCATACAAAGGCAGAGTTCAGTATCAGCATTTTAGGGGTCATAGGTCAGATCAGTGGTTATGGTTGATATGCACGGACATTTGCATAGACTGCTCTTTGCCTTTGTAGGGCAGTAGTTCAGGAGGCATAGTAGTACAGCACCCATGAAGCAAGTTAGTGTTAAGTGCCTTGCTTTAGGGCACATCAACAGATTTACACATTGAAGGCTCGGGTATTCGATCCAGCGACCTTTCAGTTACTGGCCCAACGTTCTAACCGCTAGGCAATGTGACCATACCATACCAGGTCCCGCCCTAAAAGAAGACAATGTTTAAGTGTTCAAATGTAGTCCATGAAGAGTGTGATGTCACGAGAGGCTGTGTCCTGGAGGGACGTTACATCCCCCTGAGGTGGCTGCAAACCCAGACAGCTATGGCTCCATCTGCTGGTATGGTCGGGAACTCCACCCCTCTATGGCCAATCTTCCCACGCAGCTGAAACAAATCAGGAGCTGATGAGCTGAAGGTTTGGAAGGGAAGAGACACACTGAGGGAGTGTGTGGGGGGTGAAGAGACACAGTCTCCAACCTGGGCTCTCTGGAGGACAAGAGTGCTGCACGTCCACTTCCATGAGGAATATAAGGATTTGGAGATACTTACCTTTGGGAAATACTCACCTTTGGATATATGCACCTGTGGAAATACATGAGAGACATTTGGAAGGACTTTTTGCTGGGTTGGCCACTAGCTGCAACGTGGACTACAGTAAGGCTGGGGAAAAGTTATCTGAGCGAGTGAGAATTATGATTTTGGATGTGGAAGAGACATCCCTGAACTGTTAACCCTTAAAGAGCCACAAGAGAACAGAATTTTGTTATATTTTCGTTAATTTCCCAAGACCTATAATAAAATCCTTGTTTTGTTTGAACCTTGTCTCCTTGCACTACTTGAGCAATCCCGCTGAAAGCTGTGTAGCCTCTCGTGACGTCACAGATGGTGGAGAATACGGGCACGCTCAAGCGTTAATAGTGCATGTCAGACGAGGATACCGAAGGTTTGATCACCCAGTTTTCCAAGTTGGCCGTAGACTCCCCGCCGACTGAAATGGAGGACATATTGAAAGCCCTTGTTGCTGGCCAGCAAGCCCAGATGCAAGCAAACGTGGCTCTCTTGGAGGAGCAAAAGAAAGCCAACCTTCTGAAGGCAGAGGAATTGCAGTTGCAGAGACAGAGGGTTGTCCAAAATACCCGCCCAATAAAGGCAAGTGACTTTATATCTAAGATGGGAGCTACCGATGACATTGAGGCATACCTGCATGCATTTGAGGCCACGGCCACTAGGGAAGCCTGGCCCAAGCAACAGTGGGTTGGTCTGTTAGCCCCCTTTCTAACCGGGGAATCGCTGAATGCTGTCCGGGACCTGGGCCCTGACCAGGTTACTGACTATGATGCCCTGAAGTCTGAGATCCTCAGCAGATATGGACTCACAAAGTTTGGTATGGCCCAGCGCTTTCACAGCTGGACCTTCCAACCAGACCAACCTCCTAGGGCGCAGATGCATGAACTTGTCCGAATCGCAAGGAAATGGCTGGATCCGCAGAGGAATACAGCAGCGGCGGTGGTGGAGGCCGTTGTGGTGGATCGTTACCTACGCGCCCTGCCTTATGAGGCAAAACGGGTCATCAGTCAACAGGCCTTGACCACGGCTGATCTGACCGTGGAAGCTGTGGAAAAGTACCAGGCCACAGCGGAGATGCTGAATGCTTCCCGAAAAGACCCCAGGAGTGCGGCCCCACCACAAATGGGAAGAACCCGTCCAAAGGACCCCAAGGTCTCGAACCCAGCCACGTCAGGACTTATCCCAGCTCCAGGGGGAGCCAGAAACCAGGCGGGTCCAAGAAGAGTACACCAGGAGGGGGAAACTCGACAGTGTTACCGGTGTGGGGAGATGGGACATATCTCCTGGCAGTGTGGGAAACCAGCCGATGAACCTATGCCCACTGCGGAGTCCTCCAGCTCAGCACCCACACAACGTTTTGCCTCGCTCTTGGGAGTCGTAGATGGCGGCCCAGATCGACCCCCCACCTGCCCGGTAACTGTGAATCACCATGATGTGGAGGCCTTACTGGATTCTGGTAGCCGGGCCACCCTGGTGCGTAAGGATTTGGTGGGCCCAACGTGTCTGACCCCGGGGAAAGTCCTCCCAGTTTCCTGTGTCCATGGGGACACCAGAGAATACCCCATTACTCAACTTACAATGACCAGCACACGGGGAACCATACACACGACGGCGGGGGTGGTTGATTCCCTCCCCGTCCCTGTCCTAATTGGACGAGACTGCCCAGCCTTTTACCCACTCTGGAGAGAGTCTCAGGAGAGGATAACCCGAGTACCTCGGAAACGGAGAGGCAAGACTCATCCTGGGAAGGCTCCGGTGCAATCCTCCGAGTTACTCACTCCCGCCCGGGCTCTGATAGGGATGGCAGGTGCCCAGACCGACACCGAGACTGGTCCGGATACGGGAGAAGAGAACGCAGCCCAGGAAAGTGCTCCGTTCTCCAGTGAAGAAGACGTCCCAGGCACCCAAGAGCTTCCCCCTCTCACAGGCCAGTATGGTACGGCTCAATTACAAGATCCTACTCTTGCAAATGCCTTAAGAAATGTGCAGGTATTAGAAGGTGTAGTGTTAGGTGATAAGACAAACCCTACTTACCCCCATTTCGCAGTAAACCGGGGGTTAGTATATCAGATAGTCAAGAAAAATGATGAAGTGCATGAACAGCTCCTCGTGCCACAGCCCTATCGGGCCACAGTACTCAACCTAGCACACACACACCCGCTAGGGGCCCACTTGGGGGTAGAGAAGACTAAGGAAAGAATCATGCAACGTTTCTTTTGGCCAGGAGTACACAAAGGGATAGAGAACTACTGCCGTAGTTGCCCTGAGTGTCAGCAGGTTGCGCCAAAGCCCACATATAGAAACCCGCTCATTCCCTTGCCCATTATCGAAACTCCTTTTGAGAGGATTGGATTAGACATAGTCGGGCCCTTACCGAAAAGTTCCAGGGGACATCAATACATTCTGGTCATTCTGGACTATGCATCCCGGTACCCGGAGGCCATTCCGCTGAGGAAGGCTACATCCAGACAAATCGCCAAGGAGCTGTTCCGTCTCTCAACTAGTCTGGGAATCCCAAAAGAGATATTGACGGACCAAGGGACTCCATTCATGTCCAGGGTGATGAAAGAACTCTGTGCTTTACTGAAAATCAAACAGCTGAGAACCTCGGTCTACCACCCCCAGACAGATGGCCTAGTCGAACGTTTTAACAAAACACTAAAATCCATGCTGCGGAAAGCGGTAGGGGAAGATGGGCGCAACTGGGATCAGCTGTTACCATACATATTATTTGCGGTGAGAGAGGTACCTCAGTCTTCTACTGGTTTTTCACCCTTTGAGCTCTTGCTTTCCTACAGACCCAGAGGACTGCTCGACATCGCCAAGGAGGCCTGGGAGGAGCAGCCATGCCAACAGCGGACACTGATCGACCATGTCGGGGCTATGAGGGAGAGAATGAAGGCCATCTATCCCATGATGCGGGAACACCTGGAGGCCAGTCAGCGGCAACAGCAAGCCTCCTACAACAGATCTGCTCAACCCAGGGAGTTTAAGCCGGGGGACAGAGTGCTGGTCCTGGTGCCAACCGTTGAGTGTAAATTCCTGGCAACCTGGCAAGGACCATATGAGGTCATTGAACGCATGGGAGAAGTAAACTACAAGGTGAGGCAACCAGATAAAAGGAAAACTGAGCAGATTTATCATGTTAACCTTTTAAAGAAGTGGCACGCCAGAGAGGCGATGTTCAGCTGTCTACCCCCCACAGAGACCAAGGAACCGGCGCGAGAAGAGGTTCAGCTGGGTCCAAATCTGTCCCCACATCAACGACAGATGGCCCTGGAACTCGTGGAGCAGAACCAGGATGTCTTCTCCTCCCTTCCCGGTCACACAGAGGTGGTCCAACATGAGATCCGCACCATGCCTGGCCGAACGGTAAACCAGCGCCCGTACCGCGTGCCAGAGGCTCGTAAAGTGGTTATACAGAAGGAGGTAAGGAAGATGCGGGAGTTGGGAGTAATCGAAGAGTCCCACAGTGCCTGGGCAAGTCCCATCGTACTAGTTCCCAAGCCAGACGGTTCAGTACGATTTTGTAATGACTATCGAAAGTTGAATGAAGTGTCTGAATTTGATGCATACCCAATGCCTCGTGTCGATGATTTAATAGACTCCTTGGGGCATGCTCGTTTCCTAACCACTCTTGATCTCACAAAAGGCTACTGGCAGGTGCCCCTGACCCCGGCGTCCAAGGAGAAGACAGCCTTTGCCACCCCGGAGGGGCTCTACCAGTATACCTGACTTCCGTTTGGTCTCACGGGGCACCTGCCACGTTCCAACGCCTGATGGATCGAGTCCTTGCGCCCCACAAGAGGTACGCAGCGGCTTATTTGGATGATGTTGTTATACAAAGTCCGGATTGGGCCAGCCACATACCCCGGGTACAAGCGGTGCTGGATTCGCTCAGGGAAGCAGGGCTCACGGCAAACCCGAAGAAGTGCAAGCTGGCCTTCAGTGAGACAAACTACCTGGGGTACACCATTGGGCGGGGGTTGGTCAAACCACAGGAAGCCAAACTGCGGGCCATACAGGACTGGCCGCAGCCCATCACCAAGAAGCAAGTAAGGTCATTTTTGGGCCTCGCTGGCTACTATAGACGCTTTATTGCAGATTTTGCTACCATAGCTGCACCGTTGACGGAGCTGACGACCAAACGCCACTCACGAATGGTGAAGTGGAACCCTGCGGCGGAGGCGGCTTTCCTCAACCTGAAGCGAGCACTCTGCTCCAGTCCGATCCTGGTGGCACCAGACTTCAAGAAGGAATTCATTGTCCTTCGGAGGTGGGTCTGGGTGCTGTCCTCACCCAGGCACATGACGGTGAAGAACATCCCATTCTCTACCTAAGCAGAAAGTTACTTCCAAGAGAGAAGAACTATTCAACGGTGGAGAAAGAATGTCTGGCTGTAGTCTGGGCCCTGGAGTCCCTTCGGTTCTATCTCCTGGGCCGACGTTTCATGGTGGTATCTGATCACGCCCCTCTGCAGTGGATGGCCAAGAACAAGGAATCAAACAGTAGAGTAACCAGATGGTTTTTGAGCTTGCAACCGTTTAACTTTTCTGTTGTCCACAGGGCTGGCAAGCACCACGGCAATGCGGACGCCCTCTCCCGGCGTGATGCCTTCTTCGCTGCCTTTACCCCGACGAGGACGTCGGTCCCGAGGAGGGGGATGTGTGATGTCACGAGAGGCTGTGTCCTGGAGGGACGTTACATCCCCCTGAGGTGGCTGCAAACCCAGACAGCTATGGCTCCATCTGCTGGTATGGTCGGGAACTCCACCCCTCTATGGCCAATCTTCCCACGCAGCTGAAACAAATCAGGAGCTGATGAGCTGAAGGTTTGGAAGGGAAGAGACACACTGAGGGAGTGTGTGGGGGGTGAAGAGACACAGTCTCCAACCTGGGCTCTCTGGAGGACAAGAGTGCTGCACGTCCACTTCCATGAGGAATATAAGGATTTGGAGATACTTACCTTTGGGAAATACTCACCTTTGGATATATGCACCTGTGGAAATACGTGAGAGACATTTGGAAGGACTTTTTGCTGGGTTGGCCACTAGCTGCAACGTGGACTACAGTAAGGCTGGGGAAAAGTTATCTGAGCGAGTGAGAATTATGATTTTGGATGTGGAAGAGACATCCCTGAACTGTTAACCCTTAAAGAGCCACAAGAGAACAGAATTTTGTTATATTTTCGTTAATTTCCCAAGACCTATAATAAAATCCTTGTTTTGTTTGAACCTTGTCTCCTTGCACTACTTGAGCAATCCCGCTGAAAGCTGTGTAGCCTCTCGTGACGTCACAAGAGGTATTAGGATTATGTGCACAGCTATTCTGCCTTACAATTGCAAACTGCTGCTACACATTTGGTCAAAGATGAGTTCAGACCTAAATCAGGCTTCATACTATCTGTTATATCTTGTGACAAAGTGTCCTGATTCAATTATCTTCAGTTTCAGAGAAAATGGAGGGTCAAATTTGCTGTAACTACAAAATCCCAGTAAAAACCAAGGAAACAGCAGTAAGTGAGGTTACTGCCATCTGGCTTTGTTCCACCATGTTCTACTGCAGTTACTATGCTTTTCCTTGGTATTCTATCAGGCTCTGAGTTCAGGCCATCCCGACCATGACACTCACCCTCACACACTCCATGAGACAGCCAGTGATCCAGTTATCACCAGAATAAACATGGCAAAATTCCGCTGAAAAATGTTGGATAATTTTGGTCATAAAGTCAGTCTTGTCCAAAACTGAGTTTAGTGAGACTTGTGGTTGTGACTGCATCACAACGTAAATGAAGGTTGCCCACATGCCCACACCAAGTAATAATCAATTCAGAATGCAACTGCACGCGACCCAATCGTAATGCCAGTGGTACATTTGGGTTGAATTTGGATATCCCTATGGGGCTAGTTAGGGACCATCAGTAAATTACACCATGTACATGGGAAAACATGTTACAATTCCAATAGCTCCAAATTTGGATTGCAAAACTAAAGAGAGACACCAGACAAGACACAGAGACAGCAACAGAAGAATAGGATATGATGGAGAGAGACATCAGACAAGACACAGAGACAGCAACAGATGAATATGATATGATGGAGAGAGACACCAGACAAGACACAGAGACAGCAACAGAAGAATAGGATATGATGGAGAGAGACACCAGACAAGACACAGAGACAGCAACAGAATAATATGATATGATGGAGAGAGACATCAGACAAGACACAGAGACAGCAACAGAAGAATAGGATATGATGGAGAGAGACACCAGACAAGATGAAAGACATCAATAGACGACACAGAGAAAGTGATGGAGAGAGACAGAGGAGGGGAGAACACACAGTATACTATCACTAAAAGCTGATATAGGGATTCTAATTACTGCAGAGAGAGAGAGAGAGAGAGATAGAGAGAGAGAGAGAGAGAGAGAGAGAGAGAGAGAGAGAGAGAGAGAGAGAGAGAGAGAGAGAGAGAGAGAGAGAGAGAGAGTGTGTGTTTAGGTACTGTGGGAGTATTTAATCAGTTTGGCTCATTGGACAGGTCAGAGTCTATATTTGAAGTTCTTGAGTGGTTTTTGGCAATACACTGGTGATGTATTCATGGATTTAGCTGTTGAAATTCCTTCCCGGACCTTCCTACTGGCTGTGGGCTAAGCCACCGATGTCTTCAAATCCTAGGGTAGAGAGGAGATGCTACCCCTGTGGAGAGAGGAGCTGTTACCCCTGGGGAGAGAGGAGCTGCTATCCCTGGGGAGAGAGGAGCTGCTACCCCTGGGGAGAGAGGAGCTGCTACCCCTGGGGAGAGAGAAGCTGCTACCCCTGGGGAGAGAGAAGCTGATACCCCTGGGGAGAGAGGAGCTGCTACCCCTGGGGAGAGAGGAGCTGTTAACCCTGGGGAGAGAGGAGCTGCTACCCCTGGGGAGAGAGGAGCTGCAACGAAGAGAGACTGCAACCCTGCTCGGGAAGAGCTTAACGATTGGTGGTTGTTGGGGCACGTTTGGCAGGAGCTTCAGTGATGAAGATTGCTGAACTTGCTGATGTTTCACAATATGCCATGGCCGTCTCAGTCACCAGGTCTCAACCCAATTGAAGACAACCATCAACAAAACACTAAATTATGGAAGTTCTTGTCGAAGAATGATGTCACATCCCTCCAATAGAGTTCCAGACACTTTTATTTTTATTATATTTTTTTTACCTTGACAAACACTTGATGTTTAGGGATGGCACACACATAGGGAGACAGTTTGCGTTCCTTCTCACATATGCACCTAGGAAGATGCAGTGTTTCTCAACCTGTCATTTTACATAATGTTGCAAGACACATACCATCAAATGAATCCATATACTTTTGTCCATATTTACAGAAGGCTGTCATTTCACAAATTGTTCCTATATTGAAAGGACATAGGGAAAATAAAGTCAAACATTTCAATACAAAATAATAAAAACAATCACAGCATTACTCAGTCTTAATGTATTTTAACCATATTAACCAGTTTAATCAAATTGTTTTCATTTGGAACACTAAATCAGAACTACATTTGGAGTTCCAGACACTTGTAGAATGTATGCCAAGGCACATTGTAAGAGCTATAAAGAGACAGGGAGTGGGAGAGAGAACAGGTAGAACCTGATATGGAAATGAGCAGAACAAACTAAAGGAACTTTTCACCACCGAATGATCATTCCAGACTCTACTTCTATTGAGAGACATATAAAAGGTAAGACGACGATTGTTATGATATTAATATAGTTGATGATATTGTTATGATATTAATATAGTTGATGATATTGTTATGTGTATTCATATAGTTGATGATATTGTTATGTGTATTAATATAGTTGATGATAATGTGATGTGTATTAATATAGTTGATGATATGTTTTGTGGACAGTGTTATAATAGGCCTACTCTCCTTAAAATGTTTTGGATATAAATTAGATGCGTGGGGTGAATTCGTTCTGTTTCCATCTGTGTGCCCCAGGGTGATCGCTCCTACACTATCTAGAATCTAAAAGGGTTCATTGGCTGTTCCCATAGGAGTAAACTAATGAACACAACCCAGGTTGTAGCCTACAACTCGGCTGTTGATGTCTGCCTGATGCTGTAACCTGAACTTAGCCTGAGGGGTGGACTATGATGCTAGCTAGATATACTGGTTTTCTAAAGCTATCTTCAGTTAGCTTCACATTCCAGCTCAGACCTCATCCATAGGAATGTACAGAGTGCCAGTCATCAGGAAGGTGCTCTCAGCAGAACGGAAAATATATAATGACATGACAGTTTAATCATACAAAATGGCGCTAACTGGACGTGGGCAAGTCAAATTCAATCAGTGGAGGTTGCTGAGGGGAGGACGGCTCATATTAATGATACCATTCCACCTATTCCGCTCCAGCCATTACCACAAGTCCGTCCTCCCCAATTAAGGTGCCACCAACCTCCTGTGAATTCAATATATCAATATTCGTTCATCCTAGTTCTATATTTCACATTTCGCATGTTAAATGTAATTGTATCATAGTTCTACTATAGTGTAGCGATCTGTGCAGTGTGAGCCACATTCCAATTCCCACGATGTGGGTTAACCCTATTGGTGCGATGCGTAGGGTGTTTGCCTTTCTCACCAGCGACCTGGGTTCTCTTCCCTGCCCTGTTTGATACACTACTGATGTCATAGACTACCTGTTGAACACAGTGACACAATAATATGAGTGAAAGGATTTGAGGATAATATCAGTTAGTGTTGATTTAGAGTTGTCTTCTGGGTTCAGCCTTCTAGCTTCCTTTATCAATTGGGTGAAATGTAATAAATGACATGGTCTCAGAGTTGGGAGATAACCAGTCCCAGTTTAAATCACCATGACAACCATTTCATGATTTCCCCAGAGCAGCAAGGATATCAAGAGACTCAAGTTTTGCTAAATCAATAAATGACCTTTATTCACCAAGTACATTTAAACATACATATGTAGGATCTTAATTTGGAACATTTAGAACGAAAAGACTTAACTAATGGTTCGTGTCTCTGGCAACCGAACCGATAGAACGAACGACCAGCCGGCTTGGGTAGCAACCCCTTGTGTCGGGACTATATCTTGTGGAAGGATGAAATAGTAAGATAGAGTGTATAGTCCTTTAGTCTCTATGGGCCAGATGGTAGTGTACAGTTCAGAGATGGCTTGATGTGGTGTGCAGCATAGAGTGTATAGTCATTTAGTCTCTATGGGCCAGATGGCCAGTTGGTGAGGGCAACAGCATGGGGAAAGAAACTGTTCAGATGGGGGTCTATAACATCCAATCACATAGGTTTACAACAGCTGACAGTTGCAACATCATTGCTAATAATGCAAACTGCCTTGGTTTAGATAAAGACAAGTTCTGTACAGATGAAGGATCTTAATTTAATCAGCCTGTTGCAGGAGAACTAAAACTTGTTTTGTATTTGAGGGTTAAAAAGTATTCGGAAGTTTGTAATTTCCACTTTTCCACCTTTCCCTTTTGAAAAATGTCAATTCATTATAATCCACATAATAATTCAAATGTTGTGTTGCTTCAGGATTATTTTCCTGCTGTAGCAAACAGGCTCAAATTAAGATCCTACATCTGTAGCAATATACCTGTCTTTAATGTACATGGCTATATTAGGAGGACAGGATTCTCTTTACACCATTGTTTTTTGACCATTTTACATATTTTATTTACTGTTGTTTAGGCTGGTTGAATGAGTTCCCTATGAGAGGCTACTTCATCTGCAAGAAAACAGGCGGCCGCACCAGTTTCCTCATATGAAATTAAAAGTACGTTTGTAGCCTACGCACTTACAAAATGGCTGTTGAAACTGTGGGACACATTTCTCTGCAACATTAAAATTACGATAAATGTGTTGATTTGAAGGAAAGACGGGCAGACTCTGGTAAGTCTAGGCTACATAGAACTATTATATTAGAAAGTTAGGTTGTTTACAGACATTCAATAGTCAGAGTAGGTTTGATATATGATCACTTATCATGCTGACCAACCTGATGGTCTCTGTTGGAAATGTGAAACATATCATGCCTAGGCTACATGCTCTGTCCTGCTACTGGTAGGCCAGTAACGTTATGGGAACTGATCTGAACAGGTTTAGTCTGGTCATCTAGGATATGTAGGCTATAGCTGAGGTATAGACCTCCATCTGCATATCACTAAAAAACCGCTGTTATATATATTATAACCTAGCCTACTTTACATAATATAAATCTCCTAGTTGTTGCAAAAATACTTTCTGAATGTATCAATGATTTCCCCTCAGATCAATCATGCCCGTTTTAGCCCTTCTGTCTACATTCTCAGATTGAAAGACAGAAAGACAAAGAAACAACAAATGGCCGACTTTTAATGAATACAAATAAGTGTGAGACATGGCCTTGTGTTGCTACACTGTCTATAACTACCTTAACAAAAAGTGACTTATTATTATTATTGACTGTTAACATGGAGAAGAGATGTCTTCAACCAGATGTTCATCTGATTGCATTAAATAGCCTGACTGTTTCGATATGTCTGTTAGTAAATGTTTTATTTCTAAGAGATCATGAGTAAAAGAGAACAATGGACATTCTAGAATTAGTTGTCACTGTGTTCACCACAACCAACATGCTGCATCTCTGTTAAGGAGTCAGTGGTCTAAAATGAGTCTCTCTGGGGAGAGAGAGGAGGGGGTCCCTGCCTCTAAAATGAGTCTCTCTGGAGAGAGAGAGGAGGGGGGCCCTGCCTCTAAAATGAGTCTCTCTGGGGAACATGACACCAAAGCTAAGAGGTGAGATAACAATTTTATGAAGAATTTGTTAAGTTTATTTCTAAAATATATAGCTATCTCAAGAGCTATCGTAAATCGCTCTGGATAAGAGCATCTGCTAAATCAGGAGTTCTCAATCCGGGGTCAGCGGAGGTACTGCAGGGGTTCTGAAGCACCCTGACTGGACTCGTTGCAATGGAAGACATTTGATAGAATTTTAATACGACACAACCACTTTGCCTACTCTTCATTATTGCCTAATATAATGGAATGCATATTTTTTTAACCAATTCTGATAGTTGTTACAAGCAGAATTTTGACAATATTACCGTTATACCAAAACACTCTTCACACCCGTTTAACAACTCTAAATAGCTTTGGCATCGTAGGCATCAAGTCCCGTGTCAATAATGTTGCCTACAACGTTGCATACAATGTTCATTTTCATCTAACACATATTTCGCCCTAGATGCCTTCAATTGGCCATTTTATAGCCATGCCCAAATTAGAAGTATTTTTTAACAACGTGATGTTGCGCTCCAAAGGGATAACTTGAAAAAACATGATGTAGGTAATTAAATAATCAAAAGAAAAACGTGTTTATTATACACTTAGAAAAGAAGGTTCCTTATAGAACCAAAAAGGCTTCTATCACTTCCTTAATATATGGAACCACTAAAAGTTAGATATATTGTTGGGTTTAGTGAAGAAGAACCTCTAGAGTTCTGATCAACAAAAGGTGAATGTTTTGAGGATGTGAACCCAGCAGCCCTCCAGTGGTCAGATCAAGCCCGCCTGTTCTTCCAGCGCCCGGCCCGGGATTCGAACCAGCCACCTTTCTGCCATAGGTCCATCTCCTGCCACAGCTCAAACTCTTTAGCCACTGGGCGAAAACCTGAGTTAATCTTCAGAAATAAGCATGAGTTGATCTGCCAAAATGAAGACCAAATGCTATGCAGACATACATGGTATCACTTATACATAATTATTATACATAAATCATTGCCAAAAGCACAAGATATACTGTTGCATGTAGGTCTATATTATTTCTGGATTGATCATATAGAAATATAAAAAGATTATTTTGAACTACTCCAAAGCAATTACATGTGGTGCAGGAACCACTGACTCACTGCATTATTCTATAGTATTATCAAGACACCTGCTGTTAATTCTTAACTGGTTAGCTCAAGAGGTGTCCTAAATATCTGCCGACTAGGTGGGACTAGAGACTTCATGCATAGCTTTAATTTATACCCATAAGAGTAAAATGTATTTATTCTCATCAAGACCAATTTTCTACTCTGAGACTTTGTGGATATGGGCCCAGATCTCAAAACTTTGAATGTTTGTTTTACATATAAAAATAAATAAATGAATATTACTAATGTAAGCCACTGTAAAGACTGGGTTTAGTTTATTGTGTTGCTCTGCTCATGTCCGCGTTCTGGAACTGCCCGCGTCCCCGTACAGAACTGTCGTCCGGTGTCGTCCACAACGTCCGGTGTGGCGCCAGGATATTGTCCAGTTAGGAGCAGAGTGGGCTGAAGTGATCTTGGGGAATAACGACAGAGTTCGTTTCAGTGTTGAGATGCCGGAGTTTATTGTTCAATTTGCTTTTTGATTAAGGACAGCATGTATATAGTTAACACTGTAGGCTTACCTCAAGTAACTTATTATTATCAAGGTTATTGATACTTGTTGCGAGGGTTACTGCTCCCCTGAGTACACGTTGTGTTCACCGAACATGTAAGCGATGGCTGGCGGATATCCATCAAACGTTAAACCGTTTCTGGTCATGGTTAACCATATTTGTTTTCAGAAAAGGGTGTACAACCTAAACAAAACACATGTCCCTGTCCTCTTTTTCAAGATGTGGCTGATTTAAACAGCCAGAATACATTTTTAAATTAAGAAATATCCATTTTTCTTTGACGATTTGTTGTTTCTAAATGGCTGCTGGGTAATTTGATATGTATCGAAACCTTTGTTCAGGCATCAAATTGAGCGAATGCTGCGCAGGTTCACTGAGTTGCAAACCAAATGGGTATAATGGGGTGATTGTTGTCTAATCGGGTAGTCTAGCTAATGGATTTGTAGATCTGACGCAGTTGCTACCTCAGATTATGAGCCTAGCAAGTGTCATGAATGAGTTATGTAGTACCCACATACGGCCACAGGGAGGAGCAAGAGAGCTATAAACCCATACTGTTTTTTGCCTTAAAAACAGTAAACCTAACAATCAGTCAATCAAAAGTATTTATAAAGCCCTTTGTACTTAAGCAGATGTCACAAAGTGCAATACAGAAACTCTAACCCTACGTATAACCTATTTTAGCCTCAACCCTAGGTATAACGTATTTTAACCTTAACCCTTAACCCTAATTCTATTTTAGCCTTAACCCTAACCCCTAACCCTAGTTATAACCTATTTTAGCCTTAACCTTAACCCTAATTCTAGGGTAGGGTAGCCTAGAACACTTTTAGAAACTATTTTAGTAATAATATTATCTTAGTAAATACAATTATAGTACTAAATAGCATTTTCAATTTTTTGTTGATCAAAACCTGTCAAACATTTTGCTTTTTTTTTTGTTATTAGTTATTTTATGATATTTATTATTGCAAGACAAAACACTTGATAAATAAGACACTTTTGTTTTATTTTTCAAATGTGGCTTGAACTGGGTGACCTAGTAACCTCTGTGTGAAAGTCAAGCAATTGGCGTGGGATAGGTGGGGCAGGTTTGAGACTGATCTAAGGAATTAACAAGAAAAATACACTTTATTCTCAGCTGCCTCACCAATGTCTGTACGTGAATTAATAACTTTTAATAGCTAAATATTTCCAATATATGGCAGCATAAGACAACGAAGCATCAGTTTTAGGCTACAAGCAGCAATATGATTGACATAAAATAGCATGCAACCAAATACTATATGTCCCATGATTTTCTAAAATGGTCACTCATTACTTTAGTTAGCTATATATCTCGTATTAGGCCTGTGATGCTATTGGAAGAGCAATTAAATAGTGACTATAGCAGGTGTTGAACCCCTGGTAAATAATCACTAGTCAGATGCGCTAACCTCAACCCTAGTATACATGCATTATAAAATATTGGGAGTAAACTACCTCGGAATAGATAAGACAAGAGTGCGTCTTCCAGCCCGCCAATAAATTACATCATGCAACCCTCCCAGTTAGCAAATGTACCTCAACATGCCCGTCGCTTGTGCTAGAAGGCAGAGTGCTCGCTACTGGTTGATGAATCTGACAATGAATGTACTAGGAAAATACGTTTTTCTCGACCAGAGGTGACTAAATTAATGTTCAGGCTTATTGATCATCGTTATAGTAATGAAGTATAATTTCAAAACATGAGCATAAAAACAGCTAATAATAATAAACATGAATCATCATTATATTATTTCACAGTAATCTGTTAAATGCTTTTTCAGTCGTTCCTCTTGCGTTAGCAGTGTGGAAAGGGACAGTAAAAAGCGTGTGCAGGAGTTTTCCTGTGAGGGGGAGTGGTGGTGTATCCAGGGAGAAAACTAAACTAACCTTCTGAAATGTCATTCATGGTCTTATGCTGCCATCTATTGGAATTATTTAGAAACTGCAGTAGTACTGAATAAAGTGTATATCCTTACCAAAGTAGTAATTACTCAGAATTAGAAAATATGACATTTTCTAGTTCATTGTACCACTTACAACCATAAAATAACCATTTATAGCATGACAAACAATGAAACTGACATAAACCAAAAACACCATACATTTAGTTAACTATATATATATATATATATATATATATATATATATATATATATATATATATATATATATATATATATATATATATATATTATTTATATATATATACTATTTATTTAGATGGGTGACATTATCTGCCAAAGTAACACCACTGTAGATAAAGAAGAGCTCTCCAGTAGGTGTACCAAGTAGATGAGAGATGTAATGTTTGTCTCTGTTGTGTTGAAGCCCAATCAAGCAGGAGAGACCAGCCTCCCCTGGACCCAGCTGTGTGTCCATGAAGAGTGACCGGTCTATGTATCGTCCTATACAGTTCAGAGAGGGAGACTTTTCTAGTGAACAAAGGTAAGAAGAACTCATGGGTCATGGTCAGTGAGTTAAACAACACTGTCTCTAGTCATTTCTCCTCTCCCATTTTACCATTTCGTTTTGTTGTTTTCATAATCCATAGGCTAAACCTTTTTTCCATTTTCATAGTCCTGAAACAATATTAAACTAACACAACATTCCCTGTGTGTGTGTGTGTGTGTGCGTGTGTGTGTGTGTGTGTGTGTGTGCACTCCCTGGATGAGGAGATGTAATCTCTATCCTGATTTCCTAGTCACTTTTACCCCTACCTACATGTACATATTACCTCAACTACCTGGTACCCCTGGACATTGACTCAGTACTGGTACTCCTTGTATATAGTCTAGTTATTACCTCAACTACCTGGTACCCCTGTACATTGACTCAGTACTGGTACTCCTTGTATATAGTCTAGTTATTACCTCAACTACCTGGTACCCCTGCACATTGACTCAGTACTGGTACTCCTTGTATATAGTCTAGTTATTACCTCAACTACCTGGTACCCCTGCACATTGACTCAGTACTGGTACTCCTTTATATAGTCTAGTTATTACCTCAACTACCTGGTACCCCTGCACATTGACTCAGTACTGGTACTCCTTGTATATAGTCTAGTTATTACCTCAACTACCTGGTACCCCTGCACATTGACTCAGTACTGGTACTCCTTTATATAGTCTAGTAGTCAAACAACAGCGCCGGAGAAGATGGCTGCAGTTTTACAGCCCTCTAACCAATTGTACTATTATGTGTGTTTTTCCGCGTTATTTGTAATTTATTTTGTACATAATGTTTCTGCCATCGTCTCTTATAACCAAAAAGAGCTTCTGGATATCAGGACAGCGATTACTCACCTCGTATTGGACGAAGATTTTTTCTTCAACGAGGCGGCCGCGAAGGATATCATACAGACACCCGACAAGGCCCAAATCCCCGTCATTCGCGTGAGGAAGAGACGGAGATATCGCGGACGCAGATCAGGGTGCCTTGTAAGGATCCGACGGCGAGCGAGTAAACTGCCTCTTCCATCAATCCTATTAGCCAATGTTCAATCTTTTGAAAATAAAATGGACGATTTAAGATTACGGTTATCCTACCAACGGGACATTAAAAACTGTAATATCTTATGTTTCACGGAGTCGTGGCTGAACGACAACAATGATAACATTCAGCTAGCAGGCTATACGCTACATCGGCAGGACAGAACGGCTAACTCCGGTAAGACAAGGGGTGGCGGTCTGTGTATATTTGTAAACAACAGCTGGTGCACAAAATCAAATACTAAGGAAGTCTCGAGGTTTTGCTCGCCTGAGGTAGAGTATCTTATGATAAGCTGTAGACCACACTATTTACCAAGAGAGTTTTCATCTATATTTTTCATAGCTGTCTATTTACCTCCACAAACCAATGCTGGCATTAAGATTGCACTGAATGAGTTGTACAAGGCCATTAATCAACAGGAAAACGCTCATCCAGATGCAGCGCTCCTAGTGGCCGGGGACTTTAATGCAGGGAAACTTAAATCTGTTCTACCTAATTTCTACCAGCATGTTAAATGTGCAACCAGAGGGAAAAAAACTCTAGACCACCTTTACTCCACACACAGAGACGCATACAAAGCTCTCCCTCGCCCTCCATTTGGCAAATCTGACCATAACTCTATCCTCCTGATTCCTGCTTATAAGCAAAAACTAAAGCAGGAAGCACCAGTGACTCGGTTAATAAAAAAGTGGTCAGATGACGCAGATGCTAAGCTACAGGACTGTTTTGCTAGCACAGACTGGAACATGTTCCGGAATTCTTCAGACAGCATTGAGGAGTACACCACATCAGTCACTGGCTTCATCAATAAGTGCATCGATGATGTCGTCCCTACAGTGACCGTACGTACATACCCCAACCAGAAGCCATGGATTACAGGAAACATCCGCACTGAGCTAAAGGGTAGAGCTGCCGCTTTCAAGGAACGGGACTCTAACCCGGACGCTTATAAGAAATCCCGCTATGACCTCCGACGAACCATCAAACAGGCAAAGAGTCAATACAGGTCTAAGATTGAATCATACTACACTGGCTCTGACGCTCGTCGGATGTGGCAGGGCTTGAAAACTATTACAGACTACAAAGGGAAGCACAGCCGCGAGCTGCCCAGTGACACAAGCCTACCAGACGAGCTAAACCACTTCTATGCTCGCTTCGAGGCAAGCAACACTGAAGCATGCATGAGAGCACCAGCTGTTCCGGATGACTATGTGATCACGCTCTCCGTAGCCGATGTGAGTAAGACTTTTAAGCAGGTCAACATTCACAAGGCCACAGGGCCAGACGGATTACCAGGACGCGTACTCCGAGCATGTGCTGACCAACTGGCAAGTGTCTTCACTGACATTTTCAACATGTCCCTGACTGAGTCTGTAATACCAACATGTTTCAAGCAGACCACCATAGTCCCCGTGCCCAAGGACTCTAAGATAACCTGCCTAAATGACTACCGACCCGTAGCACTGACGTCTGTAGCCATGAAGTGCTTTGAAAGACTGGTCATGGCTCACATCAACAGCATTATCCCAGAAACCCTAGACCCACTCCAATTTGCATACCGCCCCAACAGATCCACAGATGATGCAATCTCTATCGCACTCAACACTGCCCTTTCCCACCTGGACAAGAGGAACACCTACGTGAGAATGCTATTCATTGACTACAGCTCAGCATTCAACACCATAGTGCCCTCTAAGCTCATCACTAAGCTAAGGATCCTGGGACTAAACACCTCCCTCTGCAACTGGATCCTGGACTTCCTGACGGGCCGCCCCCAGGTGGTAAGGGTAGGTAACAACACATCTGCCACACTGATCCTCAACACGGGGGCCCCTCAGGGGTGCGTGCTCAGTCCCCTCCTGTACTCTCTGTTCACCCATGACTGCATGGCCAGGCACGACTCCAACACCATCATTAAGTTTGCCGACGACACAACAGTGGTAGGCCTGATCACCGACAACGATGAGACAGCCTATAGGGAGGAGGTCAGAGATCTGGCCGTGTGGTGCCAGGACAACAACCTCTCCCTCAACGTGACCAAGACAAAGGAGATGATTGTGGACTACAGGAAAAAAAAAGAGGACTGAGCACGCCCCCATTCTCATCGACGGGGCTGTAGTGGAACAGGTTGAGAGCTTCAAGTTCCTTGGTGTCCACATCACCAACGAACTATCATGGTCCAAACACACCAAGACAGTCGTGAAGAGGGCACGACAAAGCCTATTCCCCCTCAGGAGACTAAAAAGATTTGGCATGGGTCCTCAGATCCTCAAAAAATTCTACAGCTGCACCATCGAGAGCATCCTGACTGGTTGCATCACCGCCTGGTATGGCAACTGCTTGGCCTCCGACCGCAAGGCACTACAGAGGGTAGTGCGTACGGCCCAGTACATCACTGGGGCAAAGCTTCCTGCCATCCAGGACCTCTATACCAGGCGGTGTCAGAGGAAGGCCCTAAAATTGTCAAAGACTCCAGCCACCCTAGTCATAGACTGTTCTCTCTGCTACCGCACGGCAAGCGGTACCGGAGTGCCAAGTCTAGGTCCAAAAGACTTCTCAACAGCTTCTACCCCCAAGCCATAAGACTCCTGAACAGCTAATCATGGCTACCCGGACTATTTGCACTGCCCCCCCACCCCATCCTTTTTACGCTGCTGCTACTCTGTTAAGTATTTATGCATAGTCACTTTAACTCTACCCACACGTACATATTACCTCAACTACCTCAACTAGCCGGTGCCCCCGCACATTGACTCTGCAACGGTACCCCCCTGTATATATAGCCTCCCTACTGTCACTTTATTTTACTTCTGCTCTTTTTTTCTCAACACTTTTTTTTGTTTTTTTTGTTGTTGTTTTATTCTTACTTTTTTTGTTTAAAATAAATGCACTGTTGGTTAAGGGCTGTAAGTAGGCATTTCACTGTAATGTCTGCACCTGTTGTATTCGGCGCATGTGACCAATACAATTTGATTTGATTTGATTTGACATTGACTCAGTACTGGTACTCCTTGTATATAGTCTAGTTATTACCTCAACTACCTGGTACCCTTGCACAGGTGGAGATTATAAACTCAGCAAAAAAAGGAATGCCCTCACACTGTAAACTGCATTTATTTTCAGCATACTTAACATGTGTAAATATTTGAATGAACATAACAAGATTCAACAACTGAGACATAAACTGAACAAGTTCCACAGACATGTGACTAACAGAAATTGAATAATGTGTCCCTGAACAAAGGGGGAGTCAAAATCAAAAGTAACAGTCAGTATCTGATGTTGCCACCAGCTGCATTAAGTACTGCAGTGCATCTCCTCCTCATGGACTGCACCAGATTTGCCAGTTCTTGCTGTGTAATGTTATCCTATGCTTCCACCAAGGTACCTGCAAGTTCCCAGACATTTCTGGGGGGAATGGCCCTAGCCCTCACCCTCCGATCCAACAGGTCCCAGATGTGCTCAATGGGATTGAGATCCGGGCTCTCCGCTGGCCATGGCAGAACACTGACATTCCTGTCTTGCAGGAAATCACGTACAGAACGAGCAGTATGGCTGGTGGCATTGTCATGCTGGAGGGTAATGTCAGGATGAGCCTGCAGGAAGGGTACCACATGAGGGAGGAGTATGTCTTCCCTGTAACGCACAGCGTTGAGATTGCCTGCAATGACAACAAGCTCAGTCCAATGATGCTGTGACACACCGCCCCAGACCATGACGGACCCTCCACCTCCAAATCGATCCCGATCCAGAGTAAAGGCCTTGGTGTAACGCTCATTCCTTCTACGATAAACGCGAATCCGACCATCACCCCTTGTGAGACAAAACCGCGATTCGTCAGTAAAGAGCACTTTTTGCCAGTCCTGTCTGGTCCAGCGACGGTGGGTTTGTGCCCAAATGTGACGTTGTTGCCGGTGATGTCTGGTGAGGACCTACCTTACAACAGGCCTACAAGCCCTCAGTCCAGCCTCTCTCAGCCTATTGCAGACAGTCTGAGCACCAATGGAGGGATTGTGCCTTCCTGGTGTAACTCGGGCAGTTGTTGTTGTCATCCTGTACCTGTCTCGCAGGTGTAATGTTCGGATGTACTGATCCTGTGCAGGTGTTGTTACACGCCACTGCGAGGATGATTAGCTGTCCGTCCTGTCTCCCTGTAGCACTGTTTTAGTCGTCTCACAGTATGGACATTACAATTTATTGCCTTGGCCACATCTGCAGTCCTCATGCCTACTTGCAGCATGCCTAAGGCACGTTCACGCAGATGAGCAGGGACCCTGGGCATCTTTCTTTTGGTGTTTTTCAGAGTCAGTTGAAAGGCCTCTTTAGTGTCGTAAGTTTTCATAACAGTGACCTTAATTGCCTACCGTCTGTAAGCTGTTAGTGTCTTAACGACCGTTCCGCAGGTGCATGGTCATTAATTATTTATGGTTCATTGAACAAGCATGGGAAACAGTGTTTAAACCCTTTACAATTTTACATTTACGTCATTTAGCAGACGCTCTTATCCAGAGCGACTTACAAATTGGTGCATTCACCCTATAGCCAGTGGGATAACCACTTTACAACAAGTTTTTTTTATTTATTTTTTTTTGGGGGGGGGGGGGGTAGAAGGATTACTTTATCCTATCCCAGGTATTCCTTAAAGAGGTGGGGTTTCAAATGTCTCCGGAAGGTGGTTAGTGACTCCGCTGTCCTGGCGTCGTGAGGGAGCTTGTCTGGGCTGAGCAGGAACTATGCTTCCGCAGAGGAAGGGGAGCCAGCAGGCCAGAGGTGGATGAACGCAATGCCCTCGTTTGGGTGTAGGGACTGATCAGAGCCTGAAGGTACAGAGGTGCCGATCCCCTCACAGCTCCATAGGCAAGCACCATGGTCTTGTAACAGATGCGAGCTTCAACTGGAAGCCAGTGGAGTGTGCGGAGGAGCGGGGTGACGTGAGAGAACTTGGGAAGGTTGAACACCAGACGGGCTGCGGCATTCTGGATGAGTTGTAGGGGTTTAATGGCACAGGCAGGGAGCCCAGCCAACAGCGAGTTGCAGTAATCCAGACGGGAGATGACAAGTGCCTGGATTAGGACCTGTGCCGCTTCCTGTGTAAGGCAGGGTCGTACTCTCCGAATGTTGTAGAGCATGAACCTGCAGGATCGGGTCACCGCCTTGATGTTAGCGGAGAACGACAGGGTGTTGTCCAGGGTCACGGCAAGGCTCTTCGCACTCTGGGAGGAGGACACAACGGAGTTGTCAACCGTGATGGCGAGATCATGGAACAGGCAGTCCTTCCCCGGGAGGAAGAGCAGCTCCGTCTTGCCAGGGTTCAGCTTGAGGTGGTGATCCGTCATCCATACTGATATGTCTGCCAGAGATGCGATTCGCCACCTGGTTATCAGAAGGGGGAAAGGAGAAGATTAGTTGTGTATCGTCAGCGTAGCAATGATAGGAGAGGCCATGTGAGGATATGAGAGAGCCAAGTGACTTGGTGTAAAGGGAGAATAGGAGAGGGCCTAGAACTGAGCCCTGGGGGACACCAGTGGTGAGAGCACGTGGTGCGGAGACAGCTTCTCGCCACGCCACTTGGTAGGAGCGACCGGTCAGGTAGGACGCAATTCAGGAGTGAGCCGTGCCGGAGATGCCCAGCTCGGAGAGGGTGGAGAGGAGGATCTGATGGTTCACAGTATCAAAGGCAGCAGACAGGTCTAGAAGGACAAGAGCAGAGGAGAGAGAGTTAGCTTTAGCAGTGCGGAGAGCCTCCGTGACACAGAGAAGAGCAGTCTCAGTTGAATGACCAGTCCTGAAACCTGACTGGTTTGGATCAAGAAGGTCATTCTGAGAGAGATAGCAAGAGAGTTGGCTAAAGACGGCACGCTCAATAGTTTTGGAAATAAAAGAAAGAAGGGATACTGGTCTGTAGTTGTTGACATCAGTGGGATCGAGTGTTGGTTTTTTGAGAAGGGGTGCAACTCTCGCTCTCTTGAAGACGGAAGGGACATAGCCAGCGGTCAAGGATGAGTTGATCAGCGAGGTGAGGTAGGGGAGAAGGTCACCGGAGATGGTCTGGAGAAGAGAGGAGGGGATGGGGTCAAGCGGGCAGGTTGTTGGGCGGCCTGCAGTCACAAGTCGCAGGATTTTATCTGGAGAGAGAGGGGAGAAAGAAGTCAGAGCATAGGGTGGGGCAGTGTGAGCAGGACCAGTAGTGTCATTAGACTTAACAAACGAGGATCGGATGTCGTCAACCTTCTTTTCAAAGTGGTTGACGAAGTCATCCACAGAGAGAGAGGAGGGGGGGGGGGGAGGATTCAGCAGGGAGGAGAATGTGGCAAAGAGCTTCCTAGGGTTAGAGGCAGATGCTTGGAATTTAGAGTGGTAGAAAGAAGCCTTAGCAGCAGAAACAGATGAAGAAAATGTAGAGAGGAGGGAGTGAAAAGATGCCAGGTCGGCAGGGAGTTTAGTTTTCTTCCATTTCCGCTCCGCTGCCCGGAGCTCTGTTCTGTGAGCTCGCAATGAGTCATCAAGCCACGGAGCTGGAGGGGAGGACCGAGCCGGCCGGGAGGATAGGGGACACAGAGAGTCAAAGGATGCAGAAAGGGAGGAGAGGAGGTTTGAGGAGGCAGAATCAGGAGATTGGAGGGAGAAGGATTGAGCAGAGGGAAGAGATGATAGGATGGAAGAGGAGTGAGTAGTGGGAGAGAGAGAGCGAAGGTTGCGGCGGCGCATCACCATCTGTGTAGGGGCAGAGTGAGTAGTGTTGGAGGAGAGCGAGAGAGAAAAGGATACAAAGTAGTGGTCGGAGACATGGAGGGGAGTTGCAGTGAGATTAGTAGAAGAGCAGCATCTAGTAAAGATGAGGTCAAGCGTATTGCCTGCCTTGTGAGTAGGGGGGGACGGTGAGAGGGTGAGGTCAAAAGAGGAGTGGAAAGAAGGAGGCAGAGAGAAATGAGTCAAATGTAGACGTAGGGAGGTTGAAATCCCCCAAAACTGTGAGGGGTGAGCCATCCTCAGGAAAGGAACTTATCAAGGCGTCAAGCTCATTGATGAACTCTCCAAGGGAACCTGGAGGGCGATAGATGACAAGGATATTAAGCTTAAATGGGCTAGTGACTGTGACAGCATGGAATTCAAATGAGGAGATAGACAGATGGGTTAGGGGAAAAATTGAGAATGTCCACTTGGGAGAGATGAGGATTCCTGTGCCACCACCCCTCTGACCAGATGCTCTCGGGGTATGCGAGAACACATGGTCAGACGAGGAGAGAGCAGTAGGAGTAACAGTGTTTTCAGTGGTAATCCATGTTTCCGTCAGCGCCAGGAAGTCGAGGGACTGGAGGTTAGCATAGGCTGGGATGAAGTCAGCCTTGTTGGCAGCAGAACGGCAGTTCCAGAGGCTGCCTGAGACCTGGAACTCCAGGTGTGGGGTGCGTGCAGGGACCACCAGGTTAGAGAGGCAGCAGCCACGCGGTGTGAGGTGTTTGTGTAGCCTGTGCGGAGAGGAGAGAACAGGGATAGGCAGAGGCATAGTTGACAGGCTGTAGCAAATGGCTACAATAATGCAGAGGAGATCGGAATGAAATGAACTAAACATCTGGGAAAGGAGAGAGTAGGGCCTCCCTCACCAAAACTTCCACCTCAGAAACTATAATTGTTTCACTGAACCACCCGAATAAAAACTCACCCAACTTCCACTTTAGAAATTAGAATTGTTGTGAACTACAGCGGTTCAATGTTTCTAGGAATAGACTCAACTTACTTTATTCAGCTAGCTAACTATGACGCCATAGCTAACTAGCATGCTAGCATCCAATAACACACAGTTTAGCACCAATACTTGGTTACAACAAACTACCAATAGTGTGTTAACACACTAAACAGATCATTCGTGTCCGTGTCTAGTTCCTTTCATAACGCAGCAATAATTAAACGTTGGCTAGCTAGCACAAATATATTGTATTTAGCTGCTACAGTACAGTTAGCTGGTCGTGTTGGCTAGCTAGCAATGGCTACTGTGTTGACTTTGTTTGAAAAACGGCTAGCTAGCTAGCTTCGTGCTACACCCGGCACCGCCGAATACAATGCTAACCTACAATAACTACCCACAACAGCCCACGATGCCTAACTATGACGCCATAGCTAACTAGCATGCTAGCATCCAATAACACACAGTTTAGCACCAATACTTGGTTACAACAAACTACCAATAGTGTGTTAAACACTAAACAGATAATTTGTGTCCGTGTCTAGTTCCTTTCATAACGCAGCAATAATTAAACGTTGGCTAGCTAGCACAAATATATTGTATTTAGCTGCTACATTACAGTTAGCTGGTCGTGTTGGCTAGCTAGCAATGGCTACTGTGTTGACTTTGTTTGAAAAACGGCTAGCTATCTAGCTTCGTGCTACACCCGGCACCTCCGAATACAATGCTAACCTACAATAACTACCCACAACAGCCCACGATGCCTAACTATGACGCCATAGCTAACTAGCATGCTAGCATCCAATAACACACAGTTTAGCACCAATACTTGGTTACAACAAACTACCAATAGTGTGTTAACACACTAAACAGATAATTCGTGTCCGTGTCTAGTTCCTTTCATAACGCAGCAATAATTAAACGTTGGCTGGCTAGCACAAATAAATTGTATTTAGCTGCTACAGTACAGTTAGCTGGTCGTGTTGGCTAGCTAGCAATGGCTACTGTGTTGACTTTGTTTGAAAAACGGCTAGCTAACTGTACTGTACTCTGTACTGTACTCTTAAGCGTGAAATAACATTGGAAACAACTATCCACCGTTGCTAAACGTTACCAGTAGCTACCCGCTAGCTAGCTAGCCTCGTGCTTCACCGGGCTCCGCCGTATACAATACTTACCTACAATAATTACCTACAAAAACCTACAATAACTACCTAAATAAACTACCTACAATACCTAACTACAATACCTAACTACAACTACCTACCTACAATCTCAATACATGGTTTAAGCTTTACTCAACACCATATAAGAAGCCAAGCTTACCTCCTGCTAGAGAAAACACAACCTCTCCCGTGATGTTGCACTCCATCATTTTTACGAATGATCTTTGAAAGACAGGGTCCTGAAAAAGGGATGTTTCTTTTTTTGCTGAGTTTACATTATGACCTAGCCTACTTTACATAACATAACATGTCTTACTTGTTGCAAAAAACCTTTCTGAATGTATCAATGATTTCCCCTCAGATCAATCATGCCCGTTTTAGCCCTTCTGTCTACATTCTCAGATTGAAAGACAACAAATGGCCGACTTTTAATGAATACAAATACGTGTGAGACATGGCCTTGTGTTGCTGCACTGTCTAGAACTACCTTAACAAACAGTGACTTATTATTATTATTGACAGTTACCATGGAGAAGAGATGTCACAACCTGATGTTCATGTGATTGCATTAAATAGCCTGACTGTTTCAATATGTATGTTAGTAAATGTTTTATTTCTAAGAGATCATGAGTAAAAGAGAACAATTGACATTCTAGAATGAGTTGTCACTGTGTTCACCACAACCAACATGCTGCAAATCTGTTTAGGGGTCAGTGGTCTAAAATGAGTCTCTCTGGGGAGAGAGAGGAGGGGGGCCCTGCCTCTAAAATGAGTCTCTCTGGGGAACATGACACCAAAGCTAAGAGGTGAGATGACAATTTTATGAAGAATGTATTAATTTTATTTACAAAATAAATAGCTATTTTAAGATGAATGCACTTACTGTAAATCGCTCTGGATAAGAGCATCTGCTAAATCAGGAGTTCTCAATCCGGGGTCAGCGGAGGTACTGCAGGGGTTCTGCAGCACCCTGACTGGACTCGTTGCAATGTAAAACATTTGATAGAATTTTAATACGACACAACCACTTTGCCTACTCTTCATTATTGCCTAATATAATGGAATGCATTTTTTTTTTACCAATTCTGATGGTTGTTACAAGCAGAATTTTGACAATATTACCATTATACCAACACACTCTTCACTCCCGTTTAACAACTCTAAATAGCTTTGGTATTGTAGGCATCAGGGTCCCTTGTCAATAATGTTGCCTACAACTTTGCATACAATGTTCATTTTCATCGAACACATATTTCGCCCTAGATGCCTTCAATTGCCCAATTTATAGCCATGGCCAATTTATGATTCCATTTTTAACAACGTGAAGTTGTGCTCCAAAGGAAAAATAACATGATGTAGGTAATTAAATAATCAAAAGAAAAACGTGTTTATTATACACTTAGAAAAGAAGGTTCCTTATAGAACCAAAAAGGCTTCTATCACTTCCTTAATATATGGAACCACTAAAAGTTAGATATATTTTGGGGTTCAGTGAAGAAGAACCTCTAGAGTTTTGATCAACGAAAGGTGAATGTTTTGAGGATGTGAACCCAGCAGCCCTCCAGTGGTCTGATCAAGCCCGCCCGTTCTCTCCAGCGCCCGGCCGGTGATTCGAACCTGCCACCTTTCTGCCATAGGTCCAACTCCTGCCACAGCTCCAACTCCTTAGCCGCTGGGCGAAAACCTGAGTTTATCTTCAGAAATAAGCATGAGTTAAACTGCCAAACCGAAGACAAAATGCTATGCATCCATTTATACCCATAAGAGTAAAATGTCTTAATTCTCAGCACTTATACGACCAATTTTCTACTCTGAGATACTTTGTGGATATGGGCCCAGATCTCAAAATATTGTTATAAAAAAAACTTTGAATGTTTGTTTTACATATAAAAATAAATAAAATAATATTACTAATGTAAGCCACTGTAAAGACTTGGTTTAGTTTATTGTGTTGCTCTGCTCATGTCCGCGTTCTGGAACTGTCCGCTTCCCCGTACAGAACTGTCTGCATCCCCGTACAGAACTGCCCGCGTCCACGTACGGTTTGGCGCCAAGCATATTGTCCAGTTACGCGCAAAGTGGACTGAGGTGATGTTGGGGAATAACGACGGAGTTCGTTACAGTGTTGAGACACCGAAGTTTATTGTTCAATTTGCTTTTTGGTCAGGGACAGTGTGAGTGTAGCCAGATCCTTTTCACTCACTATCCTTGTTTCATCTTGTGGTTCACCGGATTCGTCATCATCCTCGAGGGACAGACGAACGACCTGCTAGTTAGCCAAGCTAGTCGGTACAGCTAGCTAAGCTAGCTACTCTACCAGCAGCATCCTAGTTATCCAAGCTACCACTACATCATCACCGGCTGCCTGCATTTCTTGTGGACCGATGGAGCTCCCGGGTTGTTTCTTCCACCTGTTAAATAGCGTGGAGGGCTTCTCCCTCTCTCGTTGACGGATGCTGGCTTCCTACGCTCCCTCTGTCCGGTTCTCCTCTCTTCACTAGATAAACGGTAACTTTAGTGTTTAACCCCGCTGTGTCCAAGGACTGAACTTTTTGAATATTATTTTCGGGGCGCCTCAAGTTACATTTTTTACAACGTTTATTTCTGATAAAATTAGTTCATTGCATCCGCCATGGAGCCCAGTTTCATAATATTACCTTCCGTCCCTGGTTATGAAGTAATCGCGAAAAAACAGGCCTTATGTTTGGGCATTTTTCACCCTACCAGCTCCTATTAGTTCTATTGAGCTCCGTGACACCGACTCGCCTTCAGAACGTTCTATTGCCAGTCCATTGTTCTGCGTCACAATGCCAGCTTCACTATTGTTATCAATGAGACCTGCCTGCGTTAACCCTGTAGGTTTACCTCAGGTAACTTATTATTAACAAGGTTACTGCTACTTGGTGAGCGCTAACCCTGTAGGTTTACCTCAGGTAACTTATTATTAACAAGGTTACTGCTACTTGGTGAGCGCTAACCCTGTAGGTTTACCTCAGGTCACTTATTATTACCAAGGTTACGGCTACTTGGTGAGCGTTAACCCTGTAGGTTTACCTCAGGTACCTTATTATTATTAACAAGGTTACTGTTACTGTTACTTGGTGAGCGCGCTCACTGTTATCCTGAGTACATGTTGTGGTGAGCCACAGTCTAAGAGGTGTTGTCTGGCGCAAAGCCATCAAACGTTAAACATTTTCTGGTCATGGTTAAACCTATTTGTTTTAAGAAAAGGGTGTACAATCTAAACAAAACGCATGTCCCTGTCCTCTTTTTCAAGATGTGACAGATTTAAACAGCCAGAATACATTTTTTTATTAAGAAATAACCATTTTTCTGATGACTTGTTGTTTCTAAATGGCTGCTGGGTAATTTGATATGCATGGAAATCTTCGTTCATAGGCATCAAATTGAGCGAATGCTGCGCAGGTTCACTGAGTTGCAAACCAAATGGGTATAATGGGGTGATTGTTGTCTAATCGGGTGGTCTAGCTAATGGATTTGTAGATCTGACGCAGTTGCTACCTCAGATTATGAGCCTAGCAAGTGTCATGAATGAGTTATTTAGTACCCACATACGGCCACAAGGAGGAGCAAGAGTGCCATAAACCCATACTGTTTTTTGCCATATAAACCCTAAACCTAACAATCAATCAAATGTATTTATAAAGCCCTTTTTACACCAGCAGATGTCACAAAGTGCTATACAAAAACTCTTACCCTACTTATAACCTATTTTAGCCGTAACCCTAACCCCTAATTCTAGGGTAGGGTAGCCTAGAACACTTTTAGAAACTATTTTAGTAATAATATTATCTTAGTAAATACAATTATAGTATTAAATAGCGTTTTGATTATTTTGTTGGTATTTTATTATATGTATAATTGCAAGACAGAACACTTGATAAATAAGACACATTTGTTTTATTTTTCAAATGTGGTTTGAATTGGGTGACCTAGTAACCTCTGTGTGAAAGTCCAGCAATTGGCGTGGGGCAGGTTTGAGACTGATCTAATACACTTTATTTGTCAGCTGCCTCACCAATGTCTGTACGTGAATTAATAACTTTTAATAGCTAAATATTTCCAATAGATGGCAGCATAAGACCACGAAGCATCAGTTATAGGCTACAAGCAGCAATATGATTGACATAAAATAGCATGCAACCAAATACTATATGTCCCATGATTTTCTGAAATGGTCACTCATTACTTTAGTTAGCTATATATCTCGTATTAGGCCTGTGATGCTTTTGGAAGAGCAATTAAATAGTGACTATAGCAGGTGTTGAACCCCAGGTAAATAATCACTAGTCAGATGCTCCAACCTCAACCCTAGTATACATGCATTTTTAAATATCTAATATTGCGATTAAACAACCTCGGAATAGATAAGACAAGAGTGCGTCTTCCAGCCCGCCAATGAATTACATCATGCAACCCTCCCGGTTAGCAAATGTACCTCAACATGCCCCTCGCTTGTGCTAGAAGGCAGAGTGCTTGCTGCTGGTTGATGAATCTGACAATGAATGTACTAGGAAAATATGTTTTTCTCGACCAGAGGTGACTAAATTAATGTTCAGGCTTATTGATAATCGTTATAGTAATGAAGTATAATTTCAAAACATGAGCATAAAAACAGCTAATAATAATAAACATGAATCATCATTATATTATTTCACAGTAATCTGTTAAATGCTTTTTCAGTCGTTCCTCTTGCGTTAGCAGTGTGGAAAGGGACAGTAAAAAGCGTGTGCAGGAGTTTTCCTGTGAGGGGGAGTGGTGGTGTATCCAGGGAGAAAACTAAACTGATCTTCTGAAATTTCATTTGTGGTCTTACGCTTCCATCTATTGGAATTATTTAGTAACTGCAGTAGTACTGAATAAAGTATATCCATACTAAAGTAGTAATTACTCAGAATTTCAAAATATGACATTTTCTAGTTCATTCTACCACTTACAACCATAACATAACCATTTATAGCATAACAAACAATGAAACTGACATAAACCAAAAACACCATACATTTAGTTAACTATATATATATATATATATATATATATATATATATATATATATATATATATATATATATATATATATATATATACTATTTATTTAGATGGGTGACATTATCTGCCAAAGTAACACCACTGTAGATAAAGAAGAGCTCTTCAGTAGGTGTACCAAAACTTTCAAAGGCCATTTTCTCAAAGAGAGGTTACAAGTTTATCATCTTTCAAAGCAGAATTACTTTCCCATTATTCCTCAACTGTAGTGTATGATATACCTTTTTCTAGCTGAGTCTCAACTTTTATCCAATGTAAAAAACACAAATTTCAAATTTTGCTACATAAAATTGAGCTGATCGGTCACATTTGACTATGTAAAACTTAGCAGTACTACTTATTTCTCTGAGAGTGAGGCACTTATTTCTCTGAGAGTGAGGCAGATATGTATTATTACTGTGTAAAACCTAGCAGTACTACTTATTTCTCTGAGAGTGAGGCAGATATATTATTACTGTGTTAACCTAGCAGTACTAATTATTTATCTGAGAGTGAGGCAGATATATAGCATTGTGCAAAAAAACATGATTATTTGTCTCTCTGAAATGAAACCATCAAGTGATAGATTTTAAACAAATACATGCCATGCCATGATTAGATAGTGAAAAAACACACCAATCTCTTTCAGAATTTCTTTAAACAATAAAAGCAAATTGACCAACATTTCTGAAAATGGATATATAGCGTTTTGGAATGAAACTCTTGTTTCCCCATCTGAGCTCAGAGTAGATGAGAGACGTAATGTTTGTCTCTGTTGTGTTGAAGCCCAATCAAGCAGGAGAGACCAGCCTCCCCTGTACCCAGCTGTGTGTCCATGAAGAGTGACTGGTCTATGAATCTTCCTATAAACTTTAGAGAGGGAGACTTTTCTACTGAACAAAGGTAAGAAGAACTCATGGGTCATGTTCAGTGAGTTAAACAACACTGTCTCTAGTCATTTCTCCTCTCCCATTTTCCCATTTTCCCATTTATTTTTGTTGTTTTCATAATCCATAGGCTAACCCTTTTTTCCATTTTCATAGTCCTGAAAGAATATTAAACAAACACTACATTCCCTCCCTGTGTGTGTGTGTGTGTGTGTGTGTGTGTGTGTGTGTGTGTGTGTGTGTGTGTGTGTGTGTACGTGTACTCCCTGGATGAGGAAATGTAATCTGATGTTTTGTCCACAGAAACCAACAGGAGAGATCAGAGTCAGAGATGCTCAGTGGTCAGTCTTCCCAGAGTCATCAAACAGACCTGACCTCCATATTCAGTGTATGTGGTCCTGTTATGTACATTTGTTTTTGTTTACCTCAAGTAAAGTTGATATGTCAATCATTCATTCATGTGTTAATGAGAAAGCATTTCTTCTCTAGCTTAACTTATTTACTTGATTTATTTCAGTTGCTTGAAGAGAATATTATGACATTTGTGAAGAACGAGCTGAAGATGTTCAAGAGGATTCTTAGTCCAGAACTCCCAGAAGGCTTTGAGAGTCAGAAGCAGGATAAGGAATTGGTGGATGCTGAAGATGAGAAGCAGGAGAGCAGTGCCAGAGAGGGGGCTCTGAAGATCACACTGCACGTCCTGAGGAAAATGAACCAGAAGGAGCTTGCTGACACACTGGAGAAAAGTAAGAGCTGTCTGCCTCATGTTGAATGCTGTTTTATAACAAACATTTAAAAGCTGTAGCTAAAGTACAGCTAAAGTAGCTGTGTAACTCAATGATATTGTAGCAGCCTTAACACAACACCTAGTGACCTCATCAAGTAGCAGCAGGGGCAACAGATTAAAAAAAATATTACCTGGCTGTTGTTGACAAGCATTGTCCTAATCAGTTCATATCCATATTATTAATATTTGATTCATTGATTGAAATAACGACCCCATTCTCAGTAGCCTATTCCAGCAGGTTACTTGGTAACAGAAGCACTTCCTACCTCAAAATCGTCTTGTTATTCATGTTAAATAAATTAATCTGTCAATTTGAACTAAGCAAGCTGCTAAATCATTCAGTTTACATCTTGCCCAGGCTACTGGAGGCAGTCTGAAATAAGATGTAGGCCTATCTGGGGCAATGTTTTGGCCTAGTTTTCAACATCAATAATACCATCAATAATTATATAAATCAGTCACACCAGTCTGTAATGCATTATGAAAACAGTTAAGATAATAAATGTTTGCAATTTAAACTTTAGAAAACATCCTTAAAATACTGTAGGCATTAAAACAGACTTAATATTAAAATCCTCTGTGTTATTTCTTCATTCAGATGAGCTTGCTGTGATTTGCCAACGTGAACTCAAATCTAATCTAAAGAAGAAGTTTCAATGTGTATTTGAGGGGATTGCTAAACAAGGAAACCCAACACTTCTCAATAAGATCTACACAGAGCTCTACATCACAGAGGGTGGAACAGGAGAGGTCAATAATGAACATGAGCTGAGACAGATTGAGACAACAACCAGGAAACAAGCAAGACCAGAGACTGCAATCAAATGTAACGACATCTTCAGACCCTTAACTGGACAAGACAAGCCTATCAGGACTGTGCTGACAAAGGGAGTCGCTGGCATTGGAAAAACAGTCTCTGTGCAGAAGTTCATTCTGGACTGGGCTGAAGGAAAAGCAAATCAGGATGTCCAATTTGTATTTTCATTCCCTTTTCGGGAGCTGAATTTGATGAACGGGGAAAAACACACTTTGATTGAACTTCTCAGTCACTTCTCAATTGAAACCAAAGAATCAATAATATCCAACTACGACAAGTACAAAGTTCTGTTCGTCTTTGATGGTCTGGATGAGTGCCGACTGCCCCTAGACTTCCAGAAGAACAAGATCTGCTGTGACGTCACAGAGTCAACCTCAGTGGATGTTCTGCTGACAAATCTCATCAAGGGAAATCTGCTTCCCTCTGCTCTCCTCTGGATAACTACCCGACCTGCAGCAGCCAATCAGATCCCTTCAGGGTGTGTTGACCAGGTGACAGAGGTACGAGGGTTCAATGACCCACAGAAGGAGGAGTACTTCAGGAAGAGATTCAGTGATGAGGACCTGGCCAGAAGAATCATCTCACACATAAAGACATCAAGGAGCCTCCACATCATGTGCCACATTCCAGTCTTCTGTTGGATTTCTGCAACAGTCCTTGAACACATGTTGAAACATAAGAGAGAAGAGATGCCCAAGACTCTGACTGAGATGTACTCACACCTTGTGGAGTTTCATACCAAACAGAAGAATGAAAAGTATCTTGGGAAAGAAGAGACAGTTCCACACTGGAATAAAGAGAGCATTCTGTCACTGGGAAAACTGGCTTTTCAACAGCTTATGAAGGGCAATCTGATTTTCTATGAAGAAGACCTGAAAGAGGCTGGCATTGATGTCAATGAAGCCTCAGTGTACTCAGGATTGTGCACACAGCTCTTTAAAGAGGAATGTGTGCTGTACCAGGACAAGGTGTACTGCTTCGTGCATCTGAGCATTCAGGAGTTTCTGGCTGCTGTATATGTGTTCCTCTCATTCATCAACAACAATGAGAATCTAATGGCCGAACCGCAAGTTACTGAAGTTACTGTCTTCAAGAGTGCTGTGGATAAAGCCTTACAAAGTGAGACGGGAATCCTGGACCTTTTCCTCCGCTTCCTTCTGGGCCTCTCACTGGAGTCCAATCAGAAGCACTTACGAGGTCTACTGGCAAAGACAAGAAGCAGCTCACAGAGCCATGAAGAAACAGTGAAGTACATCAAGGAGAAGATCAGGGAGAATCCCTCTCCAGAGAGGTGCATCAATCTGTTCCACTGTCTGAATGAACTGAATGACCATTCTCTAGTGGAGGAGATCCAAAGCTACCTGAGATCAGGAAGTCTCTCAAAAGAAGAACTGTCACCTGCACAGTGGTCAGCTCTGGCCTTTGTGTTGCTGACTTCAGAAAAGGAGCTGGATGTGTTTGACCTGAAGAAATACTTCAGGTCAGAGGAAGGTCTTCTGAGGCTGCTGCCAGTGGTCAAAGCCTCCAGAGCTGCTCTGTGAGTACATAAAATGACATTTAAGTACTAATCATCAGGAAGAAATATTCAGTTTAGAGAAATATATGTATTATTAAAAAACATATTGAATCAATGCATTGATCTTCAAATTAGTATAACAATATGACCATACAATTCTAGGAGACAGAAGATGAATCTATATGTTGTTTAAGAGAATAAACCAAATGCAACTGCCATTGTCCTTCTGCCGTTGTCCTTCTACACTACTGGTGTTAAATTAACAGTGTGATTGTGAAATCATGATGATCTCTCTGTCAGGCTGTCAGGCTGTGGAGTCACAGAGAAAGGCTGTGCTTGTCTGGTCTCAGCTCTGAAGTCAAACCCCTCACACCTGAGAGAGCTGGAACTGAGTAACAATGACCTGAAGGATACAGGAGTGAATCTGCTCTCTGCTGGACTGGGGAATCCCCACTGTAAACTGGAGACTCTGAGGTCAGTATTCCTGTAGTTGGTCAACAATTGATAACTGTTCACCAGATCCACATGTGTTTACCAGGCACACATTGTCCACACCATATGTGTTTGGACAGTGAAGCTTACAGTTTTACATTTGGTGCTATGCTCCAGCATTTTGGATTTGAGATAGAATGTTTCATATTAGGCAACAGTACAGAATGTCACCTTTTATTTGATGTTAATGGTGAGAGGTTAGCATGTTTTGTTGTAGCCTCTGTAACTTTCTCATTCATTATTATTCATGATTCATTCATGATTTTTCATAATCATGGCATCATCAGGATTAATTTAGTTCTGTTTAGAAACATGTTATCTACTCACTTAGACAGAAGATGAATCCAGTCATCATCCACCATTCAGTTACTATTGGGCAAAACATAACCCAAAACACAACCAAAACTAACTGCAAATGCAACCAATGAGTTTGGGACCAAATACTCAACTTTTGACTACTTTAATACACTATAAGTGAATTGGTCAAAATACTTATGACTTCTTGAAATAGGGGGACTAGACACGTAAAGTGCTTTTATTTTTCTAAAAGGTGAAAGAGACTTGTATAAAAATACCTTCAAATAAAAGGTGACATTATATACTGTCACCTCATATGAAACATTTGATCTGAAATCCAAAATGCTGGAGTACAGAGCCCCATTTAAAATGTTAGCTTCACTGTCAAAATAGATATGGTGTGGACTGTATACTCAATACAATCTAAATCTGATACCTCACTGTCTGTCTTTTGACTGATACTGCTTTTTAAACTGCTCTGGTCAGTCTACTCAAATATTTGTACTTTATATTTTTCTCTCTACAAGCAATACTTTGATAATTTGTCATTTCTAATAATGATACATTAATTTATGAATAGATATGGCAGGTTTCAGGACATTGATATATCTGAAAATGTTGAAAAAATATACTGCCACTATTTTCACCACCAAAGAATAGCAGTGTGGTTTTAATATGATTTGACTCTTTGCAGGCTGTCAGGCTGTCTAGTCACAGAGGAAGGCTGTGCTTCTCTGGTCTCAACTCTGAAGTCAAACCCCTCACACCTGAGAGAGCTGGACCTGAGCTACAATGACCTGAAGAATTCAGGAGTGAAGCTGCTCTCTGATGGACTGGGGAATCCCCACTGTAAACTGGAGACTCTGAGGTCAGTATTCCTGTAGTTGGTCAACAAGTGATAACTGTTCACCAGATCCACATGTGTTTACCAGGCACACATAGTCCACACCATATGTGTTTGGACAGTGAAGCTTACAGTTTTACAGTGGTGTGAAAAAGTGTTTGCCCCCTTTCTGATTTCTTATTTGTTTGCATGTTTGTCACACTTAAATGTTTCAGATCATCAAACAAATTTAAATATTAGTCAAAGATAACACAAGTAAACACAAAATGCAGTTTTGAAATGAAGGTTGTTATTATTAAGGGAAAACAAAATCCAAACCCACATGGCCCTGTGTGAGAAAGTGATTGCCCACTACAACCTAATAACTGGTTGGGCCACCCTTAGCAGCAACAACTGCAATCAAACATTTGAATTCCAATGAAGTTTTTACAGCGCTGTGGAGGAATTTTGGCCCACTCATCTTTGCAGAATTGTTGTAATTCAGCCACATTGGAGGGTTTTCGAGCATGAACTGCCTTTTTAAGGTCATGTCACAGCATCTCAATAGGATTCAGGTCAGGACTTTGACTAGGGCACTCCAAAAGTCTTCATTTTGTTTTTCTTCAGCCATTCAGAGGTGAACTTGCTGGTGTGTTTTGGATCATTGTCCTGCTGCAGAATCCAAGTTTGCTTCAGCTTGAGGTCACGAACAGATGGCCGGACATTCTCCTTCAGGATTTTTTGGTAGACAGCAGAATTCATGGTTCCATTTATCACAGCAAGTCTTCCAGGTCCTGAAGCAGCAAAACAGGCCCAGACCATCACACTACCACCACCATATTTTACTGTTGGTATGATGTTCTTTTTCTGAAATGCGGTGTTACTTTTATGCCAGATGTAATGGGACACACACCTTCCAAAAAGTGCAACTTTTGTCTCGTCAGTCCACAGAGTATTTTCCCAAAGGTCTTGGGGATCATCAAGATGTTTTCTGGCAAAAACGAGACGAGCCTTAATGGGTTTTTTGCTCAGCAGTGGTTTTCGTCTTGGAACTCTGCCATGCAGGCCATTTCTGCCCAGTCTCTTTCTTATGGTGGAGTCATGAACACTGACTTTAACTGAGTAAGTGAGGCCTGCAGCTCTTTGGATGTTGTTGTGGGGTCTTTTGTGATCTCTTGGATGAGTCGTCGCTACGCTCTTGGGGTCATTTTGGTCGGCCGGTCACTCCTGGGAAGGTTCACCACTGTTCCATGTTTTCGCCATTTGTGGATAATGGCTCTCACTGTGGTTCGCTGGAGTCCCAAAGCTTTAGAAATGGCTTTATAACCTTTTCCAGACTGATGGATCTCAATTACTTTCTTTCTCATTTGTTCCTGAATTTCTTTGGATCTCGGCATGATGTCTAGCTTTTGAGGATCTTTTGGTCTACTTAACTTTGTCAGGCAGGTCCTATTTAAGTGATTCCTTGATTGAGAACAGGTGTGGCAGTAATCAGGCCTGGGTGTGGCTAGAGGAATTGAACTCAGGTGTGATAAACCACAGTTGAGTTGTGTTATAACAGGGGGGGCAAACACTTTTTCCCACAGGGCCATGTAGGTTTGGATTTTGTTTTCCCTTAATAATAACAACCTTCATTTCAAAACTGCATTTTGTGTTTACTTGTGTTATCTTTGACTAATATTTAAATTTGTTTGATGATCTGAAACATTTAAGTGTGACAAACATGCAAACAAATAACAAATCAGGAAGGGGGCAAACACTTTTTCACACCACTGTATTTGTACTTTTATATTTGTCTCTCTACAAGCAATATTTTGATAATTTATGAATAGATATGGCAGGTTTCAGGACACTGATATATCTGAATATGTTGAAAAAAATATACTGCCACTATTTTCACCACCAAAGAATAGCAGTGTGGTTTTAATATGATTTGACTCTTTGCAGGCTGTCAGGCTGTCTAGTCACAAAGGAAGGCTGTGCTTCTCTGGTCTCAGCTCTGAAGTCAAACCCCTCACACCTGAGAGAGCTGGATCTGAGTAACAATGACCTGAAGGATTCAGGAGTGAAGCTGCTCTCTGCTGGACTGGGGAATCCCCACTGTAAACTGGAGACTCTGAGGTCAGTATTCCTGTAGTTGGTCAACAAGTGATAACTGTTCACCAGATCCACATGTGTTTACCAGGCACACATAGTCCACACCACATGTGTTTGGATAGTGAAGCTTACAGTTTTACATTTGGTGCTATGCTCCAGCATTTTGGATTTGAGATATAATGTTTCATATTAGGCAACAGTACAGAATGTCACCTTTTATTTGATGTTAATGGTGAGAGGTTAGCATGTTTTGTTGTAGCCTCTGTAACTTTCTCATTCATTATTATTCATGATCCATTCATTATTTGTATTAATCATGGCATCATTAGGATTAATTTAGTAGTGTTTAGAAACATGTTGTCTTCTCACTTAGACAGACGATTAATCCAGTCATCATCCACCATTCAGTTACTTTAGGTCAAAACATAACCCAAAACACAACCAAAACATACTGCAAATGCAACCAACGCGTTTGGGACCAAATACTAAACTTTTGACTACTTTAATACACTATGAGTGAATTTATCAAAATACTTATGACTTCTTCAAAGGTGGGGGACTAGATACATAAAGTGCTTTCATTTCTAAATGGTGAAACAGATATGTATTCAAATACCCTCAAATAAAAGGTGACATTATATACTGTCACCTCATATGAAACATTTGATCTCAAATCCAAAATGCTGGAGTATAGAGCCACATTTAAAATGTTAGCTTCACTGTCAAAATAGATATGGTGTGGACTGTATACTCAATACAATCTACCGTAATTTTCGGACTATAAACCGCGCCTTTTTTCCCATTTTTCGACCCCTGCGGCTTATATAACGGTGCGGCTAATCTATGGATTTTTACAGCTAACGGCCACTAGAAGACCTCCTAAATCTATGGATTTTACAGGTTACAGTCCACCAACTTTAACTCTATGGGCTCTATGACCGGTCCGCGCCCGACCACCTTTAAGCGGCGGGCTCCAGCAGGAAAAGCTGGAGGCCGGAAAAGAGTGAGACAGGTAGCGCGCAAAAGTAAAAGTGGAACCGAGAGTGGTACGAGAGACAGAACGAGAGACAGAACGAGAGCAAGACAGACAGACATTACGAGAGCGAGACAGTTTGTGCAAAGGAAGTTTTCATGCACAAACCCTCATTATGGAAAACAAACGTATAAATGCATATGATGCAGCTTAAAGGCAGTCAATCTGGCTGTAAAAGAAGGAAATAGAGCTGCTGCACTTAGCCTTGGCATCAATGAGTCAATGGTGAGACGTTGGAGACGCCAGCGGGAAGAACTGTCTCAATGCAAAAAGTCAAAATAAGCTTTCAGAGGTAATAAAAGCAGATGGCCGAACTTGAAGACTTTCTTGAAGATTGGGTGAACACACAGAGAGCAGACGGCCGAGGTGTTTCCACCGTGCAGATCCAACTGAAAGCTGAAACAGTCGCCACCGAAATGAAAATAGAAAATATTGAATGGCATCTCCTTTAAAGTCAACAAGAAAGGGTGGATGATGGAAAGCGTAATGAATGAGTGGCTGAATGAGTGCTACGTCAAGCGCCCTGGAGGATTCTTTCGCCCAAAAAAAGCTTTGCTCGTTTTGGACAGCATGAGGGCCCATATAACGGATTATGTGAAAGCAGCCATCAAGAGCACAAACTCCATTCCAGCTGTGATTCCTGTGGGCACAACGAAGCATCTGCAGCCACTCGACATCAGTGTCAATCGTGCGTTCAAAGTGGCACTACGCGTTCAGTGGGAGGCGTGGATGACTAGCGGCGATAAATCATTCACCAAAACTGGTCGCATGCGAAAAGCAACTTTCGCTCAAGTTTGCGAGTGGATCCTGATAGCGTGGAGGAGTGTCAAAACATCCACGATCATTAACGGGTTCCGAAAGGCTGGACTGCTGCGTGATGAAGAGGAGGACGCCGCCACAGCTGAGGCCCTTCAGAGGCTGTTCGATTCCGACAGTGACGAAGAGGAGTTCGTTGGTTTTGAGAGCGTCAACGAAGGAGAGAGGAGAGTGGCTGACGAAGCCACCCTGAGCCTGTTCGTTTCCGACACTGAAGATGAGAACTTTGGTGGTTTTAGTACGCAGGAAGAAGACGGAGATGAGGATTAATGACTTGACTTTTCTGGTTACAGCCGTGTACTGCACCTTAGCCTAAAAGATGAAGACGAGGATTAATGACTTTTCTGGTAGTCTGATTACCATATATTTTAAGCAGCCGTGTTGCTGCAACTTTAGGCTTACGCGCTTACTGTCATGTTACAGGCACTTTATTTTGCACTTAAAAAAAACACATTTAATTTAGCCATTGATATTGCCTCGTCAAGCGCTGTAAGCTTTGTTTTTTGTTATGGTACTACTGTAGGCTATAATGTAGATAAATATTCAAAGATGTGCACACTTTTTCAAGGTTTTTCAAAAATAACCAAAGTTAAGTGGTTAAATGATTGTGACGCTATTAACTAATTTTGCTGGAATACGTTATGCAAATATGCAACTTGTTTGTTGAAATGTTAATAAATGGGAGCTTCCTCAAGCAGCCATCTCTTTCCCGACAATCCCCTCTGTGCACTGACCCTTACATGTGGTAATTAAACATTAAAACACCTGAGGCTTATAGTCCAGTGCAGCTTATACATGTACACATCATTCAATTTAGCTGCTGCGGCTTATACTCCGGTGCGCCTTATAGTGCGGAAAATACGGTAAATCTGATACCTCACTGTCTGTCTTTTGACTGATACTGCTTTTTAAACTGCTCTGGTCAGTCAACTCAAATATTCGTACTATACATGTTTCTCTCTACAAGCAATAGTATGATCATTTCTAATAATGATACATTCATTTATGAATGGATATGGAGGGTTTCAGGACACTGATATATCTGAATATGTTGTAAAAATATACTGCCACAATTTTCACCACCAAAGAATAGCAGTGTGGTTTTAATATGATTTGACTCTTTGCAGGCTGTCAGGCTGTCTAGTCACAGAGGAAGGCTGTGCTTCTCTGGTCTCAGCTCTGAAGTCAAACCCCTCACACCTGAGAGAGCTGGATCTGAGTAACAATGACCTGAAGGATTCAGGAGTGAAGCTGCTCTCTGCTGGACTGGGGAATCCCCACTGTAAACTGGAGACTCTAAGGTCAGTATTCCTGTAGTTGGTCAACAATTGATAACTGTTCACCAGATCCACATTTGTTTACCAGGCACACATAGTCCACACCATATGTGTTTGGATAGTGAAGCTTACAGTTTTAAATTTGGTGCTATGCTCCAGCATTTTGGATTTGAGATATAATGTTTCATATCAGGCAACAGTACAGAATTTCACCTTTTATTTGATGTTAATGGTGAGAGGTTAGTATGTTTTGTTGTAGCCTCTGTAACTTTCTCACTCATTATTATTCATGATTCATTCATGATCTTTCTCAATCATGGCAGTCACAGGCTTGATTTAGTCATTGCATTCAAATAATATGGGACCAAATACTAAACTTTTGACTACTTTAATACACTATAAGTTACTTGGTCAGAATACTTGACTTCTTGAAAAAGGGGACTAGATACATAAAGGGCTTTTATTTTTCTAAATGGTGAAACAGATATGTATTAAAATTCCCAAAAATTAAAGGTGACATTATATACTGTCACCTCATATAAAACATTTGATCTCAAATCCAAAATGCTGGAGTATAGAGCCACATTTAAAATGTTAGCTTTACTGTGAAAATAGATATGGTGTGGACTGTATACTCAATACAATCTAAATATGATACCTCACCAGTGGCGGCTCCTGAAAAAATTCTCAGGAGGGGCAATTTTTCGGATGATTTAGGTGACCTACACACGTGCACGAGTCCGTGCACGCGATTCCAGATATCTTTACCTCTGAATAAACTGCCTTTATTATACCATATCCACCCTGTCCAAAGTCTCTACTTGGTCTCAGTTCTCCAGTAAACTTGTGATTATCAACAGTACACAACGGTAACAAACAATTGGGGGAACTCACGGGGCAGATAGTAACCACTTAAAAGGAAGCGATTCCCAAACCTTCCATAACAAAGCCATCACCTACAGAGAGATGAACTTGGAGAAGAGTCCCCTAAGTAAGCTTGTCCTGGGCCTCTGTTCACAAACACAAACAGACCCCACACAGCCCCAGGACAACAACAACAACAACAACAACAACACAATTAGACCCAACCAAATCATGAGAAAACAAAAAGAGAATTACTTGACACATTGGAAAGAACAAACAAAAAAACAGAGCAAACTAGAATGCTATTTGGCCCTAAACAGAGAGTACACAGTGGCAGAATACCTGACCACTGTGACTGACCCAAACTTAAGGAAAGCTTTGACTATGTACAGACTCAGTGACCATAGCCTTGCTATTGAGAAAGGCCGCCGTATGCAGACCTGGCTCTCAAGAGAAGACAGGCTATGTGCACACTGCCCACAAAATGAGGTGGAAACTGAGCTGCACTTCCTAACCTCCTGCCAAATGTATGACCATATTAGAGACACATATTTCCCTCAGATTACAGCGATCCACAAAGAATTCGAAAACAAACCCAATTTTGATAAACTCCCTTATCTACTGGGTGAAAAACCACAGTGTGCCATCACAGCTGCAAGATTTGTGACCTGTTGCCACAAGAAAAGGGCAACCAGTGAAGAACAAACACCATTGTAAATACAACCCATATTTATGTTTATTTATTTTCCCATTTGTACTTTAACTATTTGCACATTGTAACAACACTGTATATATACATAATATGACATTTGAAATGTCTTTATTCTTTTGAAACTTCTGAGTGTAATGTTTACTGTTAATATTTATTGTTTATTTCACTTTTGTTTACTATCTACTTCCCTTGCTTTGGCAATGTTAACACACGTTTCCCATGCCAATAAAGCCCTTAAATTGAATTGAATTGATAGTAAGGTCGCAATGACACAGAAAGCAGTTCAATGTCGGGGTACAGAGTCGCTCTCTTACCAGGATCGCGGTCCGCTCTGACCAGGGTGAAGGTGGCCGGCTCCACTTCTCTGTCCGGGACTCATCCAGCCAAGTCTCCCAGCTGTATTGGGATTCAGCTGCCAGCAGCGTTTTCATTATTTAGTCCGTTCGTAGCGGGTATGTACACGATCAACAAGATCAGTCCAAAACCAACCACTGGAAATCCATGGTTGGCAGAATGTTTGTAAACTAAGTCTACAAATTAAAAACATAAAATAACGCCGCACTGCAGGTCGCAACAGAGACGCTTCTAGCCGCCATTGTCTTAGTTACGTTCAACGTTACGTCACGTATGACGAAAGCGCGTAAGTGCAAGCCCACAGACACCCATAGAGAATGTATTGAAAGCTTTGAAATGTGAAAAAAATAGATTTTACATGACAGGCTATGAGACTTCTGGGCGATTTTCAACTTGACTGAAATCGCCCCAAAAACGGGCGGGGCCATTTGAAGCACGACTTTAGCCTGATTTGACATTTAGTGGCTGGCAGATCAGACGTGAACACTGATAACTGCTGTTGCCGTGATATAATTGATTAGAAAAAAAATCCCTTCCTTTTCCCGTTTGGCAGTGCGTCGCCCATATCGCACTATTGAACAAGCCGTCCCTGTACCTCACTGTCTGTCTTTTGACTGATACTGCTTTTTAAACTGGTCTGGTCAGTCTACTCAAATATTCGTACTATACATGTTTCTCTCTACAATCAATATATGATCATTTCTAATAATGAAACATTCATTAATTTATGAATATATATGGCAGGTTTCAGGACACTGATATATCTGAATATGTTGAAAAAATATATTGCCACTACTTTCCCTACCAAAGAATAGCAGTGTGGTTTTAATATGATTTGACTCTTTACAGGCTGTCAGGCTGTCTAGTCACAGAGGAAGGCTGTGCTTCTCTGGTCTCAGCTCTGAAGTCAAACCCCTCACACCTGAGAGAGCTGGATCTGAGTAACAATGACCTGAAGGATTCAGGAGTGAAGCTGCTCTCTGCTGGACTGGGGAATCCCCACTGTAAACTGGAGACTCTGAGGTCAGTATTCCTGTAGTTGGTCAACAAGTGATAATTGTTCACCAGATCCACATGTGTTTACCAGGCACACATAGTCCACACCATATGTGTTTGGACAGTGAAGCTTACAGTTTTACATTTGGTGCTATGCTCCAGCATTTTGGATTTGAGATATAATGTTTCATATTAGGCAACAGTACAGAATGTCACCTTTTATTTTAAGATTTTCATACATATCTGTTTTTCCGTTTAGATAGGAAAGCATTTTATGTGTCTAGTTCTCCCATTTGAAGAAGTCGTAATTATTTGGACAAATTCATTTAGTCAGAAGTTTAGTATTTGGTCCCATATTCCTTACCCACAGTGATTACATTAAGATTGTGATTCTACAAACTTGTTGAATGCATTTGCACTTTGTCTTGGTTGTGTTTTGGATGATGTTTTTGCCAATAGAAACTGAATGGTGAATAATGTCCTGTCATTTTGGAGTCACTTCACTTGTATTGTCAGTAAGAATAGAAGATGTTTCTGAACACTTCTACATTCATGTGGATGCTACCATGATTATGAATAATCATGAATGAATCGGAAATGATGATGAATGAGAAAGTTACAGAGGAACAAGGATCATACCCCCTCTGTTATTGGTAATGGTGAGAGGTTAGCATGTTTTGTTGTAGCCTCTGTAACTTTCTCACTCATTATTATTCATGATTCATTCATAATTGTTCTTAATCATGGCATCATTAAGATTCATTTAGTAGTGTTTAGAAACATGTTATCTACTCACTTAGACAGAAAATTACTCCAGTCATCATCCACCATTCAGTTACTATCGGGCAAAACATAACCCAAAACACAACCAAAACAAACTGCAAATGCAACCAATGAGTTTGAGTCACAAGCTTGATGTAGTCATTGTGTTCAAGGAATATTGGACCAAATACTCAACTTTTGACTATTTTAATACACTATAAGTGAATTGGGCAGAATATGTTTGACTTCATCAAATGGGGGACTAGATACATAAAGAGCTTTCATTTCTAAATGGTGAAACAGAAATGTATGAAAATACCCTCAAATAAAAGGTGACATTATATACTGTCACCTCATATGAAACATTTGATCTGAAATCCAAAATGCTGGAGTATAGAGCCACATTTAAAATGTTAGCTTCTCTGTCAAAATAGATATGGTGTGGACTGTATACTCAATACAATCTAAATCTGATACCTCACTGTCTGTCTTTTGACTGATACTGCTTTTTAAACTGCTCTGGTCAGTCTACTCAAATATTTGTCATATTCATTTTTAGTAATGATAATTTATCATTTCTAATAATGATACATTAATTTATGAATAGATATGGCAGGTTTCAGGACACTGATGTATCTGAAAATGTTGAAAAAATATACTGCCACTATTTTCACCACCAAAGAATAGCAGTGTGGTTTTAATATGATTTGACTCTTTGCAGGCTGTCAGGCTGTCTAGTCACAGAGGAAGGCTGTGCTTCTCTGGTCTCAGCTCTGAAGTCAAACCCCTCACACCTGAGAGAGCTGGATCTGAGTAACAATCACCCAGGAGACTCAGGAGTCAGACTGCTCTCTGCTGGACTGGAGGATCCACACTGCAGACTGGAGAAACTCAAGTATGTAGAGGGTTTATGTCAATGTTCATATCAGACATGTTGGAGTTATCAGGCTAGTTAAGACAAACATTCTGACCACCACTTGGACTAAGTTATATAAAGACTGTGTGGTGTGTGAGTGTGTGTCCTGTGTGTGTGTGTGTGTGCGTGTGTGTATATCTCCAGTATGAGTGTGTGTGTTTGTGTCCAGTGTGTGTGTGTGTGTGTGACCCACAGTGGACACACACACACACGATGGACACACACACAAACTGGACACAGACACACACACTGGACACACACACACACACACACACAAACAGACTGTACAAACACACACACACTGGACAAACACACACACACATACACACACACACTGGACACATACACACACACTGGACAAACACACACATACTGGACACACATACACACACTGGACACACACACACACACACTCACACACTGGACAAACACACACATGCTGGACACACACACACACTGGACACACACACACACACACACACTGGACAAACACACACACACACACACTGGATAGACACACACACACACACACACACACACTGGACACACACACACACACACACACACACACTTACACTGGACACACAAACACACACACACACACAAACAGACTGTACACACACACACACTGGACAAACACACACACACACATACACACACTGGACACACACACACAAACACTGGACAAACACACACATGCTGGACAGACACACACACACACACTGGACACACACACACACACTGGACAAACACACACACACTGGACACACACACACACTGGACACACAAACACACACACTGGACACACACGCACACACTGGACACACACACACACTGGACCCACACACACACACACACACACACACACACACACAGACACACACTGGCAAACACACACATACTGGACACACGCACTGGACACACTCACACACACTGGACACACACACACACACACACTGGACACACACACACTCACACTGGACACACACAGACACACACTGGACACACACACACACACACACACACACACACTGGACACACACGCACATTGGACAAACACACACACACTGGATACACACACACTGGACACACACACACACTGGACACACGCACACACTGGACACACAAACAAACTTACACACTGGACACACACACACACACACACACACACACTCACACTGGACACATACACACACTGTACACACACACACAATGGACACATACACAAAGGACACACACACACACTGGACGGACACACACTGGACACACACACACACTGGCACAAAAGGGAAACACAGAGTTTTTCCACACACACACACACACACACACAAACACACACACACACACACACACACATTCTTACCACCCCTTGGACAAAGTTATATGTGTGTGTGTGTGTCCAGTGTGTATAACTTTGTCCAAGTGTGTGTGTCCAGTGTGTGTTTCCAGTGTGACACACAGACACACACACACTGGAAACACACACACACACACACTGGACACACACACACACACAAACACACAAACACACAGGACACAAACACTGGACACACACATACACACACACTCACACACACACTTGGACAAAGTTATAAGCTGACTGTGTGTGTGTGTGTGTGTGTGTGTGTGTGTGTGTGTGTGTGTGTGTGTGTGTGTGTGTGTGTGTGTGTTTGTGTGTGTGTGAGTTCAGGGGTATCCCTCAATGACTGTCTGTTCTTCTGCTTACCGCTACAGTGTGGAACATGGTGGAGAGAACACAATGAAACCTGGACTTAGAAAATGTGAGTGTTGACTGCTGTGAAGAATATGACTAAGAATAAGTCTTAATTCAAGTGAAGTCAAAGTCAAAGACCACCATCATTACTTACTTGGTCATATTAAATATCAGCTGTAGTTCTACAGAAGCACAAATCAGGGACACCAACGTTTACAAAGAGTTGCTTTGACAATGTGTGTGTGTGTGTGGCATGTTCCTGTTACATTAGAAATGTGTGTGTGTGTGTGTGTATTCAGTGTGTGTGTGTGTGTGTGTGTGTTCAGGATGTGTGTGTGTGTTCAGGATATGTGTGTGTTCAGGATGTGTGTGTGTGTGTGTTCAGGATGTGTGTGTGTGTGTAATTAATGGGAATAAGTGTGTTTTATATTACCATACAGTATAACATATGATCATTCAGCAAGTCTCAAGTTACCTTAACTTCTCCTTTTGATACCTAGAAACATCTACATTAAATGAATTAGTGAAAAGTGAGTTAACATTCTAATGTGAATGATGATGATTTCTAATATTGTGTCTGGTTTCATCCATCAGATGTCTGTGATCTCACACTGGACCTAAACACAGTAGACAGACTCCTCTCTCTGTCTGAGGAGAACAGAAAGGTGACATGGAGGAGAGAGGAGCAGCCGTATCGTGATCACCCAGAGAGATTTGAGGACTGGAGACAGGTGCTGTGTAGAGAGGGTCTGACTGGGCGCTGTTACTGGGAGGTAGAGTGGAGTGGGAGTGGGGCTGATATAGGAGTGGCATATAAAGGAATCAGCAGGAGAGGAGAGGGTAAGGACTGTGTGATTGGATACAATGACAAGTCCTGGTGTCTGTTCTGCTCTGACAACAGTTACTCTGCCTGTCACAATAAGAAGTTCACTATCATAGACGTCCCCTCCTCCAGCTCCCACAGAGTAGGAGTGTATCTGGACTGGCCAGCCGGCACTCTGTCCTTCTACAGAGTCTCCTCTGACACACTGACCCACCTGTA
>NC_139990.1:0-57500 GCF_964263955.1 Coregonus lavaretus
GGAGACTCATGGGCGGCGCACAATTGGCCCAGCGTCGTCCAGGGTAGGGGAGGGAATGGCCGGCAGGGATGTAGCTCAGTTGATAGAGCATGGCGTTTGCAACGCCAGGGTTGTGGGTTCGATTCCCACGGGGGGCCAGTATAAAAAGATATGTATTCACTAACTGTAAATTGCTCTGGATAAGAGCGTCTGCTAAAATGTGAAGTACCAGAGCTGAGAGGCAGAGTCCAGGAGCAGGAACCGGAAACCAGCAGAGGTGATACAGGGGGCATCTCCAGCCTCACTGGAGGTGGGCAAGAGATGTAGGATCCATGAGGATGGAGATAAGAGAAAGAGGGATTTAGAGAGGAACATAGAAATTCAAAAGAATATTTGGTAGACTTTCATTGTGAAAACACTTTGAAACAGAGAAATGTCATTCACAAATTATCCCGAATACAGGTAAACTAGTAATAGTAAAATATGAATGGCAAGAAATTAAGAGTGTGTGTTAGTATAACACTGAGTTCATAGCGGTCCCTCAGTGGGGTGGTACCTACGTTCTCATGAGGCCAGCCTGAATGAGGAGCTGGGACAGATCTTGGCTGATTGCAGCACTGGGACAGCCCACCATGAAGTGGAGTATAACCTCCCAGCGCTCCAAGGCATACTTATCCAGACTCTCCACGTCACGGGTATGTCTGTCAGGACCCAGACTGTCACCCTGGTCTGCCCGCTACTTACCCCTGAAAAGAGGAGAGGGAGGAGGAGAAGAGCATGAGTATATTTGAACACGAGCCATAAAAAATATATGTTTTCACTAGCAAGTTTAAGCTTTGGTAATTCTACTGCTGGCATATTAAGCCCCCATGTGGTACTGTAGATACTAAGTACCCTACAAAAGAAAGAGTTGACTTATCCTCCTAGCAATGCTATCCTCGGGTTGTCTTTGAATACGGGGTTCAGAACGTTTCCCTGCAAGCCTCCCTGTAGCTGCTGGCTGTGCCCTAGTCTGAGACCAGACAGCACAGAGACACACTGATCATGGTCCCCGAAGAAAGAGAAGGAAATCAACCCATTTTAGACTAGAGTCTGGAGAGTTTCAAGTGTTAATGTCACATGCACAATGTACAATGAAATGCCTTTCCTGTAAACTCTAAACACAACAATGCAGTAATCAATAACAATGTAAAACTAAAAATAACATATGATAGAACAAAAACACACGAGAAATAAAAATAAGAACACAAGAAAGTAAGAACACTATATATAGAAAGTGTGTTAACACGGGTGCTTGTGGTTCAAACAAGCATTTACATCGCCATTTTTTATTGATGAGAATGTTTTACCTGAGGGTTATCAGAAATGGCCTAAATAATTCCTAGAAATCTATAAATTCGGCATCTTCTTTCCTCAGCAAGTTTACAAAGACAGTTGACGCCATGCCGGATGGTCACGTGATTTAGACCGCCACAAGGGGGAGCCTTCTGATTGGAGCAACTGCTTTTGCCGCACTCAACACAACAGTGAAATGTAAATGTGGTGTTTACTTTAATAAATAAAGATGACCAAAATAATACATTGTTAATTTACACATTTGTAACCATTAAGTATGTTATTAAGGCAAATTCACTGTCATTACCTGATAGTGTTGACAAAAGATCGCAGTGCTAGCTGTGCCACTAGAGATCCTGGTTCGAATCCAGGCTCTGTCATAGCCGGCCGCGACCGGGAGACCCATGGGGCGGCGCACAATTGGCCCAGCGTCGTCCAGGGTAGGGGAGGGAATGGCCGGCAGGGGTGTAGCTCAGTTGGTAGAGCATGGAGTTTGCAACGCCAGTGTTGTGGGTTCAATTCCCACGGGGGGCCAGTATGAAAAATAAAATAATGTATGCACTCACTAACTGTAAGTCGCTCTGGATAAGAGCATCTGCTAAATGACTAAAATGTAAATGGTAGAAAGGAGAAAAGCAAACATGTTCTAAAGACAAATAAACTCAGCAAAAAAAGAAACTTCCTCTCACTGTCAACTGGTGTTTATTTTCAGCAAATTTAACATGTGTAAATATTTGTATGAACATAAGATTCAACAACTGAGACATAAACTGAACAAATTCCACAGACACGTGACTAACATAAATTGAATAATGTGTCCCTGAACAAAGGGGGGGTCAAAATCAAAAGTAACAGTCAGTATCTGGTGTGGCCGCCAGCTGCATTAAGTACTGCAGTGCATCTCCTCCTCATGGACTGCACCAGATTTGCCAGTTCTTGCTGTGAGATGTTACCCCACTCTTCCACCAAGGCACCTGTAAGTTCCCGGACATTTCTGGGGGGAATGACCCTAGCCCTAGCCCTCACCCTCCGATCCAACAGGTCCCTGACGTGCTCAATGGGATTGAGATCCGGGCTCTTCGCTGGCCATGGCAGAACGCTGACATTCCTGTCTTGCAGGAAATCACGCACAGAACGAGCAGTATGGCTGGTGGCATTGTCATGCTGGAGGGTCATGTCAGGATGAGCCTGCAGGAAGGGTACCACATGAGGGAGGAGGATGTCTTCCCTGTAACGCACAGCGTTGAGATTGCCTGCAATGACAACAAGCTCAGTCCGATGATGCTGTGACACACCGCCCCAGACCATGACGGACCCTCCACCTGCAAATCGATCCCGCTCCAGAGTATACGCCTCGGTGTAACGCTCATTCCTTTGACGATAAACGCAAATCTGACCATCACCCCTGGTGAGACAAATCCACGACTCGTCAGTGAAGAGCACTTTTTGCCAGTCCTGTCTGGTCCAGCGACTGTGGGTTTGTGCCCATAGGCAACGTTGTTGCTGGTGATGTCTGGTGAGGACCTGCCTTACAACAGGCCTACAAGCCCTCAGTCCAGCCTCTCACAGCCTATTGAGGACAGTCTGAGCACTGATGGAGGGATTGTGCGTTCCTGGTGTAACTCGGGCAGTTGTTGCCATCCTGTACCTGTCCCACAAGTGTGATGTTCGGATGTACCGATCCTGTGCCACTGCGAGGACGATCAGCTGTCGGTCCTGTCTCCCTGTAGCGCTGTCTTAGGCATCTCACAGTACGGACATTATAATTTATTGCCCTGGCCACATCTGCAGTCCTCTCCTTGCAGCAAGCCTAAGTCACGTTCAAGTTCATGCAGATGAGCAGGGACCCTGGGCATCTTTTTTTTGTGTTTTTCAGAGTCAGTAGAAAGGCCTCTTTAGTGTCCTAAGTTATCATAACTGTGACCTTAATTGCCTACCGTCTGTAAGCCGTTAGTGTCTTAACGACCGTTACACAGGTGCATGTTCATTAATTGTTTATGGTTCATTGAACAAGCATGGGAAACAGTATTTAAACCCTTTACAATGAATATTTGTGAAGTTATTCTGATTTTTACAAATTATCTTTGAAAGACAGGGTCCTGAAAAAGGAACGTTTCTTTTTTTGCTGAGTTTATTTTAATTACACAAATCACACTTGAAAATCTCTGCAGACAAACATCAATATTCAAACCTCATTCAAAATACTGCGGCTGCAATCAAACTGATGCAGCAAAGGCAAGCGATTGAAATTCTTAGCACCCCGGAGCAACTATCCTAAGCCTCATTACAAGTAATGAAGGGCAAGGAATAGCATACCAATTGTGCTTTCTCCAATAAGATCTCAAGTTTGCATTACATTGATCAAACACATTCTTGTTTACAGACAAAAGTACAGGTGCGTCAAAGCTGGGGCCGAGAATGAAAAACAGCTTCTATCTCAAGGCCATCAGACTGTTAAACAGCCATCACTAGCACATTAGAGGCTGCTGCCTATAGACATAGACTAGAAATCACTGGCCACTTTAAGAAATGGAACACTAGCCACTTTAATCATGTTTACATATCTTGCATTACTCATCTCATATGTATATACTGTATTCTATACTATTCTACTGTATCTTAGTCACTTTAATAATGTTTACATATCTTGCATTACTCATCTCATATGTATATACTGTATTCTATACTATTCCCCGGTATCTTAGTCACTTTAATAATGTTTACATATCTTTCATTACTCATCTTATATGTATATACTGTATCTTAGTCCATGCCACTCTGACGTTGCTCGTCCATATATGTATATATTCTTAATTCATTCCTTACTTAGATTTGTGTGTATTAGGTATATGATGTGAAATTGTTAGCTATTACTTGTTAGATATTACTGCACTGTCGGAGCTAGAAGCACAAGCATTTCGCCACACCCGCAATAACATCTGCTAAACACGTGTATGTGACCAATAAAAATTGATTTGATTTGAGAAGAATACTGATGGAGGTCCAGGGGAAATGGGGAAACATCTCGATCTCTTCTCAGGAATCCTCTTTCTCCTGATATCTGTATGCATAAATTAAATCACAATAAGTAACTTATCCAGTCATAAGTAAACATGTGGACTATATACAGCAGGGTTCTTCAATTCCGGTCCTGGAGGGCCGAAACACCTCTGTTTTTCATCCTCTCCTTCTAATCAGGGGCTAATTCAGACCTGGGACACCAGGTGAGTGCAATTAACTACCAGGTAGAAATAAAAAACAGAACTGTTTCGGCCCTCCAGGACCGGAATTGAAGAACCCTGATATACAGTTTGTGGGGTAAGTGCTTGTCACACTGTGGGGCAGAACAACATAATGTGGTCCTCTGTAGCTCAGCAGGAAGAGCACGGCGCTTGTAACGCCAGGGTTGTGGGTTCGATCCCCGGGACCACCCCATACGTAAAAATATATGCACACATGACTGGGGCGGCAGGTAGCTTAGTGGTTAAGAGCGTTGTGCCAGTAACCGAAAGGTTGCTGGTTCTAATCCCCGAGCCGACTAGGTGAAAGATCTGTCGATGTGCCCTTGAGCAAGGCACTTAACCCTAATTGCTCCTGTAAGTCGCTCTGGATAAGAGCGTCTGCTAAATGACTAAAAATGTAAATGTAAAAAAGACTAAGTCGCTTTGGATAAAAGCGTCTGCTAAATGGCATATTATTATTAAAATGGAATAGATTGATGAATCTGGTGGTGAGAACTGTTCAGAATGCCCTTGGTGAATTGGTGTTTGAGTGAGATGTAATAGGTTCTACATTACCTGCAGTGTATACAGGTGAAGAAGACTGTCTGTCCTTCATCTGCAGATCTCATTTGTCTGGTGTGATAAACCATCCCCTCTTTATTGCAGCGAGAGCAGCGCCTGTCAATCTAGAATGCAAGAGTTTGAGGAGGTTATAGAGAGAGAACATACATTGATAAATAATAGTATTATTATTACACGGTTATGCTGTAGATTTCTATAGAGGTTACAGACAGAACATAGCCTAAATGGAGTTTCTTGAGTATTGATAAAAGTATGTTTCATTTAAAAATTAAAATGGTCCTCTGTAGCTCAGCTGGTAGAGCACGGCGCTTGTAACGCCAAGGTAGTGGGTTCGATCCCCGGGACCACCCATACACAAAAATGTATGCACGCATGACTGTTAGTCGCTTTGGATAAAAGCGTCTGCTAAATGGCATATTATTATTATTATTATTATTAAAATGGGACCATTGATCATTTATGAATAGGAACATCATTGCAATAAATTCCTACCACAGCCCCCTTGAGTTCTGAGTCCTCCTCCTCCACAGCAACAGAGGACACTTCTAGAGGATTAAAGACGACTGAAGACCTGATCTCTTGACCTGAAAATTCTGAAAAAGATGACACAAAAACATAGTTACATCATGGGTCATATACTTGTGAAAATATCAAATTGATAAAAGGAAACTGTCCGGATGAAATACAATATTGTGGTCCCAGATCTGTTTGCGCTCTTGCCAACTGCATTGCTCGTCATATCTCCCGAGTGGCGCAGTGGTCTAAGACACTGCATCGCAGTGCTAGCTGTGCCACTAGAGATCCTGGTTCGAATCCAGGCTCTGTCGTAGCCGGCCGCAACCGGGAGGGGTAGGGGAGGGAATGGCCGGCAGGGCTCAGTTGGTAGAGCATGGTGTTTGCAACGCCAGGGTTGTGGGTTCGATTCCCACGGGGGGCCAGTATGAAAAAATTCAATAATGTATGCACTAACTGTAAGTCGCTCTGGATAAGAGCGTCTGCTAAATGACGTAAATGTAAATGTAAAATTGTCAAGCCAAACATGTTTGGAATGATGATGTGACAAGCAATTGGCATGAAAGCACAAACAGACTGGCACTTAGGCTAGTTGTTTCCCACTTTAGATTAGGATTCTGTCTGTTAGTAGGCTACAATATTATTTGACAACAAACAACCCATCCTCACCGCGGACAGGTAAGCTAAAAGCACAGCGTGGACAGGTGACTGAGTCCTGCAGCCCAGGTAGAGGTAGTACGTTCCCACACTCAGGACAAAAGTTGGGATCTCCACGGAAACACGACATCACTGGCTTTGGAAAAAAAAAATATATATTTCAGTGAACAACGTCAGCAACATTTTGGGGGTTGTCCATAAGTTACAGCTAGCTAGTTACGTTGCTTGCTAGTTAGCCACTTATTTAGCTTGCCAGTCAACACGTGTTTAGCTAATAATACACTTATTTAAAAAAATTGAACACATCGTTAGCTGTCAAACAAAAATGTATCCCGATACCACTTTCAGCGCGGTTCCCAGTCTTACCTTCTCTGTAGACCTCGATGTTCGAGCAAGTTTCCAACGTGTTGTTATTTTTCGTGAAGAATGTATCTAGCAAAATGCGCAGGTCGCCGTTTGTGGACATTCAACGCATGCTCACACAGTCGCACGTTGATTACGTATTTAAAAACGATAGCTCTCATTTGCAAACGCTGTAGCTACATTTCACTTCACCACGAATAAGGTAAACATGCTCACTAGGAAATCAAAACATATATCTGAAATATTTATTGTGTGTTCATTTTCCATGTTGCACATCGTGTAGAGTAGCTAGCTAGAAAGCTTGTCAAGCTAAAGAAGCTAGCTAGCTAGACCAGCCAACTCACGGATCGTGTTTAGCTACTCATGTTGACACACGTGATAATCTAACAGCCCTAATTAATAGCGTTAGTTACGAGTACATTTACTTGTTTCCTTCCACAACTTGTCATGAATGGAAATGAAGCTAACATGAAATGAAACTTGTTTTCCTAACCCTCTCATCATTATCACCATCATCACCACACAGTTTAGCAACAAATGAACGTCCCGTGTAGCTCAGTTGGTAGAGCATGGTGCTTGCAACGCCACGGTTCGATTCCCACGGGGGACCAATATGAAAAAATGTATCCACTCACTAACTGTAAGTCGCTCTGGATAAGAGCGTCTGCTAAAATGACTAAAATGTAAAAATGTTTTATGGTCGCGTACACAGATTTGCAGGTGCAGCGAAATGCTTGTGTTTCTAGCTCCAACAGTGCAGTAAAAATACCTAGCAATACATTTAAAAAATACACATATAATCCTAAGAAATATCAGAACGAGTCCGGAATATACATATATAATGTATATACATATATATACATAATGGTGTGTACAACATTAGTTATATAGGATGAGCCATGACTACAATACAGTATATACATATATAGTGCTTCATGCACTATGATGGGGGCATTTCATGTCCACATAAAGTGCATTCGGAAAGTATTCAGACCCCTTCCCGTTTTCCAAATGTTGTTACGTTACAGCCTTATTCTAAAATGGATTCAAAAATAAATACATCTCATCACACAATACCCTTTAATGACAATTTACATAATTATTCAGACCCTTTGCTATGAGACTCGAAATTGAGCTACAGTGCATCCTGTTTCCATTGATCATCCTTGAGATGTTTCTACAACTTTATTGGAGTCCACCTGTGGTAAATTCAATTGATTGGACATGATTTGGAAAGGCACACACCTGTCTATATAAAGGTCCCACAGTTGACAGTGCATGTCAGAGCAAAAACCACGGCATGAGGTCGAAGGAATTGTCCGTAGAGCTCCAGGATTGTGTCGAGGCACAGATCTGGGGAAGGGTACGAAAAAATGTCTGTAGCGTTGAAGGTTCCTAAGAACACAGGTGCTTCCATAATTCTTAAATGGAAGAAGTTTGGAACCACCAAGACTCTTCCTAGAGCTGGCCGCCCGGCCAAACTGAGCAATCGGGGGAGAAGGGCCTTGGTCAGGGAGGTGACCAAGAACCCGATGGTCACTCTGACAGAGCTCCAGAGTTCCTCTGTGAAGATGGGAGAACCTTCCAGAAGGACAACCATCTCTGCAGCACTCCACCAATCAGGCCTTTATGGTAGAGTGGCCAGACGGAAGCTACTTCTCAGTAAAAGGCACATGACAGCCCGCTTGGAGTTTGCCAAAAGGCACCTAAAGACTCTCAGACCATGAGAAACAAGATTCTCTGGTCTGATGAAACCCAGGGACTGGGAGACTAGTCAGGATCGAGGGAAAGATGAACGGAGCAAAGTACAGAGAGATCCTTAATGAAAACCTGCTCCAGAGCGCTCAGGACCTCAGACTGGGGCGACGGTTCACCTTCCAACAGGACAACGACCCTAAGCACACAGCCAAGACAACGCAGGAGTGGCTTTGGGACAAGTCTCTGAATGTCATTGAGTGGCCCAGCCAGAGCCCGGACTTGAACCCAATCGATCATCTCTGGAGAGACCTGAAAATAGCTGTGCAGCAACGCTCCCCATCCAACCTGACAGAGCTTGAGAGGATCTGCAGAGAAGGATGGGAGAAACTCCCCAAATACAGGTGTGCCAAGCTTGTAGCGTCATACCCAAGAAGACTCACGGCTGTAATCGCTATCAAAGGTGCTTCAACAAAGTACTGAGTAAAGGGTCTGAATACTTATGTAAATGTGATATTTCAGTTCTTTATTTTTTATAAATGTGCAAAAATGTCTAAAAACCTGTTTTTGCTTTGTCATTATGGGGTATTGTGTGTAGATTTAATCTACACACAATCAATTTAATCAATTTTAGAATAAGGCTGTAACATAACAAAATGTGGAAAAAGTCAAGGGGTCTGAGTACTTTCCGAATGCACTGTATATCGCTCATTGAACCACAGATCAAAAATATTTGTACTTAGAAACCCTCCCATAGGCTGTCCATACAGAAACAACTCTATATTATCAGCAACTTTCTTCTTCGAGAATAACATACAGCAAGACTTCACCACTGACAATTTAAAACCCCAGTCAATCGACCATCTTTCAGGTCTACCAGCATGGTTTTGACTGCTCCTACAGTTTTGCTTCGGTATTGCAGTTTAACTAATGCCTGGCCCAGAAAGACAATTTCCAAGGCTGTAACGTAACAAAATGTGGAAGTAGTCAAGGGGTCTGAATACTTGGTAGGTTGAAAGCGTCTCCTTGTTATGTACTGACAGGTTGATGGGACCACCCGACAGCACGTGCTTATGACTGTGTCTCTGTCTCTGTCTCCCTCTCTCTCTCCTCCCTCACTCTATCTCTACCTAGCAGGATGACTGAGCAGGATGTGGAGAATGAGCTCTTGGACTATGAGGAGGATGATGTGGGAGATCTGTCAGGAGAGGATATTCTGGCCATTAAGAAGGAGCGTGTGAAGGGCTCCTATGTGTCCATCCATTCCTCTGGTTTTAGAGACTTCCTGTTGAAGCCTGAGCTGCTGAGGGCTATAGTGGTCTGTGGCTTTGAGCAACCTCTGAGGGTGAGTACAAGTTAGGTTATAACCACGGGCTGCACACCACATCACAGAGATCACAGATCTGGGTCGTATTCATTAGTGCACACTAGCAAAATGGTTTGCAACGGAAAACGCTTTACGATGAATCTGAGTGTTTCTCATTGGTCATGTAGTTCAGATAGGTCCCTTTCTGTTTTGGCCTGTTTGGTTCCTAGTGAATACATCCCAGCTTCAAGCCAAAGTGCCACGATTAATCATGTCAAAGTACTGTATCAACTTTCAAACTATAATCAGGAAGTAATAGCATCATGATTTGGTATATTGGGTTTTTGATTTAGTCACTTAGTTGATTATGAAGTAATTACTATACCATTATTATTTATTAATAATTTTGGATGACTATTTCCCTTTCAGTTCAGCATGAGTGCATCCCCCAGGCGATCCTGGGGATGGATGTGCTCTGCCAGGCTAAGTCTGGTATGGGCAAGACGGCCGTGTTTGTTCTGGCCACCCTACAGCAGCTGGAGCCTGTCACTGGACAAGTAATCTCTCTCTCTCTCTCTCTCTCTCTCTCGCTCTCTCTTTGCCTCAGCTCTCTCTTTGCCTCAGCTCTCGCTCTCTCTGCCTCATCTCTCGCTCGCTCTGCCTCATCTCTCTCACACTGCCGCTCTCTCACCTCTCTGCCTCATTTCTCTCTCTCGCTCTCTCTGCCTCATTTCTCTCTCTCTCTGCCTCATCTCTCTCTCTCTGCCTCCTCTCTCTCTCGCTCGCTCTGCCTCATCTCTCTCGCTCGCTCTGCCTCATCTCTCTCGCTCGCTCTGCCTCATCTCTCTCGCTCGCTCTGCCTCATCTCTCTCGCTCGCTCTGCCTCATCGCTCTCTCGCTCTGCCTCATCGCTCTCTCGCTCTGCCTCATCGCTCTCTCGCTCTGCCTCATCGCTCTCTCGCTCTGCCTCATCGCTCTCTCTCTGCCTCATCGCTCTCTCTCTCGCTCTGCCTCATCGCTCTCGCTCTGCCTCATCTCTTTCTCGCTCTGCCTCACCTCTATTGCTCTCTCTCTGCCTCATCTTTCTCTCTCTCTGCCTCATCTCTCACTCTGCCTCATCTCTCTCTGCCTCATCTTTCTCTCTCTCTGCCTCATCTCTCTCTCTCACTCTGCCTCATCTCGCTCTGCCTCATCTCTCTCTCTTGCGCTCTGCCTCATCTCTCTCTCTCGCGCTCTGCCTCATCTCTCTCTCTCGCGCTCTGCCTCATCTCTCTCGCTCGCTCTGCCTCATCTTTCTCGCTCGCTCTGCCTCATCTCTCTCTCTCACTCTGCCTCATCTCTCTCTGCCTCATCTTTCTCTCTCTCTGCCTCATCTCTCTCTCTCACTCTGCCTCATCTCGCTCTGCCTCATCTCTCTCTCTTGCGCTCTGCCTCATCGCTCTCTCTCTGCCTCATCGCTCTCTCTCTCGCTCTGCCTCATCGCTCTCGCTCTGCCTCATCTCTTTCTCGCTCTGCCTCACCTCTATTGCTCTCTCTCTGCCTCATCTTTCTCTCTCTCTGCCTCATCTCTCACTCTGCCTCATCTCTCTCTGCCTCATCTTTCTCTCTCTCTGCCTCATCTCTCTCTCTCACTCTGCCTCATCTCGCTCTGCCTCATCTCTCTCTCTTGCGCTCTGCCTCATCTCTCTCTCTCGCGCTCTGCCTCATCTCTCTCTCTCGCGCTCTGCCTCATCTCTCTCGCTCGCTCTGCCTCATCTTTCTCGCTCGCTCTGCCTCATCTCTCTCTCTCACTCTGCCTCATCTCTCTCTGCCTCATCTTTCTCTCACTCTGCCTCATCTCGCTCTGCCTCATCTCTCTCTCTTGCGCTCTGCCTCATCTCTCTCTCTCGCGCTCTGCCTCATCTCTCTCTCTCGCGCTCTGCCTCATCTCTCTCGCTCGCTCTGCCTCATCTTTCTCGCTCGCTCTGCCTCATCTCTCTCTCTCGCTCTGCCTCATCGCTCTCTCGCTCTGCCTCATCGCTCTCTCTCTCTGCCTCATCGCTCTCTCTCTCTGCCTCATCGCTCTCTCTCTCTGCCTCATCGCTCTCTCTCTCTCTGCCTCATCGCTCTCTCTCTCTCTGCCTCATCGCTCTCTCTCTCTCTGCCTCATCGCTCTCTCTCTCTGCCTCATCGCTCTCTCTCTCTGCCTCATCGCTCTCTCTCTCTGCCTCATCGCTCTCTCTCTCTGCCTCATCGCTCTCTCTCTGCCTCATCGCTCTCTCTCTCTGCCTCATCGCTCTGCCTCATCTCTCGCTCTGCCTCATCTCTTTCTCGCTCTGCCTCACCTCTATTGCTCTCTCTCTGCCTCATCTCTTTCTCTCGCTCTGCCTCATCTCTCTCGCTCGCTCTGCCTCTTCTCTCGCTCTGCCTCATCTCTCTCTCTCTGCCTCATCGCTCTCTCTCATCGCTCTCTCTCATCGCTCTCTCTCATCGCTCTGCCTCATCTCTCTCTCTCTGCCTCATCTCTCTCGCTCTGCCTCATCGTTCTCTCGCTCTGCCTCATCGCTCGCTCTCTCGCTCTGCCTCATCGCTCGCTCTCTCGCTCTGCCTCATCGCTCTCTCGCTCTGCCTCATCGCTCTCTCGCTCTGCCTCATCGCTCTCTCTCTCGCTCTGCCTCATCTCTCTCTCTCGCTCTGCCTCATCTCTCTCTCTCGCTCTGCCTCATCTCTCTCTCTCGCTCTGCCTCATCTCTCTCTCTCGCTCTGCCTCATCTCTGTCTCTCGCTCTGCCTCATCTCTCTCTCGCTCTGCCTCATCTCTCTCTCGCTCTGCCTCATCTCTCTCTCGCTCTGCCTCATCTCTCTCTCGCTCTGCCTCATCTCTCTCTCGCTCTGCCTCATCTCTCTCTCGCTCTGCCTCATCTCTCTCTCGCTCTGCCTCATCTCTCTCTCTCGCTCTGCCTCATCTCTCTCTCTCGCTCTGCCTCATCTCTCTCGCTCTGCCTCATCTCTCTCGCTCTGCCTCATCTCTCTCGCTCTGCCTCTTCTCTCTCGCTCTCTGCCTCTTCTCTCTCGCTCTCTGCCTCATCTCTGTCACTCTCTCTGCCTCATCTCTGTCGCTCTCTCTGCCTCATCTCTCTCTCTGCCTCACTCTCTCTGCCTCATCTCTCTCTCGCTCTGCCTCATCTCTCTCTCGCTCTGCCTCATCTCTCTCTCGCTCTGCCTCATCGCTCTCTCGCTCTGCCTCATCTCTCTCTCGCTCTGCCTCATCGCTCTCTCGCTCTGCCTCATCTCTCTCTCGCTCTGCCTCATCTCTCTCTCGCTCTGCCTCATCTCTCTCTCGCTCTGCCTCATCTCTCTCTCTCGCTCTGCCTCATCTCTCTCTCTCGCTCTCTCTCATCGCTCTCTCTGCCTCATCTCGCTCTCTCTCTCTCTGCCTCATCTCTCGCTCTCTCTCTCTCTGCCTCATCTCTCTCTCTCTCTCTGCCTCATCTCTCTCTCTCTCTCTCTGCCTCATCTCTCTCTCTCTCTATTGCCTCATCTCTCTCTCTCTCTATTGCCTCATCTCTCTCTCTCTCTCTCTCTGCCTCATCTTTCTCTCTCTCTGCCTCATCTTTCTCTCTCTCTGCCTCATCTTTCTCTCTCTCTCTCTCTCTCTCTCTCTCTCTCTCTCTCTCTCGCGCTCTGCCTCATCTCTCTCTCGCGCTCTGCCTCATCTCTCTCTCTCGCGCTCTGCCTCATCTCTCTCGCTCGCTCTGCCTCATCTCTCTCGCTCGCTCTGCCTCATCTCTCTCTCTCTCTGCCTCATCGCTCTCTCTCTCTGCCTCATCGCTCTCTCTCTCTGCCTCATCGCTCTCTCTCTCTGCCTCATCGCTCTCTCTCTCTGCCTCATCGCTCTCTCTCTCTGCCTCATCTCTCTCTCTCGCTCTGCCTCATCTCTCTCTCTCGCTCTGCCTCATCTCTCGCTCTGCCTCATCTCTCTCTCTCGCTCTGCCTCATCTCTCTCTCTCGCTCTGCCTCATCTCTCTCTCTCGCTCTGCCTCATCTCTCTCTCTCGCTCTGCCTCATCTCTCTCTCTCTCGCTCTGCCTCTTCTCTATCGCTCTGCCTCTTCTCTATCGCTCTGCCTCTTCTCTCTCGCTCTGCCTCATCTCTCTCTCGCTCGCTCTGCCTCATCTCTCTCGCTCGCTCTGCCTCATCTCTCTCTCTGTCTCACTCTCTCTGCCTCATCGCTCTCTCTCGCTCTGCCTCATCTCTCTCTCGCTCTCTCTCTCTCTGCCTCATCGCTCTCTCTCGCTCTGCCTCATCTGTCTCTCGCTCTCTCTCATCTCTCGCTCTCATCTCTCTCTCGCTCTCTCTCTCTCTGCCTCATCGCTCTCTCTCGCTCTGCCTCATCTCTCTCGCTCGCTCTGCCTCTTCTCTCTCTCTCTCTCTCGCTCGCTCTGCCTCTTCTCTCTCTCTGTCTCACTCTCTCTGCCTCATCGCTCTGCCTCATCTCTCTCTCGCTCTGCCTCATCTCTCTCTCGCTCTGCCTCATCTCTCTCTCGCTCTGCCTCATCTCTCTCTCGCTCTGCCTCATCTCTCTCTCGCTCTGCCTCATCTCTCTCTCGCTCTGCCTCATCTCTCTCTCGCTCTGCCTCATATCTCTCTCGCTCTGCCTCATCTCTCTCTCGCTCTGCCTCATCTCTCTCTCGCTCTGCCTCATCTCTCTCTCGCTCTGCCTCATCTCTCTCTCGCTCTGCCTCATCTCTCTCTCTCGCTCTGCCTCATCTCTCTCTCTCGCTCTGCCTCATCTCTCTCGCTCTCGCTCTGCCTCATCTCTCTCGCTCTCGCTCTCTCTGCCTCATCTCTCTCTCTCTCTGCCTCATCTCTCTCGCTCTCGCTCTCTCTGCCTCATCTCTCTCTCTCGCTCTGCCTCATCTCTCTCGCTCTCGCTCTGCCTCATCTCTCTCGCTCTCGCTCTCTCTGCCTCATCTCGCTCTCGCTCTGCCTCATCTCTCTCGCTCTCGCTCTCTCTGCCTCATCTCTCTCTCGCTCTGCCTCATCTCTCTCGCTCTCGCTCTCTCTGCCTCATCTCTCTCTCTCTCTGCCTCATCTCCCTCTCTCTCTCTCTCTGCCTCATCTCTCTCTCTCTCTCTCTGCCTCATCTCTCTCTCTCTCTCTCTGCCTCATCTCTCTCTCTCTCTCTTGCCTCATCTCTCTCTCTCTCTCTCTCTCTCTGCCTCATCTCTCTCTCTCTCTCTCTCTCTGCCTCATCTCTCTCTCTCTCTCTCTCTCTCTCTGCCTCATCTCTCTCTCTCTTCCTCATCTCTCTCTCTCTCTCTCTCTCTCTGCCTCATCTTTCTCTCTCTCTCTCTCTCTCTCTCTCGGCCTCATCTCTCTCTCTCTCGGCCTCTCTCTCTCTCTCTCTCTCTCTCTCTCGGCCTCATCTCTCTCTCTCTCTCTCTCGGCCTCATCTCTCTCTCTCTCTCTCGGCCTCATCTCTCTCTCTCTCTCTCGCTCTGCCTCTTCTCTCTCTCTCTGCCTCTTCTCTCTCTCTCTCGCTCGGCCTCCTCTCTCTCTCTCTCTCTCTCTCTCGCTCGGCCTCTTCTCTCTCTCGCTCTCTCGCTCGGCCTCATCGCTCTCTCGCTCGGCCTTATCTCTCGCTCTCTCTCTCTCTGCCTCATTGTCTTCTGGACTGTTTATAGAGCTAGTATTGTCATAGTCTTGGTCCATTAGTAGCTGTGAAGTACTAAGCTTTATAATGCATTAACTACCCATCCTGCCCACTTCTCGCTTTGTTTAGGTGTCAGTGCTGGTGATGTGCCACACCCGAGAGCTGGCGTTTCAGATCAGCAAGGAGTATGAGAGATTCTCCAAGTACATGGCAACTATCAAGGTACACAATGTTATTACCTCCCTGACCCTCTTAAGTCTTGATAATAACTGCACAGTGTTTCACCGCTGGTTTTGTCCCAATCTCTCTCACCAGGTGGCAGTGTTCTTTGGTGGCCTGTCTATAAAGAAGGACGGGGAGGTGTTGAAGAAGGAGTGTCCCCATGTGATGGTGGGGACGCCGGGGGCGACTCCTGGCCCTGATCCGCAACAAGACCCTCAACCTGCGACACATCAAACACTTCATCCTGGACGGGTGTGACAAGATGCTGGAACAACTTGGTGAGTCTGAATCATTGAAGATTGGACAGCAGACCGTTAACGAATCATAATATGCCATTTACATTTACATTTTAGTCATTTAGCAGACGCTCTTATCCAGAGCGACTTACATGAGCAATTAGGGTTAAGTGCCTTGCTCAAGGGCACATCGACAGATTTTTCACCTAGTCGGCTCGGGGATTAGAACCAGCGACCTTTCGGTTACTGGCACAACGCTCTTAACCACTAAGCTACCTGCCGCCTTTTATCCAAAGCGACTTACAGTCATGCGTGCATAAATTTTTGTGTATGGGTGGTCCCGGGGATCGAACCCACTACCTTGGCGTTACAAGCGCCGTGCTCTACCAGCTGAGCTACAGAGGACCACAATCTCTTTCACTATTGATTCATCATCTACCCCTATTTACAGTCTAGGAGACCTAACTACATTTACAAATCTTCATTCCCTCCCTCCTTTCTCCCTCAGACATGCGCAGAGATGTCCAGGAGATATTCCGTCTGACCCCCCCATGAGAAACAGGTCATGATGTTCAGCGCCACCCTGAGCAAAGAGATCCGCCCCGTCTGCCGAAAGTTCATGCAAGATGTAATTACGCCTCCTCCTGCGTCCACCACGCCTCTCCTTATTTTCGGACCTCCACCCATCCCCCTGTTCTGCCCTGCCTGGTGGAACGGGGGGAAGAGGGGGGAGGAGGAGTTACCCCCACGGCCCCCGGAGTCTGACAGGAGAGAGACAGCGACGTCTTTCTACACTATAAAGGGAAGTGTCAGCCCACTGACATAGTAAGGTCACTAACTCGGTACGCTAAGACATTGCGGTAGTAGTGTACTGGATCACCTTTCACCAAAATGCCATGCGTTGTGGTAACGGAGTCTCCTTTATAGACTAGCTTGTGCTGTCGAACTGAAATGTACGCAGTATATCTTAACTTCATGACGAAGTTAAACACTGTCAGGCAGAAATAGGCCCCGTTTTTTCAGTCTGTACGTTACGAATCTGACCTCCCCTGATGTCACTATGCTGACGAGCCTATGCAGCATTCGTTGAACGACGCTTTCGTTCAAAGGCAGTTAAACAATCTCATAATCTAGCCAAGCAAAAACTATTTGTCACGGCCAACCTCCCACCTTTTATTTATTAAGGAAACTGTTTTACCAGGCTGGCATGAGTGAGTACGCTCTGCTCCAAGCTGCTTGTAAAAAAAAAACAACAGCTCACTGCACTATAGTTAATAGAAAGGGTTCTCCCTGGAGCTGTAACCGCTCATTTGGCAAACGACAGGTACAACTCAGAGGAGAAAAGCCTAATTAAGCTAATGTAAAGAAGAAGTATCCCAAAGAACCTCAGTCAAACAAATAACACAAGCCAAGACAAACGAAGAGGAACACTGACAAGGGCCAAGCTGGGAGAGGAAAATAAGCTGCCTGTCTCTCTGGGCCACTGTAGTTCGTTAAGTAGAAGCTGCCTGTCTCTCTGGGCCACTGTAGTTCGTTAAGTCGACGCTGCCTGTCTCTCTGGGCCACTGTAGTTTGTTAAGTAGAAGCTGCCTGTCTCTCTGGGCCACTATAGTTCGTTAAGTAGAAGCTGCCTGTCTCTCTGGGCCACTGTAGTTCGTTAAGTAGAAGCTGCCTGTCTCTCTGGGCCACTGTAGTTCATTAAGTCGACGCTGCCTGTCTCTCTGGGCCACTGTAGTTCGTTAAGTAGAAGCTGCCTGTCTCTCTGGGCCACTGTAGTTCATTAAGTAGAAGCTGCCTGTCTCTCTGGGCCACTGTAGTTCGTTAAGTAGAAGCTGCCTGTCTCTCTGGGCCACTGTAGTTCGTTAAGTAGAAGCTGCCTGTCTCTCTGGGCCACTGTAGTTCATTAAGTAGAAGCTGCCTGTCTCTCTGGGCCACTGCAGTTCATTAAGTAGAAGCTGCCTGTCTCTGGGCCACTGCAGTTCATTAAGTAGAAGCTGCCTGTCTCTCTGGGCCACTGTAGTTCGTTAAGTAGAAGCTGCCTGTCTCTCTGGGCCACTGTAGTTCATTAAGTAGAAGCTGCCTGTCTCTCTGGGCCACTGTAGTTCATTAAGTAGAAGCTGCCTGTCTCTCTGGGCCACTGTAGTTCGTTAAGTAGAAGCTGCCTGTCTCTCTGGGCCACTGTAGTTCATTAAGTAGAAGCTGCCTGTCTCTCTGGGCCACTGTAGTTCGTTAAGTAGAAGCTGCCTGTCTCTCTGGGCCACTGTAGTTCGTTAAGTAGAAGCTGCCTGTCTCTCTGGGCCACTGTAGTTCATTAAGTAGAAGCTGCCTGTCTCTCTGGGCCACTGTAGTTCGTTAAGTAGAAGCTGCCTGTCTCTCTGGGCCACTGTAGTTCATTAAGTAGAAGCTGCCTGTCTCTCTGGGCCACTGTAGTTCGTTAAGTAGAAGCTGCCTGTCTCTCTGGGCCACTGTAGTTCGTTAAGTAGAAGCTGCCTGTCTCTCTGGGCCACTGCAGTTCGTTAAGTAGAAGCTGCCTGTCTCTCTGGGCCACTGCAGTTCATTAAGTAGAAGCTGCCTGTCTCTCTGGGCCACTGCAGTTCATTAAGTAGAAGCTGCCTGTCTCTCTGGGCCACTGTAGTTCATTAAGTAGAAGCTGCCTGTCTCTCTGGGCCACTGCAGTTCATTAAGTAGAAGCTGCCTGTCTCTCTGGGCCACTGTAGTTCATTAGTTTCCCAACAAAGTGGAATTGCCTAGGTCCGCTGAGCTGAGCCAAAATGGCTCCATTACCTCTTTGTCAGCCAGTCTGCTATTAAATGGAATTGAGGTAACTGGAGATAGGCGATTAACCCTGTAGGAACATGAGGCCCGTCTCACAAGGGAAAAATGGCCACCATTCTGTCCCTAAGCTGCTACCCAAGCATCAGGATGCCTTGGTAATAAATCACAGACATGAACCATCGTCTAACACACTGTACAGACAGAGGCAGTAACAAGGCAGAACACCCTGATGTGAAGAAAGGAGAGAGAGAGAGAGAGAGAGAGGAATGGTAATGAGGAAGATCGACGCGGGAGGGAAGCGATGAAGATGTAGAGAGAAAGTAGAGGGAGATGTGTGACTAGATGGAGACGGTACACAGAGCTGTCTCGTGTTGCCGTGAATCTAGAATCGATGAGGTAACTCTGAAACGCTTGGAGAGCGAGCCTGGGATAGAAGAGCATTGCAGTCATATGAAAAATAGACCGAGCAGAAAAACTGAAAAGGAAAATCCATCTCTCTAAAACTCTTCGCCTGGTAACAAAGGCAGCACCATTTCCTTAGTACAGCCCGTCAACATGTTGATTCTAATAGTGTTTTTATTTGACACATTCCAACTACATGATCATGGATATCAGACACACAACTACACACTGCATAAACCCTCGTACTCTCACAAGCATCCAGGACACGCATAACGAAATATAGACAAACACACACGTTAACAGAAGCAGCATCTTCAAACACACAGGCTACAGTTGGACGGACTGACTGACTGACTGACTGACTGACTGACTGACTGACTGACTGACTGACTGACTGACTGACTGACTGACTGACTGACTGACATGACTTTGAGTGAATGACATACGACAGTGACTGGGATTGAGAGGACAGACTGAGTGAATGTGAGACGACCGCAATAATAAACTTGAGGATAATTTATATTAAATGTCATTGATGTAATTAGATTGATGACTTAGTCCATCTGTGATCAAAGTTGTACAGCCCCACAGTAAATGATGTCCCTGATTGATCATGAAGCCCATCTAATTGACAGAGATGGTTCCCTCCATTGTTTAATTAGACACAGCTGCTGCCAGACAGACCGAGTCAAAGTGGTGGATAGATGAATGTGATGTGAAGATGAATCGCTCTTACGTCAAGTGGAGCAGCCAATGAGGGCTTTTTGTTTTAGTGGACATTAGAGCGTTAATGTAATGCTTGTGGTTACAGTTTACAATAACTTGCCATTTCGTCTGATCACTACGGCTTTTCATTTGACATTTTGCTTTTTGCAAGTGTTGTGTGGATAGTAGTGACTGGTGAGGGTGAGCGATGTCTGTCTGTGTTGCATCAGTATGTGAATTGGGATCCTGCGTGCGTGCATGTCTGTCTGGCTGGTTGTGTGAACTTCAAACCTTTTGGCGTCCATCTTAACTCACCATCCCTTCTGTTTCATTGTATTTCCTCATGTCTCCCTGATCCACCACTACCTCCTCACCCTAACCACTGCTCTCTGGGAACCCTCCACTCCCTGTATTCTTCCCTTTCCCTATCCTGAACAAGTATCAATCTACCTTATTACTGTTTATATGTACACGCAACTCCTCTATCCCTCACAAACCTGGATCAACCATTCAAAACCCTTCACAACTCGTCAAATCAAATGCCCTGTCAACCCACCCCCTGTTAACTCTCCTAAAACATCCACCTTCCCTCCTACCGTCCCCTTCCCAACCCCCCGTTAACGCTCCTAAAACATCCACCTTCCCTCCTACCGTCCCCTTCCCAACCCCCCGTTAACGCTCCTAAAACATCCACCTTCCCTCCTACCGTCCCCTTCCCAACCCCCCGTTAACGCTCCTAAAACATCCACCTTCCCTCCTACCGTCCCCTTCCCAACCCCCCGTTAACTCTCCTAAAACATCCACCTTCCCTCCTACCGTCCCCTTCCCAACCCCCCGTTAACTCTCCTAAAACATCCACCTTCCCTCCTACCGTCCCCTTCCCAACCCCCCGTTAACGCTCCTAAAACATCCACCTTCCCTCCTACCGTCCCCTTCCCAACCCCCCGTTAACGCTCCTAAAACATCCACCTTCCCTCCTACCGTCCCCTTCCCAACCCCCCGTTAACTCTCCTAAAACATCCACCTTCCCTCCTACCGTCCCCTTCCCAACCCCCCGTTAACGCTCCTAAAACATCTACCTTCCCTCCTACCGTCCCCTTCCCAACCCCCCGTTAACTCTCCTAAAACATCCACCTTCCCTCCTACCGTCCCCTTCCCAACCCCCCGTTAACTCTCCTAAAACATCCACCTTCCCTCCTACCGTCCCCTTCCCAACCCCCCGTTAACGCTCCTAAAACATCCACCTTCCCTCCTACCGTCCCCTTCCCAACCCCCCGTTAACGCTCCTAAAACATCCACCTTCCCTCCTACCGTCCCCTTCCCAACCCCCCGTTAACGCTCCTAAAACATCCACCTTCCCTCCTACCGTCCCCTTCCCAACCCCCCGTTAACGCTCCTAAAACATCCACCTTCCCTCCTACCGTCCCCTTCCCAACCCCCCGTTAACGCTCCACACACGTCTTCCTCATTCCCCTACCTTCCAACCCCCCTCCCCTCACCCTGTCCCACCCCCTGCTTGCTCCACCCAGCCGATGGAAATCTGTGTTGATGATGAGACCAAGCTGAATCTCCACGGGCTGCTGCAGGACTACGTCAAACTGAAGGACAACGAGAAGAACAGGAAGCTCTCTGATCTCCTCGACGTGCTGGAGTTCAACCAGGTACTGGAATTAGTTATGATGTTCCACAGTGGAGTTCAACCAGGTACTGGAATGAATTATGATGTTCAACCAGGTACAGGAATGAATTGATGTTCAATCAGGTACTGGAATTAATTATGATGTTCAATCAGGTACTGGAATTAGTTATGATGTTCCACAGTGGAGTTCAATCAGGTACTGGAATGAATTATGATGTTCAACCAGGTACAGGAATGAATTGATGTTCAATCCAGTACTGGAATTAATTATGATGTTCAACCAGGTACTGGAATTAATGATGATGTTCAATCAGGTACTGGAATTAATTATAATGTTCCACAGTGGAGTTCAACCAGTTACTGGAATTAATTATGACGTTCAATCAGGTACTGGAATTAATTATAATGTTCCACAGTGGCGTTCAACCAGGTACTGGAATTAATTATGATGTTCAACCAGGTACTGGAATTAATTATGATGTTCAACCAGGTACTGGAATTTAATCGTGATGTTCCACAGAGGCACATGGCAGGAGAAACTGAGGAAAAAAGGAACCACTAGCTGGGAAAGTTTTTGTATGCAAATAGTGTGTTTAGTCAGTGTCTTAGTTCAACCAGGTACTGTGTTTCATGTTCCACCGTGGTAAATAACAGAAAACATAAACGCTGACAAGACAAGTCAAATTTGGAAAATGCAAATGCAGTGACTAGTCAAATCTAGTGTGTGTAGTCAGTGTGTTGTTTCCACATGGTTCGAAGTCAGTGCAGCGCTGTGTGATCTCTGGCCCAGTGTGTGAAGTGATATTATTGTATATTATAGGTGGTGATCTTTGTGAAGTCAGTGCAGCGCTGTGTGGCTCTGGCCCAGCTGTTGGTTGAGCAGAACTTCCCGGCTATCGCCATCCACCGCGGGATGCCCCAGGAGGAACGGTGTGTGTGGGGTGGGGGGGGATGGGGGTTCTGGTTCTGTTTCGTGTGTATTATTTAGAACATTAATACTATAATTGTTTGATCTGACATGGTCATTACCCATCTTTTTATAAACTAATCCCACCCCCTCTTCTCTTTCTCCCCAACCTCCTTCCCCAGTCTCTCTCGTTACCAACAGTTTAAAGACTTCCAGAGACGTATCCTGGTGGCCACCAACCTGTTTGGCAGAGGGAATCGACATCGAGAGGGTCAACATCGCCTTCAACTACGACATGCCAGAAGACTCTGACACTTACCTGTACAGAGTATGTCCCGTAGACTACTGAAGACTGTCCTTTTTCTCAGTCAAATAACTACTCGTGACGTGATCCAGATGAGCAGTTCCGTGCCTCGCCTTCCTCAGAAGTATCCTCTCAAACGCGCCGACGCTGAGGTTATTTTGTCAAAGGCCTCTTGTTTGTCCGTCTTACCGGTAGCAGCCGGGGTCATCATAAGGTTTACTTAGTTATAAAACCCTCTTAAGTTGTTTGTGTGCCGTCTTACTCAGGTTGCCAGGGCGGGCAGGTTTGGCACCAAAGGCCTGGCCATCACGTTTGTGTCTGATGAGACGGACGCCCGTACCCTTAACGACGTCCAGGACCGATTCGAGGTGAACATCAGCGAGCTGCCCGACGAGATCGACATCTCATCTTACAGTAAGTGCTGCTTAGTTCCGGTCGGTCTTGGTTATCAGTGGGTCTAGAGTAAAAGGAGTGGTCTTTGCTGGTCATCTGTTACTTTATTAGGAAATGTATTATGTTAGAAACATCTATATTTTATCAGTGGAGTATAGAATATTATCAAGTGATTCGGTGAATATTCTGCTTTAACTTGTCCTTTTTTTACCTCTGTGCCCTCAGTTGAACCGACCCGGTAAAGAAGACCAGATCTATTGTCCTGCAGACATTGCGACTTATATTTGACCTTTAACACTGATAACTAAAGGTCAAATCAACTATTATCAGATCGAAAAGTACAATACAGTAAAATAATTTCTTAATCTGCTGGCATTCATTCATTCGCCCCTAGAATGAATGAATGAATGAATAAATTAGGACTACTGTAGAATAGCGCCCCCTGTGGATAGAAGGGACGTTTCTGAACATTGTCAGGCCTTTTCCAATGCCATTTGTTTAATGATGTTAATATTATTTTGTTGTATTTATCTAGACTAGGTAGCTGTCACTGAATATTTGAGTTATTTATTTTTTTGTATTTTATTTACCTTGTAATTTGGATTGTGAATGCTGCATTTTATAGCCTGTGAAGATAGTTGACAAGTTACCAAGCGGTAGTTTCTAGTGTGAAGGAAGAGGAAAATGTTACATTGAATGACTTGTAAAGATGTAGAGAGAGACACTAAACAAGCGCTGTTCTGCGCTCAATGTGGCTTCATAAATGTTTGACTCGATATACAGACTTGCTGCTTCTTCTTGCCTCAACATCTAATCTTGTCCTGTCATTGTCTGTCTTGAGGTGTGTGCCACAGTCAGAAAATATACAAATGAACAAAACTGCCTGCCAAGGCTTACACTGACTGAATATCGAAACAGCCCTAGTCAAAGACTTGCGTCTCAAGTGGCACCCTATTCCCTATAGAGGGCACTACTTTTGACCAGAGCCCTATGGGACCTGGTCTAAAGTAGTGCACTACATAGGGAATAGGGATTCATTTGGGATGCAGACAAAGTATACAGTGTAGTTCCAAGTTAACATCTGCTTGTTTATAGTGGAGGTTATCTTCATTTATCACCTCGGGACTGATGCCTTTTAAATAGCTGGTGAGATCAGCCTGTCACGCCGGCTGCTACACATCATTAGATCAGACTGTCACGCCGGCTGCTACACATCATTAGATCAGCCTGTCACGCCGGCTGCTACACATCATTAGATCAGCCTGTCACGCCGGCTGCTACACATCATTAGATCAGCCTGTCACGCCGGCTGCTACACAACATTAGATCACCCTGTCAACGCCGGCTGCTACACATCATTAGATCAGACTGTCACGCCGGCTGCTACACATCATTAGATCAGACTGTCACGCCGGCTGCTACACATCATTAGATCAGACTGTCACGGCGGCTGCTACACATCATTAGATCAGACTGTCACGCCGGCTGCTACACATCATTAGATCAGACTGTCACGCCGGCTGCTACACATCATTAGATCAGACTGTCACGGCGGCTGCTACACATCATTAGATCAGACTGTCACGCCGGCTGCTACACATCATTAGATCAGACTGTCACGGCGGCTGCTACACATCATTAGATCAGACTGTCACGCCGGCTGCTACACATCATTAGATCAGACTACACAAGCCGTAAAGTACAGTAGCTCTTATAGCCTAAAGCAGAAACCTCACCAGACCGGTTGTCTGTCGGCGCAGTGCGGGGGCCGTTCGTTCGCTTGCTGTCGGCGCAGTGCGGGGGCCGTTCGTTCGCTTGCTGTCGGCGCAGTGCAGGGCCGTTCGTTCGCTTGCTGTTGGCGCAGTGCGGGGGCCGTTCGTTCGCTTGCTGTCGGCGCAGTGCGGGGCCGTTCGTTCGCTTGCTGTCGGTGCAGTGCGGGGCCGTTCGTTCGCTTGCTGTCGGCGCAGTGCGGGGGCCGTTCGTTCGCTTGCTGTCGGCGCAGTGCAGGGCCGTTCGTTCGCTTGCTGTCGGCGCAGTGCGGGGCCGTTCGTTCGCTTGCTGTCGGCGCAGTGCGGGGCCGTTCGTTCGCTTGCTGTCGGCGCAGTGCGGGGCCGTTCGTTCGCTTGCTGTCGGTGCAGTGCGGGGCCGTTCGTTCGCTTGCTGTCGGCGCAGTGCGGGGCCGTTCGTTCGGTTGCTGTCGGCGCAGTGTGTGACAGGGATCGCCCCCTCTGTCGTTTTCTCCCGTTTTCTAGATGCAGAATGGGTTTGCAAATCACGGCAGGTACTCTGTTCAGCGGTGTTAACGAAGCACTTTCGACCCCAGACGCTCAGCAATTCTACCGGTCTGTCCATGTCTTAGCATGGCCAACCTATAGTATAGTAACGTACAAAGAAAGTATATTTCAGATTTTTTTTTTTTGTTGTTAACTAAGCTATTGGGCATACAGTGGCTTGCGAAAGTATTCACCCTCCTTGGCATTTTTCCTATTTTGTTGCCTTACAACCTGGAATTAAAATTGATTTTTGGGGGGTTTGTATCATTTGATTTACACAACATGCCTGCCACTTTGAAGACGCAACATATTTTTTATTGTGAAACAAACAAGAAATAAGACAGACCATTCTTCAAGGTAAAACTGGGTTCCGCTGGTGTACAGCAATCTTTAAGTCATACCACAGATTCTCAACTGGATTGAGGTCTGGGCTTTGACTAGACCATTCCAAGACATTTAAATGTTTCCCCTTAAACCACTCAAATGTTACTTTAGCAGTATGCTTATGGTCATTGTCCTGCTGGAAGGTGAACCTCCGTCCCAGTCTCAAATCTCTGGAAGACTGAAACAGGTTTCCCTCAATACTTTTCCTATATTTTGCGCCATCCATCATTCCTTCAATTCTGACAAGTTTCCCAGTCCCTGCCAATGTTGGGTTTCCGCCAGACATAGCGTTTTCCTTGATGGCCAAAAAGCTCAATTTTAGTCTAATCTGACCAGAGTACCTTCTTCCATTTGTTTGAGGAGTCTCCCACGTGCCTTTTGGCGAACACCAAACGTGTTTGCTTATTTTTTTCTTTAAGCAATGGCTTTTTTGTGGACACTCTTCCGTAAAGCCCCAGCTCTGTGGAGTGTACGGCTTAAAGTGGTCCTATGGACAGATGCTCCAATCTCCGCTGTGGAGCTTTGCAGCTCTTTCAGGGTTATCTTTGGTCTCTTTGTTGCCTCTCTGATTAATGTCCTCCTTGCCTGGTCTGTGAGTTTGTGGGCGGCCCTCTCTTGGCAGGTTTGTTGTGGTGCCATATTCTTTCCATTTTTTAATAATGGATTTAATGGTGGGATGTTCAAAGTTTCAGATATTGTTTTATAACCCAACCCTGATCTGTACTTCTCTACAACTTTGTCCCTGACCTTGTTGGAGCGCTCCTTGGTCTTCATGGTGCCCCTTGCTTAGTGGTGTTGCAGACTCTGGGGCCTTTCAGAACAGGTGTGTGTGTGTATGTATATTTGCAAATTATGGCAGATCATGTATACACTGAGATCAGTGACACTTAGATTGCACAAAGCTGGACTTTAACTAATTATGTGACTTCTGGTTGCACCAGATCTTATTTAGGGGCTTAATAGCAAAGGGGGTGAATACATATGCACGCATCACTTCTCCGTTTATTTAAATTTTTTTAGAATTCTTTGAAGCAAGTTATTTTTTTCATTTCACTTCACCAATTTGGACTATTTTGTGTATGTCCATTACATGAAATCCAAATAAAAATCCATTTAAAGTTACAGGTTGCAATGTAACAAAATAGGAAAAAACACCAAGGGGGATGAATACTTTTGCAAGGCACTGTATTAGCCTCTGACTCTGGCTTGATTTGAAATGGCCCAGAGAGACTATGGACATAATCCTTTTGAGGTCTCAGATAAATACTTTTCAGGGAATCAACACAGTCGGGTCGGCCAATAGTCTTAAATACTGTCCTCCTTTGTCTAAATCTGCTTGCTGAGGCACCTCAATTGATCTCTAGGCTCTTCTAATCTGGATTGTAAGGTGACCAGACTGTTTGTGAAACAGGAAGCAAGATAGGGCAGGAAGTCAACAGGATAAGAGTGGACTGGGAAAGGAAGTGGGGAGGGATAGCCTAGACTGGGTTGCATTCTGAATGGCACCCTATTCCCTATATAGCCCATAGGGCTCTGATCAAAAGTAGTGCACTATATAGGGAATAGGGTGCCATTTGTGACGCAGACAGAGGTTACAGGCACAAATGGGAAAGGATTGTTGGAAAATGACCAGGAACAATAAAACTTACATCCGTTAGTGTTATGTCACTAGTCTGGAAAACTGCTGACACTCAAAAGATAAGACACAATGGATAAGTGGACAAATATCAAAATAGTCAGTTTTATTTGCAACGTATTAAAGTTATAAACACGTCAGGCAGTGTTTTTTTCTCACCATAAGGACATATGAATCAATCAACCCAGAACTAAATCCAGTACATTAATAATCCCCCTTCTCTTCATGTATCACCCAGTTACACCAATCATGTAAAATCGCAAAATTAAATAAGAAAAACATGTAAAAACAATCGTAATCATTGGTTTTTCAACAAACCTAACTGTAGATGACCACCGTTTGAATGTCATGGAATTACAACCGACCCTTCATTTCAAAAAGGACTCAAGTATAGTCAGCATTTGCATCCCAAATGGCTCTCTTCCCTTTCTAGGAAATAGGGTGCCATTCGGAATGCAGCCAACATCAACAGAATGTCACATACAATGTGTTAAACTGGTGCGCCGCATGGCAATGTACGAACCTCTGACTATTTTGTAGGATGATCTCTTTATAAACCATTTACAAGATAGCTAAATAAAATAATTCCCAAAATAGCCTTTCCCCAAAAAACATTTATTGTACTTTTCATTTTATGAATAAACCAAATTAGATAATCATATTTATAATACTCGTTTAATTAATACCAACCGAACTAATATATTTTGACCGCTCAGATTCGTTCACTTTTTGACTGCAAGTTCTTTTAAAGTAGAGCTCTGAGTAGAATGTAGACCGAGGCTGTCCCAAATGGCACCCTTTTCCCTATGAGCCCTGGTCAACAGTAGTGCACTAAATAGGGAAAAGGGTACGATTTGGGACGTGACCAGAGAGGGGATTGGCCTCTCCTTTTAAGACCTGGTGACACGGGGAACAAGACAAAAATCTCATCTGAGGCCTCCCAATCAATGTAATCAAACTTGTGGTTGTGGCTGTCCAGAACTTTAGATTTAGTTTAAGACATTGCGTTGAAGCGAACAGTAAACCTTTCTTAGACCAGCTCTAGCAGGAGAACAACCAAGCACTAAATGGTTCTTACTTTCTGTGAGAGAGACTTTGTGGTTTCATTCCCTGGGCTGTTCCCTGTGTCACACTGCATTCAGGTTCCCTGTGTCACACTGCATTCAGGTTCCCTGTGTCACACTGCATTCAGGTTCCCTGTGTCACACTGCATTCAGGTTCCCTGTGTCACACTGCATTCAGGTTCCCTGTGTCACACTGCATTCAGGTTCCCTGTGTCACACTGCATTCAGGTTCCCTGTGTCACACTGCATTCAGGTTCACTCATAAAACAAGGAGTGCCTTACTCCTCTCCTCCACCCACCCACCCACCCTACTTCTATCCAATCCACCCACCCACCCACCCTACTTCTATCCAATCCACCCACCCTACTTCTATCCAATCCACCCACCCACCCTACTTCTATCCAATCCTTCCACCCACCAAGCCTGTCTGTTTTGTTTAGTTTCAGTTCCTTCATGTGACCTTGTTTTTGTTTTCTTTGGTTTGAGAGGGTGTTCCCCTCTCTCGAGTCGGTCTTCGATACCGTTCACACTAACGTCCTGTCCAAACCTCTCAGCTCCAGCTGATGTCGTACTTTGTCCATCCCTCAGGTGGGGTCAAGAAGACCCGTCGTCCACGGGACAGGAAGCTGACCACGCCCCTGTAACCTGCACGGGGAACCCCCGATTTCAAGTCATCCATAACCCCTAAGTTACGGGCCAGGACTTTAAAACTCTCCCGGCTGGAATATTGCACCCGGTACGGACCCGTTCGCGTCAAACCACCCCCTTGTTGTAGCTCCTCCACCTTAATTAGGGGGGCGCTGTAAACCTCCTTCACAAAGGTCACATCGAACTTCTCCTTCATCAAGTAAGACAGATCCTGTTTGGTGAAAGGCACAAAGTCAGTGTTGAGTTTAATGTAGCGTAGGTACTGGTCGAAGAACTGACCCAAGCTGACACCCTTGCGTCCGAAGGTTATAGTTCTGGAGATCTCTGGGCGGATGCAGGAGCGCTCTTTACGCTGCTCGGGGTGACGCATCCAGTCGTCCCAGAAGGCCGCGGGCCACTTGGGCTCTAGTTCGGCCCAGACGTCCTTCAACAGCATCCAGCCCAGCCCAGGGAAGAAGTCTGTCCTGTAGAGGAGGTCCGCCTTCCCAGGGTCCACCAGGCCATCTCGGCCGTTGTCGTTCCAGGCAGACACACACCACAGGGTGGGGTCAGAGGTCAAGATGGGGTGCAGGGCGCGGAAGTACTCGAAGAAGTCAGGGGCCACCTGGACGGGACAGAGAAGCTTTGGATCAGTTTTACAGTAGGATAACTTGTCTTTTAGTATGTTTTCCTTCCAGTTATAAGGAATTATTCAGTATATATCCTGCATCACTATTTGTCATGCAATTATGAAAACTGTAGTCAGGTCCCAGATCTGTTTGTGACATCATGTCAACTCTGTCACTCATTGTAATGCCAAACAATAACCAATACTACCAAACATGTTTGTTTCTGCTCTTGCCAACAATCGACTGGCTGTGAAAACTGCATCTGCAGTATGAATCCATGCAATGCAAGTCTAATGACAAAAAAGGACAAGAACTTAGCAGGCCTGATAACCACCCATAGGGTCCAAAATGTTGGGCTTTCTGATTAATACAATGCCAATAGTACGTCAACACGAAATGACTAGCCAAAGCAAACATGATAAATGGGTCTTCAGGTTGGTAGTCACAATATGTAGAAAAGTAACTGTTTCCCAGTACATTTTCCCCCTCAGTTTCTCAATGTTTGATTTAGGGGTGCAAAGTTTAGCCTAGAAGCTTTTAACTGGTGATTCATGGCAGCAACTCTGTTGTTTTGATAATTTCCTGTAACTCACGACGAATTCTGCCGATGCAGTTTGTTTCCTGACAATTTGTTCAACCAGCTGGCAGTTTAATTTGGCCTGCATCCCAAATGGCACATGTATCCCCTATATAGTGCACTACTTTTGACTAGAGCCCTATGGACCCTGTTTAAAAGTAGTGCTGCAGTACAGTGGGGGAAAAAAGTATTTAGTCAGCCACCAATTGTGCAAGTTCTCCCACTTAAAAAGATGAGAGAGGCCTGTAATTTTCATCATAGGCACACGTCAACTATGACAGACAAATTGAGAATTATTTTTCCAGAAAATCACATTTTAGGATTTTTAATGAATTTATTTGCAAATTATGGTGGAAAATAAGTATTTGGTCAATAACTAAAGTTTCTCAATACTTTGTTATATACCCTTTGTTGGCAATGACACAGGTCAAACGTTTTCTGTAAGTCTTCACAAGGTTTTCACACACTGTTGCTGGTATTTTGGCCCATTCCTCCATGCAGATCTCCTCTAGAGCAGTGATGTTTTGGGGCTGTCGCTGGGCAACACGGACTTTCAACTCCCTCCAAAGATTTTCTATGGGGTTGAGATCTGGAGACTGGCTAGGCCACTCCAGGACCTTGAAATGCTTCTTACGAAGCCACTCCTTCGTTGCCCGGGCGGTGTGTTTGGGATCATTGTCATGCTGAAAGACCCAGCTACGTTTCATCTTCAATGCCCTTGCTGATGGAAGGAGGTTTTCACTCAAAATCTCACGATACATGGCACCATTCATTCTTTCCTTTACACAGATCAGTCGTCCTGGTCCCTTTGCAGAAAAACAGCCCCAAAGCATGATGTTTCCACCCCCATGCTTCACAGTAGGTATGGTGTTCTTTGGATGCAACTCAGCATTCTTTGTCCTCCAAACACGACGAGTTTTTACCAAAAAGTTCTATTTTGGTTTCATCTGACCATATGACATTCTCCCAATCCTCTTCTGGATCATCCGAATGCACTCTAGCAAACTTCAGACGGGCCTGGACATGTACTGGCTTAAGCAGGGGGACACGTCTTGCATTGCAGGATTTGAGTCCCTGGCGGCGTAGTGTGTTACTGATGGTAGGCTTTGTTACTTTGGTCCCAGCTCTCTGCAGGTCATTCACTAGGTCCCCCCGTGTGGTTCTGGGATTTTTGCTCACCGTTCTTGTGATCATTTTGACCCCACGGGGTGAGATCTTGCGTGGAGCCCCAGATCGAGGGAGATTATCAGTGGTCTTGTATGTCTTCCATTTCCTAATAATTGCTCCCACAGTTGATTTCTTCAAACCAAGCTGCTTACCTATTGCAGATTCAGTCTTCCCAGCCTGGTGCAGGTCTACAATTTTGTTTCTGGTGTCCTTTGACAGCTCTTTGGTCTTGGCCATAGTGGAGTTTGGAGTGTGACTGTTTGAGGTTGTGGACAGGTGTCTTTTATACTGATAACAAGTTCAAACAGGTGCCATTAATACAGGTAACGAGTGGAGGACAGAGGAGCCTCTTAAAGAAGAAGTTACAGGTCTGTGAGAGCCAGAAATCTTGCTTGTTTGTAGGTGACCAAATACTTATTTTCCACCATAATTTGCAAATAAATTCATTAAAAATCCTACAATGTGATTTTCTGGATTTTTTTTCCTCATTTTGTCTGTCATAGTTGACGTGTACCTATGATGAAAATTACAGGCCTCTCTCATCTTTTTAAGTGGGAGAACTTGCACAATTGGTGGCTGACTAAATACTTTTTTTCCCCCACTGTATATAGGGGATAGGGGGCCATTTGGGACGTAGCCTTGGTCTGAATTGATGGCGGATGAGCGGGGCAGTGCAGGATGGGAAGGATCTGTCCTCACGCCCCTCTGCTCGGTGTCAACGTGGTAAATCCACTAAAATCAGTTAAAATGTGTTCATCTGGGAACGCAAACCAGGATTACAGCGGCCCACTGAACTGGACACTGTGATTAAGACCTGTTCCCTCTCTCTGTTCCTACTGTGCACCGCTCTCACTCCTCCCTGGACATCTTGGCATGATTCCCCTACTGGCTTGAGGTCAGTTTAGTGATCTAAATATGACAAACGGGTCCTCTCTGGCCATCTTGGCATGATTTACCTACTGGCTTGAGGTCAGTTTAGTGATCTAAATATGACAAACGGGTCCTCTCTGGCCATCTTGGCATGATTTACCTACTGGCTTGAGGTCAGTTTAGTGATCTAAATATGACAAACGGGTCCTCTCTGGCCATCTTGGTAGAGCATGGAGCTTGTAACGCCAGGGTTGTTGGTTTGATTCCCACTGGGACCATCCATACAACAACAAAAAAAGATGTATGCACGCTTGACTAAGTTATTTTGGTATACAGACGCTTATAGAGGCTTCCCTGAAATGAGTCTTGTTGATGTGCATTACTGGACCTTCACAGAACAAAGTGGCTAACCACTGGTCACACTAGACTAGTAATTACCCTAGATTAATATAAATCTTAATAAAAAGGCAAAACTATGTTTCAGGTTGTCCCAATGAATGTGCTGTGCAAACGAGGAACATTTTAGGATCAACTTTCATCATCGTTATCCCAAATGTCAATGTGAGTCTGATGGAATGACGTAACCTTCCCATCTAAACCTATGGAACGTGGAGAGCAGGCAGACGGAAGGCATATTCTGCCCCTGTTGCAGGGAGCGGGGGGTGGGGGGGTTGTCTAAAGCTTAGTGCTGTAAATGGAGTACTTGATGTTTTGTTGTAGGCCACAGGGTCGGGCTGGATGTTGGAGTGTAACTAAAAAGCAGCACTGGATTCATCAATTAGGCCTAGGTGAGGAATCCAGTGCTGCTTTATAGACATACTATACTGACCAACTGGCTTTGTGGTTAGCGTGTCCGCCCTGAGATTGGAAGGTTGGGAGTTCGATTTCCGGCCGAGTCCTACCAAAGGCTGTAAAAATGGGACCCAATGCCCTGCGATACACTAGTGTCCTGTCCAGGGAGTGTCCTTGTACATCAAGCTGCCTCACGCTACACAAAACAGGAGATAGACTCCTTTGAGCCACATCCAAGGCTCCTAGATACTTCTATTGAGCCACAAGTCACCAGAAACTCTGGCACTTCTAATCAATGAGTCCAAGACATTCAGACTGTGGTGCACTTTAAATCCATTCCTCAATTACAGTGCATGCAGACAGAGGTGTATGGACTTCAGTTAGTGTTCACTTACCTCCAAATCATCTTCAACGATCACCACGGTGGAGTGAGAGAGTGTGTTGAACACCTGGTTGAGGGCCCAGCGGTAGTGTCTGGCAATCTTATAGTAACCCTGGAACTTCCTGTGCTCCGGCCGTACCCGGATGTCCGAGTGGTCTGGTTGGCTAATGTGGGTCACCTGACTGCCATATGAGCCAATCACGCGGGCTGTCTCAGCATGGCCGCAGTCCTGGCTAACTATGATTGGATAGAGTTCTGCAGAGGGGCGGTATTGTATCAATTTGTCAAGACTCCTTTTCACAGTCACCCTGTCACAGGCGATAACCAATATGGGAATGACAACTTGTGGGATGGTGACAGATACATCCAATTTGGTGTGGTTGGTCAGTTCTTTTATGTCATTGTCCGGTTTTGTGTCTACTTTAGGGTCTGGGACTGCTGCAACAAATTCCTGTGTAATTCTTTCTTGACTTTGGTCCTTGTTTTCAGAGCCGTCCTTTGGAGGTAACCGTGGCGACGGTTTGTGTTTCCCTTTCTCTTCTATTTTCCCTCCATCCGTCTCTCTTTTTCCCATCTCTTTCCTCTTTTCCCATAGTGACCTGTGACTCTGGATCTGCTTCAGAAGTTTCTTCTGGGTCTCGAGTTCCGATTCTATCTCCTCTGCCAATCGGATCACCTCGCCAGCCAGATTAGTCCCACCCCCTTTTCTTTTGGCCACTCCCCATTCTTCCCTTCCCCCTGGCTCAGCCCCTCCCACTTCCCCAAATCGACCAATGGGAGGCCGTCCCCAAAGGAAAAGGAGAAGCAAGCCATTGCAAGCGACGAATAGGAAAGCTCCACACAAGATAAGGGAACCTCTCTTGCGAACCATGGCCCAATGACATCAGAGGATGGACTACCGTGAGGAGAAGAAAACAGCGGAGGGGGGGGGACAGTGTTGAAATGACAACAGCCAATAGGGTCCAAACCAATCACAAAAATGAGAAAGAGAAGACGTCCAATAAGGGTGGAGAGAACAGAGGTCCGATCACATGATCCTTACTGCTCATCCAATCATTGAGTGTGACGGATAACATGACAGGAGAATGATCCAGAACCTCTATTGCAGAGACAGATGGATGGAGACGTGTGTATTAACCCAGTGTGTTGTTGTATTGGTTTGGCTCTCCTCCATGAAACAGTGGGGCAGGAGAGTGAGTTGAGGCGAGAGGAAATTGAGAAAAACAGGGGGAGAGGAGAGGGGTGTTTGGATCAGATAAAAAAAAAGGAGAAACAGGGTCACGTAGGGGTGGAGGGGCTGAGAGTCAGTTATCCCTCTGCCATCACCCTGAAACAGAGGAGAGAGAGAACAACAACGTGTGTTAGCATCAGTTTAGTACATTTCAGTTCTCATTTTTTGCTATCAGTGAAACAGTCTGAAATAAACAAGCACTATATGATCACAAAAACAGTGTATTTCTTGACAGATTAGGTTATTACTGGAGTTTTCTATTATCTAGAAATTGCCAACTGTATCATTGAGCAGAATCAGAACACGACCCAAACTGTTCAGTAGGGGATGGTCGAACCACAAATCTTGCGGCTGTTGCCTCATCATTGCGCACCAGTGTCACCATAAAACGATTGTGTGTGTTGAGCCTATGAATCAAGATGTTAAACTCTGTTCAGGGTCCGTGCTTATGAATCAAGCTGTGAGGTTCAGTACTGGAATAGCTTAATTTTCACTACCTTTATTAGGATCAGTGTACAGCTGAATGTATTACCATATTATGTACCCATCAACCTGAGTTTCACAGAGGAACAGGACCCATCAGCCGGAGTATCACAGAGGAACAGGACCCATCTGCCTGAGTATCACAGAGGAACAGGACATCCTGTCAGCACATATTTTAAAGCTAAAGCACTTCTGCAGACTGTCGTTGTAGCGTTTGGTGTTAAACCCAATTGTAGACCTAATGTCCAGACACTTAGGCTAACACCAACCTTTTCTATTTAATGGAGATTTTTAAAAGCCTGTTAACTGGACAGTAACCAAAGGATCCCTCTGTCATATTCAAATGATTTAAATGTATCCACCCAGCTCCACAGGGAGCCTCTGGGATAACAAACATATGTGGACACCCCTTCAAATTAGTGGTTTCGGCTATTTCAGACACACCTGTTGCTGACAGGTGTATAAAATCGAGCACACCGCCATGCAATCTCCATAGACAAACATTGGCAGTAGAATGTCCTTACTAAAGAGCTGAGTGACTTTCAACGTGGCACCGTCATAGGATGCCACCTTTCCAACAAGTCAGTTTGTCAAATTTCTGCCCTGCTAGAGCTGCCCCCGGGCCAACTGTAAGTGCTGTTATTGTGAAGTGGAAACATCTAGGAGCAACAACGGCTCAGCTGCGAAGTGGTAGGCCACACCAGCTCGCAGAACAGGACCACCGAGTGCTGAAGCGCGTAAGCACTCACTTCCAAACTGCCTCTGGAAGCAACGTCAGCACAACAACTGTTCATTGAGAGCTTCATGTAATGGGTTTCCATGGCCGAGCAGCCGCACACAAGCCTAAGATAAGCATGCGCAATGCCAAGCGTCGGCTGGAGTGGTGTAAAGCTCCATTGGACTCTGGAGCAGTGGAAACGCGTTCTCTGGAGTGATTAATCACGCTTCACCATCTGGCAGTCCAACAGACTAATCTGGGTTTGGCGGATGCCAGGAGAACGCTACCTGCCCGAATGCATAGTGCCAACTGTAAATTTTGGTGGAGGAGGAATAATGGTCTGGGGCTGTTTTTCATGGTTCGGGCTAGGCCCCTTAGTTCCAGTGAAGGGAAATCTTAATGCTACAGAATACAATGACATTCTAGATGGGGCGGCAGGTAGCTTTGTGGTTAAGAGCGTCGCTGGTTCTAATCCCCAAGCCGACTAGGTGAAAAATCTGTCGATGTGCCCTTGAGCAAGGCACTTAACAATTCTGTGCTTCCAACTTTGTGGCAACAGTTTGAGGAAGGCCCTTTCCTGTTTCAGCATGAGAATGCCCCTGTGCACAAAGCAAGGTCCATACAGAAATGGTTTGTCGAGATCGGTGTGGAAGAACTTGACTGGCCTGCACAGAGCCCTGACCTCAACCCCATCTAACACCTTTGGGATTAATTGGAACACCAACTGCGAGCCAGGCCTAATCGCCCAACATCAGTGCCGAACTCACTGATGCTCGACGCTGAATGGAAGCAAGTCCCCGCAGCAATGTTCCAACATCTAGTGGAAAGCCTTCCCATAAGAGTGGAGGCTGTTATAGTAGCAAAGGGGGGACCAACTCCATATTAATGCCCATGATTTTGGAATGAGATGTTCGACGAGCAGGTGTCCACATACTTTTGGTAATATAGTGTACACCTGCCAGCATCCGTAGCAACAGTAGTCCTGACTGAAGGAAGCATTTCACGCCAAGGTCTACACCTGTTGTATTCGGCGCATGTGACAAATCAAATTTGATCACACTCGAAGCTAATACACAGCCCTTAATGAATATCACAATTGGACCCTCTCATATGGTCTCTGTTGATGGAAACAAACACAGCACGAAAGCGCTAGCAGTTTCAGCCTTCTGGGAAAGACAAAAACACACACTGTGCGGGTCCCAAATGGTATGTTTCCCCAGATGGCACTACTTTTGACCAGAGTCCTATGGTCCCCTATGGACCCAGGTCAGAGGTAGTACACTATATAGGGAACAGGTTGCCATTTGGGACACAGACACTGCAGGACCTCTCGTTATGGATCACCACCGGCAGGTTTCTCCAGATGAGCAGAAACCAGATTGTTTACATCGTTAAGATTCACGACACACTTCCATTTATAAACACCAACCTGCTGCTGCCACCAAACCCTGGGAGCGCCCAAAAAGCACCCCATCCCCTATAGTGAATCTTTGGGCCCTGGTCTAAAAGGAGTGCACATAATAGGGAATAGGGTACAATTTGGGATGCAGACCCAATTTCACAAAAAATGGAAACAGTTTCCTGCCCAAGAATCCCCCTAACAATATATTAAACCTGCATATGGACAGTCAGTCTGTCTGCCTGCCTGTCTGCCTGTCTGCCTGCCTGTCTGCCTGCCTGCCTGTCTGCCTGCCTGTCTGCCTGCCTGCCTGCCTGCCTGCCTGCCTGTCTGCCTGTCTGCCTGTCTGCCTGTCTGCCTGCCTGTCTGCCTGCCTGCCTGTCTGCCTGCCGGGACAGATTTAGGGACCAGAGGGATTGAATGTGCACTATTTCAGTGGATCGACTTGGGGTGCTTCTCAATAGTCTTAGGTAGCTTCATAAATCCCAATCCTCAGCTCCTGGCTGACTGGGTCTATATCACACTGATTATTGGCATAGATTTTAAAAGTTTAAAAAGTTTCATTCAGATCGATTTTTTAAAAAGTATTTCTGTTTGAACAGGGTTTGTTGTCAATAACTGATCACATGAGGTCATACACCAACATACCAGATGGTATGATAGGCTGAGAACACGTGTAGCACACCCGGTACATATTAGCTGTTAAAGTTGGTTCGTCTTGCTTTAAAAGTGAAGAAATAGGCTAGCCGAGTCATGATTCACTATTATTCAGTCAAGTATTATGACAGTTCTTGATGAACCAATCACTCTAATAAATGGGTTTTTGAGAAGAGAGCACTGCACAAAAGCAATATGCTGAAGATTTAAAAAGAACTCAAGCTTTCCCTCACAGCTCACAGCTCACACAAACGTGGCACCTTTTCTATTTGGATTTAGAATGTTGTAAATACGTGTGGAGTTAACATTTCAATAGCAACAAGCTGACCAAATAATATCCAAGCTTCATAACCAGGTCAGGGATCATATTTGGACAGCTTTCAAATTACTGAAAATGTGCTGAAATGACAAAGTCCAATTCCATCAAATAAGGCATAGATATCACAGAAAACATGGTCAACTATCTTGCAGACCTGGGATCAGAGTTTTACTATTTAGTGCATCCAAGATAATCCTTTCAACAGGTCCAGGTCCTGACCACATCATCACCAGACTAGCCTAGGGTACATCCTGAAATATCCTGATATTTTACAACAAGCTATAGGCCTACAGCAGGAGGACAGAGAGACATGGGGGAACAGGTACTGAGAACACAGTATATAGCAGACAGAGAGACATGGGGGAACAGGTACTGAGAACACAGTATATAGCAGACAGAGACATGGGGGAACAGGTACTGAGAACACAGTATATAGCAGACAGAGACATGGGGGAACAGGTACTGAGAACACAGTATATAGCAGACAGAGAGACATGGGGGGAACAGGTACTGAGAACACAGTATATAGCAGACAGAGAGACATGGGGGAACAGGTACTGAGAACACAGTATATAGCAGACAGAGAGACATGGGGGAACAGGTACTGAGAACACAGTATATAGCAGACAGAGACATGGGGGAACAGGTACTGAGAACACAGTATATAGCAGACAGAGACATGGGGGAACAGGTACTGAGAACACAGTATATAGCAGACAGAGAGACATGGGGGGAACAGGTACTGAGAACACAGTATATAGCAGACAGAGAGACATGGGGGAACAGGTACTGAGAACACAGTATATAGCAGACAGAGAGACATGGGGGAACAGGTACTGAGAACACAGTATATAGCAGACAGAGACATGGGGGAACAGGTACTGAGAACACAGTATATAGCAGACAGAGAGACATGGGGGGAACAGGTACTGAGAACACAGTATATAGCAGACAGAGAGACATGGGGGAACAGGTACTGAGAACACAGTATATAGCAGACAGAGAGACATGGGGGAACAGGTACTGAGAACACAGTATATAGCAGACAGAGACATGGGGGAACAGGTACTGAGAACACAGTATATAGCAGACAGAGAGACATGGGGGGAACAGGTACTGAGAACACAGTATATAGCAGACAGAGAGACATGGGGGAACAGGTACTGAGAACACAGTATATAGCAGACAGAGAGACATGGGGGAACAGGTACTGAGAACACAGTATATAGCAGACAGAGAGACATGGGGGGAACAGGTACTGAGAACACAGTATATAGCAGACAGAGAGACATGGGGGAAACAGGTACAGAGAACACTATCTAACAAACAGAGAAACACGGGCGAACAGGTGCGTCCTTTTTATTCACGCCAAACTTGGTGCAAAACCACGCCCACAAGAAACCTAGCAACATTCAAAGCCGTGCTGATTGGTCAGAGTTCGGTTGTTCCCTGTAAGAAGTAAAGAAGGAAGAACGCTAGAGGGGGAATCCCCAACAAAACAAAACATTGCCATCCATACTTTGCATTTTCCCGAATTTGGATATGAAGTTGCATTAAACTATGTAGCTTTTTAGTGACTGATTGCAGCCAGCCTTACCAGATGGATAGCATCGACGACATGGATAGTTGTGAATTATATCAGGTGTTAGCTGAAGCGGTCTAGTAGTGTGCCTCTAGCGTTAACCACTCTAATCTAAGTGTTTACGAAAGGACTATTGAGATACTTAGCTACAGTGAGCGAACAGTGAGTCTTCATATTCATGCATAAAAAAAACAAATAATGAAAGAAAATCATTGCAAGTTTGAATTTTGTAAAGTTAGTGTGAGAGAGGTGGAAAAATAATTGTTAACGATCAATAATGGCAAACCTCCTGGCATTGACAACTTAGATGGAAAGCTACTGTGGATGGTAGCTGACTCTATAGCCACTCCTATCTGTCATATCTTTAATCTGAGTCTAGAGGAAAGTCTTTGTCCTCAGGCCTGGAGGGAAGCCAAAGTAATTCCGCTACCCAAGAGTGGTAAAGCAGCCTTTACTGGTTCTAACAGTGTTGTGGAAAATAACCACCATACTTTATTACAAATACGGTCTTACAGAGTTTTTGTTGCATCAAGAAATGACTTTATTAAAGTTTTCAACAAAGCCGATACCCGTCTGCAGAGGGGCACACACACTTAAGAGGGTCTCCCTCCATCTTATATAGTCCTCTTCAGTTTTCCCGCTCTTTTATTGCTCCGCCCACTTCCTTTGTCCCAAAGGACGGCTGAACTATTACTCCAACCAATCACCCGCTCCCCTGTCTTGCACACACACTCATGTTTAGTTTAAACATGACAAGGCCCTAAATTACACAAACCTCAAGCTGTAATCAAATCAAGAAGATACCAAGGAGACAAAGGTCTAGCCCAAACTCTATTCAACCCTTCACTGTGTTTGAAGAGAGAGACAAAAACAAACGGCCCAATTCAGTTAGCCACAAAGAATGTTAACTATATGTTCATGATTAACTCAATTTTATCTGATAATCCATTAAAAATACACATCAACAGCAGACCTATAAGCTTGCTGCCAGCTCTTAGCAAACGGTTGTAAAGAATTGTGTTTGACCAAATACAACGCTATTTCTCTGTAAAACAAATTAACAGACTTTCAGCATGCTTATAGAGAAGGGCACTCAACATGTACTGCACTGACACAAATTACTGATTGGTTGAAAGAAATTGATAATAAGAAGATTGTGGGAGCTGTACTGTTAGATTTCAGTGCAGCTTTTGATATTATTGACCATAACCTGTTGTTGAAAAAACGTATGTGTTATGGCTTAGATCTCCATTTTTATGGAACAGTCTGCCTACCCATGTGAGAGACGCAGACTCGGTCTCAACCTTTAAGTCTTTACTGAAGACTTATCTCTTCAGTAGGTCATATGATTGAGTGTAGTCTGGCCCAGGAGTGTGAAGGTGAACGGAAAGGCTGGAGCAACGAACAGCCCTTGCTGTCTCTGCCAGGCCGGTTCCCCTCTCCACTGGGGTTCTCTGCCTCTAACCCTGTTGCAGGGGCTGAGTCACTGGCCTGCTGGTGCTCTTTCATGCCGTCCCTGGGAGGGGTGCGTCACTTGAGTGGGTTGAGTTACTGACGTGATCTTCCTGTCTGGGTTGGCGCCCCCCCCCCCCCTTGGTTTGTGCTGTGGTGGAGACCTCTGTGGGCTATACTCGGCCTTGTCTCAGGATTGTAAGTTGGTGGTTGGGGATATCCCTCTAGTGGTGCGGGGGCTGTGCTTTGGCGGAGTGGGTGGGGTTATATCCTTCCTGTTTGGCCCTGTCCGGGGGTTTCTTCGGATGGGGCCACAGTGTCTCCGGACCGCTCCTGTCTCAGCCTCCAGTATTTATGCTGCAGTAGTTTATGTGTCGGGGGGCTGGGGTTAGTTGGTTATACCTGGAGTACTTCTCCTGTCTTATCCAGTGTCCTGTGTGAATTTAAGTATGCTCTCTCTAATTCTCTCGTTCTCTCTTTCTCTCTGAGAACCTGAGCCCTAGGACCATACGTCAGGACTACCGGGCATGATGACACCCTGCTGCCCCCAGTCCGCCTGGCCTTGCTGCTATTCCAGTTTCAACTGTTCTGCCTGCGGCTACGAAACCCCTACCTGTCCCAGACCTGCTGTTTTCAACTCTAAATGATCGGCTATGAAAAGCCAACTGAGAGACCTGAGCCCTAGGACCATACGTCGGGACTACCGGCCGTGGTGACTCCTTGCTATCCCCAGTCCGCCTGGCCTTGCTGCTATTCCAGTTTAAACTGTTCTGCCTGCGGTTATGGAACCCCTACCTGTCCCAGACCTGCTGTTTTAAACTCTAATGATCGGCTATGAAAAGCCAACTGAGATTTATTCCTGATTATTATTTGACCATGCTTGTCACTTATGAACATTTTTGAACATCTTGGCATGGTTCTGTTATAATCTCCACCCGGCACAGCCAGAAGAGGACTGGCCACCCCTCATAGCCTGGTTCCTCTCTAGGTTTCTTCCTAGGTTTTGCCTTTCTAGGGAGTTTTTCCTAGCCACCGTGCTTCTACACCTGCATTACTAGCTGTTTGGGGTTTTAGGCTGGGTTTCTGTACAGCACTTCGAGATATTAGCTGATGTAAGAAGGGCTATATAAAATAAAATTGATTGATTGATTGATTTTCAACCTCTGCCATATCGTGGATTCTGAGCCATCTAATAGAACTCAAAAGGGTTTTCTTTAATGGAAGCTTCTCTAATGTCAAACATGTAAAGTGTGGTGTACTGCAGGGCAGCTCACTAGGCCCTCTACTCTTTTCGATTTTTAACAATGACCTGCCAGTGGCATTAAACAATGATTCAACACATCTGCAACCACAGCAAATGAAGTCACTGAAACCCTTAACAAAGAGTTGCAGTCTGTTTTGGAATGGGTGGCCAGTAATAAACTGGTCCTGAACATCTCTAAAACTAAGAGCGTTGTATTTGGTACAATACAAGTTCTATACCTTTTTTTTCTTCTTTTTTTTCAGCTGAATCTGGTAATGAATGGTGTGGCTGTTGAACAAGTTGAGGAGACTAAATTACTTGGCGTTACCTTAGATTGCAAACTGTCATGGTCAAAACATATAGATTCAATGGAAGTAAAGATGGGGAGAGGTCTGTCGTAATAAAGAGATGCTCTGCTTTTTTGACACCAACTTCCAAAAAGCAAGTCCTGCAGGCTCTAGTTTTGTCTTATCTTGATTATTGTCCAGTCATGTGGTCGAGTGCTGCAAGGAAAGACCTAGTTTATCTTCAGCTGGCCCAGAACAGAGCGGCACGTCTTGCTCTTCATTGTATTCAGAGGGCTGTTATAAATACTATGCATGCCAGTCTCTCTTGGCTAAGAGTTGAGGATAGACTGACTGCATCACTTTTCTTTTTATAAGAAACATGTGTTGAAAATCCCAAATTGTTTGCGTAGTCAACTTACACACAGCTCTGACACACTTACCCACCAAACATGCCACCAGGGGTCTTTTCACAGCTCTGACACACTAACCCCACCAGACATGCCACCAGGGGTCTTTTCACAGCTCTGACACACTTACCCCATCAGACATGCCACCAGGGGTCTTTTCACAGCTCTGACACACTTACCCCACCAGAAATGCCACCAGGGGTCTTTTCACAGTCCCCAGAACAAATTCAAGAAAGCGTACAGTATTATATAGAGCCATTATTGCATGGAACTCCATTCCATCTCATATTGCTCAAATGAACAGCAAGACCTCATGGCTCAACGCCTCTCCCTAAAGGACTACATTTACTTTAGACTTTCAGGAAATGTATATCAGAGAGCTAATTGGTTCACCTCTCATTTCCTGGGTGCTCAAAACGGCAACAAATTCAACAGAGGCTAATCTACCCATCTCACCATGGGACACCAAGAGCTACAGTAAATCTATTCCAGCTGACACTCACTACCACACACAATGTTAACATTACATCAGAAACACACGACTTCAAACACGTAGCCTAGACATGGTAGGATTGCAACACTAGACAGTTATAGGGTGAGTGAACGAGGGAATGGAGCAGTTGAGGGAAAAATGCAAAGAAAGAGAAAAAAAAGGAGGTACTGCACTAGAGGTTTCAGGGTTCGAGGACAGAGGAATAGACAGCATAGACTTGTTGATAGAAACATCAAAGAGGGAATTAAAAGAGGGAGAGGGCAATAACTTCACAATCTATGGTAGCATTGTAAGATACAAGTTACAGAAAAGACAAAGGAGAAAGTCAGGCTTGAAAGGAGGCGCCAAAAGGTGTAAAAAGTATTGTTCTACAGTACCTGAAGCAGAGCTGTCTAGTTCTCCCAGTATCTCTTTCAACACATCAGAAAGTTTGCAGGATGACAAAGGGGGTGGGAGAAAATAAGGAATGGGAGGGAATTGTTGCTCACTGTCACGAACAGAGCCATTTGATACGTTAACCTCCTTTTTACGCCCTCCTTTACTGAAACGTGTAAGTACCTGGTAGGTTAAAAGTCTAAAATTAGAAGGTCGAAGTTCAACTGAAGACTAGCCTAGCTGGAATCGGGTTTGTTATTAAAGTAAAGTATACGTGTCCTAGAGAAGAGTTGCATACTAAACAAAACTGGTCATCAGTATTTGAGAAAGAAAAGCAAGCTGAATTCAGCCAAGGCAACTGAACTGTATCCGTGTCACTTCGTTACTTTTGTTTTGACAGCTAGCTACATTGTAGTTCGACTATCGCTTGCCTGTCTAAGATACATTTTACACAGCAACAACTTGGCAAACGTAATTCCCAAATTAATAATGTAATATCAGAAAATGGCTACAATCGTTTGAATAACAAACGTTGTGACCAACTTACAACTATTTTACAATTTCAAAGACCAAATGGCAAGCAAGCTAACTTACTAGGTAGCTTGTGATCCCTCACTGTAATTACCAGCTAACTAGTGCATGTGATTGATTGCATGACCGAGACTGAATGTCTGCACACCATTGCAACCACAATTTGAATTAGAAATGGCAATATTTGAACATCTCCATATTGTTAACGTTAGCTAGCTTACATTCTAGCTAGCCAAGTTAGCAATCGAGCTGTTCATAAATCAAATGTTAGCTAGCTAGTTCCATAACGACCTAGCTCACGGCTAGATAAATAAAGTCCAATTGATCAAACTAGCTTCTGACAACTAACGTTAGCTAAGCAAGAGTACAATTCCCACCTCACCTTTTGTCATTTGCCCCTTGCCCCAGTAGGACGTGTTGCTTGCTATCTGGAAAGCCAGCTTGGATGTCGAATAATGGTTTTTCAGTTGGATCGTCTTTACTCTCACTTTAATTCCTCTCCGTTTTGCCCACCGGTGTCAGTGCCTCACTGTACGTCCAGTTCCCATTTCCTCCCCTCTTTCACCCCTCACTGCCAATGCTCACTACATTGGATCCGCCATTTGTGTTCAGTTTTTTATATATATATCAACATAGGAATTCACAGAGGTGAATTTGCGATAAGCATCGTCCTTTTCACCGCTGTTCTCCTACCAATTCCGTCCAAGCCAGTATGCGTGTTTCACTGGCTCTTGATGGTATTTTTCATTTGACACCACCTAATTGTACACGCTCCACCCTACTTCCGGATTGACTCATTAAGCAAGGCCAAGCCCCCTAACCTGGTCATGGCTAGAAGGGATCCAGCTTTTGTCAAATTAACGCTATAAGTTTTTTTGTTGTTGTTTTGTTTTACATTTTAGCTAACCCTAAACCTTTTCCTAACCTTATTTTAATTCTCAAAACATGCTGCGTAAATTCTCCTAACCTGCTACGAAAAGTCAAATCTGACGTTAATTTGACAAAAGCTGGATCCCTTCTAACCTCGGCTTTCATCCTCATTCCCTTTACAATTTTCCCTAGCAACAAAGTGCCCTGACAACCGTCATAAGGGCGGGGCGCTCTGGCGAAATTGGCAATTTTTCTGCTATCTTTCTGGGTTGTATTCATTACGTCTTGCAACGGAAACCGTTTACCGTATAAGAACCAAACGGCAAGAAAGCTAAACAAAACGGGGAGGGACCTACCTTTTTTTCGTTGCAAAATGTTTTGTAACATAATCGGCGTAATGAATACACACCCCTGTTGTGCCTGTGGTCAGCAAGCAAGCAGGCCAAAGACAGTACAGTATGAAGATAGGGGATTTCTATTGGAGAAGCAGTTTCTGCCTATCACACTTGTAGGCGATGTCAGGTGCGAAATTGGCCAGCTAAAATCGTTCGTAGAAAAACGTCAGGGTCTAATGGTCGTCTCGCACCGAACTGCGCATGTGCAGGCAGTCAAAGCCTTTACATTTACATTTTAGTCATTTAGCAGACGCTCTTATTTATCCAGAGCGACTTACAGTTAGTGAATACATATTACTTTTTTTATACTGGCCCCCCGTGGGAATCAAACCCACAACCCACTGAGCTACATCCCTGCCGGCCATTCCCTCCCCTACCCTGGACGACGCTGGGCCAATTGTGCGCCGCCCCATGAGTCTCCCGGTCGCGGCCGGCTGCGACAGAGCCTGGATTCGAACCAGGATTTCTAGTGGCACAGCTAGCACTGCGATGCGCCACTCAGGAGTTCATGTAAAGTTTGATGTAAAGTAGTTTTTGACGAAAATGAAAACGTGTGTGTCACTTTGACGAAGTTGGAGTAAGAACATGTTCAACTACTTAAGAAATTGAGCTCGAATCTAGGTTGTGCCTTTAGATTTCGAGAAAATTAACAACAGTCCCGTGTAGCTCAGTTGGTAGAGCAAGGCGCTTACAACGCCAGGGTTGTGGGTTCGATTCCCACGGGGGACCAGTATGAAAACGTATGCACTCACCGTCTGCTAAATGACTAAAAATGTAAATGTAATTATTGACTTCTCAAACCCCAAACTCTGGTCTGTTTCACAAACGTTCCCGGAAGTCTCGCGATGTTGCTTTTGCGCGTCTGGGTTATTTTCTTAAAATGTGATTTTAAACCTAGCCTTCACCACACTGCTAGTTTATGCCTTACCCTAACCAAAAAGCTAAATGTTGTTTTCATGAATTTCTACGTCCAATTTTGACTGTAGCTGTGGAAACCGGGATACAGCCAGTTTCCATGCCAATAAAGCCTTTGAATTGAATTGAAAGGAGCTTTGACAGAGATATTAGACAAGGAGGAGATAAGAATTCCAATGGAGCAACGTACAACGCTCCGCCCAGCAGACTGTCGACCAATCGCGTCCACGTTGTCATGGTGCGCCACGCGATCCCTTCTAATGCCGCTTTCAGGTGCTAGTCGGAGGTAGGAAACTCTGACATTTCCGACCTGCTAACTGGTTGAACATAGCATCTTTTTGTAGGCACTAACTCCACCACGTTTCATTGGAAAAAGCCTATGGAGAAAATTAATGGCGTTTTTGTAGGGCTTTTGGATAAACGCCGAAAATAAGGTCTGTGGTAAACACAGGTTTAGTAGATTATCATGCTGAAACATGAGGTGATGGCGGCGGATGAATGGCATGACAATGTGCCTCAGGATCTCGTTACGGTATCTTTGTGCATTCAAAATGGCATCGATAAAATGCAATTGTGTTCATTGACCCTAGCTTATACCTGCCCATACCATAACCCCACCACCACCGTGGGGAACTCTCTTCACAACGTTGACATCAGCAAACTGCTCGCCCACACTACGCCATACACGCTATCTGCAATCTGCCCGGCACAGTTGAAACCGTGATTCATCCAGTGAAGAGCACACTTCTCAAGCTTGCCAGTGGCCATCGAAGGTGAGCATTTGCCCACTGAAGTTGGTTACGACGCCGAACTGCAATTCAGGTCAAGACCCTGGTGAGGACTACGAGCACGCATTTGAGTTTCCCTGAGACGGTTTCTGACAGTTTGTGCAGAAACTCTTCGGTTGTGCAAACCCACAGTTTCATCAGCTGTCCAGGTGGCTGGTCTCAGACGATCCCACAGGTGAAGAAGCCGGTTGTAGAGGTCCTGGGCTGGCGTGGTTACACGTGATCTGCAGTTGTGAGGCCGGTTGGACGTACTGCCAAATTCTCTAAAACAATGTTGGAGGCGGCTTATGGTAGAGAAATGAACATTAAATTAATGTATCTTGGCAAAGGAGTAATGCTCACTAACAGGGAAAGTAATGCTCACTAACTGGGAGTGTGATGCCAGGAAAAATAACCTCTCACTCAACGTCAACAAAACAAAAGGAGATGATCGTGGACTTCAGGAAACAGCAGAGGGTTCACCCCCCTATCCACATCGACGGGACAGCAGTGGAGAAGGTGGAAAGCTTCAAGTTCCTTGGCGTACACATCACCGACAAACTCAAATAGTCCACCCACGCAGACAGTGTGGTGAAGAAGGCGCAACAGAGCCTCTTCAACCTCAGGAGGCTGAAAAAATTTGGCTTGGCACCTAAAACCCTCACAAACTTTTACAGATGCACAATTGAGATCATCCTGCCGGGCTGTATCACCACCTGGTACGGCAACTGCACCGCCCGCAACCGCAGGGCTCTCCAGAGGGTGGTGCGGTCTGCCGAACGCATTATCGGGGGCAAACTACCCGCCCTCCAGGACACCTACAGCAGCCGATGTCACAGGAAGGCCAAAAAGATCATCAAGGACATCAACCACCCGAGCCACTGCCTGTTCACCCCGCTATCATCCAGAGGTCAGTACAGGTGCATCAAAGCTGGGACCGAGAGAATGAAAAACAGCTTCTATCTCAAGGCCATCAGACTGTTAAATAGCCATCACTAGCACATTAGAGGCTGCTACTGCCTATTGAAATCACTGGCCACTTTAATAATGTTTACAGTCACTTTAATAATGTTTACATATCTTGCACTACTCATCTCATATGTATATACTGCATTCTATTCTATAATAATATTCTTCTGTATCTTAGTCCATGCCGCTCTGTCATTGCTTGTCCATCTATGTATATTTTCTTAAATTCCATTCCTTACTAGTTTTGTGTGTATTAGGTATATGTTGTGAAATTGTTAGATATTACTTGTTAGATATTACTGCACTATCGGAGCTAGAAGCACAATCATTTCGCTACACCTGCTATAACATCTGCTAAACACGTGTGTGACAAATACGATTTGATTTGAAACAAATTTGTGCACAACATTTGAGAGAAAAGCTTTTTGTAGGTATGGAACATTTCTGGGATATTTTATTTCAGCTCATGAAACATGGGACCAACACTTTACGTTGCATTAATTTTTTTGTTCAGTGTAATATTTGACTAAAACATAATCATGTCAAACCTTGCTTATATTTGTATACGATCACATAGATCTCTCTATTATACGTGGGAATACTTTGGAACAGATTTCCAAAATGAAAATCACTTGGAGATGATTTTTTTCTGGTGTTTTTACACAATAAAATAAAATAAAAACACTTTTGCTCTGAAAACTTGGGGGGCCAAATAAAATCACCAGCGGGCCAAATTCGGCCCGTGGGACGCCAGTTGAGGAACCCTGGGATAGAGTATGCCATTTTATGATGACAGACACAAGTGGTATTATTTGAATAATTTATTATTTTACATTCATGCCTATATGGCTTGACTCCAAGCAAGGGCCACCACTGCATGCAGTGGTAGGGTCACTACTGTAGATAATCCAGGGCCAGGCTTGCAGTTCTTGCATGTTCAATAGCAGAAAACCTGGTAGTCCATGATTAACAGACAGTCATGTTGTCCATGTAGAGGGAGGTAATCTCTCTCTCTGTTACTGACAGCGTCCCAAATGGCACCCTATTACCTACGCTGTGCACTGCTTTTGACCAGGGTCCTTGGAATTCCCACCATAGTGGTCATCACTAGTTACCACAGCCACAAAGTCATAATTATGGCTAAACCCCGCCTATTTCTACAATTTATTTTCTTAAAATCGGATTTGAAACCTAACCCCTAACCCAACCACACTGCTAACCTTATGCCTAACTCTAACCTTCATTGTTTAAAAAAAAAAGAAACTAATTTTTGTTTTCATGAATATGATATAGCCAATCTTGACTTTGTGACTGTGATAACTAGTGAAAAACCCTACATAGTGCACTACTTTTGACCAGAGCCCTATGGGATTGCTATTTGGGATCCATTGTCTGTCTTTTAGTTGTTGTGTTTTGGAGGTCCCTGTAGTGCTGACAGCTGCTCCTCAATGTTCCTCAGCTCCTGATCCAAGGCTGAGATCTAAACAGATGCATCGCGGGGAGGGAATAAAGACAGAATAATTAACAGAAATACAAAGCAACTTCTCTTTCAAGAGCATCTCATCAATGGTTTGCGTCCCAAAGGGCACCCTATTTCCTACATAGTGCACTGCTTTTGACCAGAGCCTTATGACGTAATAGGTTTCCATTTGGGACGTAAGAGTGTTTCATGTTGGTATGTCGGGCATTGCTCCAGTTTATGTCAACACATTTGATCACAGGATGAAAGCAAGTTTTGGTCACGTGACAAATACAAGGTTGTTATTGTGAGATCATGCACATGTTTTTTTTCTATGGTACGCCAATACTGAACTATCTAACGTCCCATACTAAGCATCCTAAAAATGTTATGATCAGCTACTGAACTCGTGTTGTCCAAGCCTGATTTAAAATGGTAAATCTACTTCATATTGAGAGGACCGGCACTACAGTCAAGTACAGTAGTACTTGGGGGCGGCAGGTAGCTTAGTGGGTAAGAGCGTTGTGCCAGTAACCGAAAGGTCGCTGGTTCTAATCCCCAAGCTGACTAGGTCAAAAATCTGTCTATGTGCCCTTAAGCAAGGCACTTAACCCTAATTGCTCCTGTAAGTCGCTCTGGATAAGAGCGTCTGCTAAATGACAAAAATGTAAATGTAAAAATAAGAGCGTCTGCTAAATGATTTTTTTTTAAATGTAGTATTTTATCGATCCCAAATTGTTTTACCATCACAAGCATCAGCAATGATTACAAAGACAAGGATCAATAACACTAGCAAACCATGAGAGTTAAAAGTTCCATCATCCAGGGAGATCTCCTAACATGCCATAGCTCATTCTGTTGTGTTGGTCACAGGAGACTGTGGCAAGTGAGTGTGAGGCATTCCGTCTTCGGCCCTTTTATCAGTCTATGTTACATGACACACACACACACCCTTGCCACATCTCACGCACCAACTTCCCAGTATTTATAGCTTACCTTGTTCTCGGTCTCCACCCTCACTCGCTCTGGAACCTTCTCTAAATAGTTTGGCACCCGGGTTCGAGAGATGGACTGTTCCAGTTTAGAGAGGAGCTTCTCTCTGCGTTGGGAGAGCTGGAGACTAAGTTTGCTCACATTCACACCGCCCTGGAAGAAGGCAAACAATTCAGTACCATTTTACAGTTGACCATTTCTAGAAATCTGTGCGATTACACCGAACAGGATGATTACCTGAATGTTGAGGTGTAACTGACAGGAGTGGTCGACCACACCCACAGCACTGCCTTTAGGAGGAGGGGGAGCAGAGGGGAAGGACAGGGAGCCGGCCCCCTGAGGACAGTGGAGGTGGAGCTTGGTGATTCGACCCAGGGTCCGTACAGCAGGGTCAAAGTGGAGCAGGATCTGGGCTTGGCTGGGTGAACACACGGCCCACACTGGAACAGAGGAAATAAGATTATTAGTATACATGATTAATTAGTATACATGATTAATAATAATATAATATGCCATTTAGCAGACGCTTTTATCCAAAGCGACTTACAGTCATGCGTGCATACATGATTAATTAGTATACATGATTATTGTTGATTATGATTCTTGGTTATTATTTATTATTAAATATGATTATGATATCATTCATATACATTCTAAGAGAATCATGCCTTGCCTGTTGGAAATAGTCTGACAGACAGATGCTACATATCTTTGAACATATTTAGATCAGTTATTTTCTCCAGCCTAGACTCGAACAGATAGGAAACGTGATCCTTATTTCTGTTAGGCTTCGTCATGTTCGACACTGTTATGACGTGCCGTTCAAATAAAATGGCTTGCCTGGGTGAATACACTGGAACTCTAGTTCTAATTCATATACTGTAATGCTCAGACGGTGACATAGAGAGAACACTGCCTCTGTTTACATGGTGATCATGATGTTCCCAAGACAGTTGGAAAGAGTTTTACAGAGGGATGCTACATATCATAGAACATATTTAGATCAGGTTCTCTCCAGTGTACAACTCAGCTTATATAACTATGTAGAACATGCAATGGTAACATTAAACCACCATTATAGTTCATCTCTCAAATCTCTGCGTGGTCACCTACTAAATCTGTGAGATCCATGAAGTAAAGTGTTGCGACTTACCCAATACCAGGCTAATAGACATAGCATGTATATATCCAGCTAATAGACATAGAATGTATATATCCAGCTAATAGACATAGCATGTATATATCCAGCTAATAGACATAGCATGTATATATCCAGCTAATAGACATAGCATGTACAGTGGGGAGAACAAGTATTTGATACACTGCCGATTTTGCAGGTTTTCCTACTTACAAAGCATGTAGAGGTCAGTCATTTTTATCATAGGTACACTTCAACTGTGAGAGACGGAATCTAAAACAAAAATCCAGAAAATCACATTGTATGATTTTTAAGTAATTAATTTGCATTTTATTGCATGACATAAGTATTTGATCACCTACCAACCAGTAAGAATTCCGGCTCTCACAGACCTGTTAGTTTTTCTTTAAGAAGCCCTCCTGTTCTCCACTCATTACCTGTATTAACTGCACCTGTTTGAACTCGTTACTTGTATAAAAGACACCTGTCCACACACTCAATCAAACAGACTCCAACCTCTCCACAATGGCCAAGACCAGAGAGCTGGCTGTGTAAGGACATCAGGGATAAAATTGTAGACCTGCACAAGGCTGGGATGGGCTACAGGACAATAGGCAAGCAGCTTGGTGAGAAGGCAACAACTGTTGGCGCAATTATTAGAAAATGGAAGAAGTTCAAGATGACGGTCAATCACCCTCGGTCTGGGGCTCCATGCAAGATCTCACCTCGTGGGGCATCAATGATCATGAGGAAGGTGAGGGATCAGCCCAGAACTACACGGCAGGACCTGGTCAATGACCTGAAGAGAGCTGGGACCACAGTCTCAAAGAAAACCATTAGTAACACACTACGCCGTCATGGATTAAAATCCTGCAGCGCACGCAAGGTCCCCCTGCTCAAGCCAGCGCATGTCCAGGCCCGTCTGAAGTTTGCCAATGACCATCTGGATGATCCAGAGGAGGAATGGGAGAAGGTCATGTGGTCTGATGAGACAAAAATAGAGCTTTTTGGTCTAAACTCCATTCGCCGTGTTTGGAGGAAGAAGAAGGATGAGTACAACCCCAAGAACACCATCCCAACCATGAAGCATGGAGGTGGAAACATCATTCTTTGGGGATGCTTTTCTGCAAAGGGGACAGGACGACTGCACCGTATTGAGGGGAGGATGGATGGGGTCATGTATCGCGAGATCTTGGCCAACAACCTCCTTCCCTCAGTAAGAGCATTGAAGATGGGTCGTGGCTGGGTCTTCCAGCATGACAACGACCCGAAACACACAGCCAGGGAAACTAAGGAGTGGCTCCGTAAGAAGCATCTCAAGGTCCTGGAGTGGCCTAGCCAGTCTCCAGAACTGAACCCAATAGAAAATCTTTGGAGGGAGTTGAAAGTCCGTATTTCCCAGCGACAGCCCCGAAACCTGAAGGATCTGGAGAAGGTCTGTATGGAGGAGTGGGCCAAAATCCCTGCTGCAGTGTGTGCAAACCTGGTCAAGACCTACAGGAAACTTATGATCTCTGTAATTGCAAACAAAGGTTTCTGTACCAAATATTAAGTTCTGCTTTTCTGATGTATCAAATACTTATGTCATGCAATAAAATGCAAAGTAATTACTTAAAAATCATACAATGTGATTTTCTGGATTTTTGTTTTAGATTCCGTCTCTCACAGTTGAAGTGTACCTATGATAAAAATGATACAGACCTCTACATGCTTTGTAAGTAGGAAAACGGCAGTGTATCAAATACTTGTTCTCCCCGCTGTATCTATCCAGCTAATAGACATAGCATGTGTCTATCCAGCTAATAGACATAGCATGTGTCTATCCAGCTAATAGACATATCATGTATCTATTCAGCTAATAGACATAGCATGTATCTATGCAGCTAATAGACATAGCATGTATCTATGCAGCTAATAGACATAGCATGTGTCTATCCAGCTAATAGACATAGCATGTATCTATCCAGCTAATAGACATAGCATGTGTCTATCCAGCTAATAGACATAGCATGTGTCTATCCAGCTAATAGACATAGCATGTATCTATCCAGCTAATAAGACATAGCATGTATCTATCAGCTAATAGACATATCATGTATCTATCCAGCTAATATACATAGCATGTATCTATCCAGCTAATAGACATAGCATGTATCTATCCAGCTAATAGACATATCATGTATCTATGCAGCTAATAGACATAGCATGTGTCTATCCAGCTAATATACATAGCATGTGTCTATCCAGCTAATATACATAGCATGTATCTATCAGCTAATAGACATAGCATGTATCTATCCAGCTAATAGACATAGCATGTATCTATCCAGCTAATAGACATAGCATGTATCTATCCAGCTAATAGACATAGCATGTATCTATCCAGCTAATATACATAGCAGTTATCTATCCAGCTAATAGACATAGCATGTATCTATCCAGCTAATAGACATAGCAGTTATCTATCCAGCTAATAGACATAGCATGTATCTATCCAGCTAATAGACATAGCATGTATCTATCCAGCTAATAGACATATCATGTATCTATCCAGCTAATAGACATAGCATGTATCTATCCAGCTAATAGACATAGCAGTTATCTATCCAGCTAATAGACATAGCATGTATCTATCCAGCTAATATACATAGCATTTATCATCCAGCTAATAGACATAGCATTTATCAATCCAGTTGAGTTGTGACATTGATGTGACAGTGACTTACTGTCAGGCTTCTCCTTGGTCATGCCACACTGGGCCCTGAGGGACCTGGCTACCCTCACCACTTCCTGGACCAGAGTGAAGTCTGCTTCCTCCTGGGGGAAGTGCCAGTGTGCCTGGCAGGAAGTTGAGCAGAAATAACAAAAGAAAGAAGAGTCGTAAAGAGGAAAAGAGATAGAGGAGAGAGAGAGAGCAAGAGGTAAAACAAACAAAACAAGGAAGGAGAGAAACCAAAAACACAGACTGACTATTAGTTTCTCAGCACTAATGACATTACCATAGTACACTCTTAGAAAAAGGGTTCCGAAGGTTTCTCCAACTGTCCCCATAGGATAACCCTTTTTTTGTTCCAGGTAGAACCCTTTTTGATTCCATGTAGAACCCTCTGTGGAAAGGGTTCTACATGGAACCCAAAAGGGTTCTACCTGGAACCAAAAAAACAGTTCTTCAAAGGCTTATCCTATGGGGACAGCCGAAGAACCCTTTTAGGTTCTAGATAGCACCTTGTTTTCCAAGAGTGTCCAAGCCTCATAAGTTTGTAATGATCCTGACAGCTCTATAGCCAATAGGGTTTCATTAAGTCTATAGCTTTCTAGTCAGTAGTTTTATAGCTATACAAGTGCTATAAACCGCACACCAGTATGGACATAATGGGTATAGAGTGTGTGTGTGTGTATGTGTGTGTATTATTATCTCCTACTACACATTTCAGTTGAATGCATTCAGTTGTGCAACTGACTAGGAACCCCTTTCCCCCCCCCCTACTACTCTCTTACCAGTTGTGCAGACTGTGGGTATGGCTGCAGACACAAGCTAGCCATGGCGCCATCACCACCCTCTCCCCTGAGAAGGTGGAGCCTCTGCCAGAGCTCCTCCGTGAGGAACGGCATGAAGGGAGAGAGCAGGGCCAGAGAGACAGACACACAGTGGTAGAGGACAACCCTGACCATCTGGCTCTCTCTCTGGCTGCCTCTCCCAGTGTGCACTGTGTCGATCTGGCCCAAAGCCCCGGCTCCAGAGTCCTGCTGGCTCAGCACTGGCTTGATGCACTCCTACACCGCCCAGAGAGAGAAGGGGAGGGGGAGGGGGTGGAGAGAGAGAGAGAGAGAGAGAGACAGAGGAAGAGAGAGGGAGAGAGAGAGGGAGAGGAAGTTAAATAGAGAGAGTTGTAGAGATAGGGGAAAGACCCAGTTAGCGAGAGAGAGAAGACAGAGTTTCTCCTCAGTCATACAGTTGAAGTCGGAAGTTTACATCCGCTTAGGTTGGAGTCATTAAAACTCGTTTTTCAACCACTCCACAAACTTCTTGTTAACAAACTATAGTTTTGGCAAGTCGGTTAGGACATCTACTTTGTGCATGACACAAGTCATTTTTCCAACAATTGTTTACAGACAGATTATTTCACTTATAATTCACTGTATCACAATTCCAGTGGGTCAGAAGTTTACATACACTAAGTTGACTGTGCCTTTAAACAGCTTGGAAAATTCTAGAAAATGATGTCATGGCTTTAGAAGCTTCTGATAGGCTAATTGACATCATTTGAGTCAATTGGAGGTGTACCTGTGGATGTATTTCAAGGCCTACCATCAAACTCAGTGCCTCTTCGCTTGACATCATGGGAAAATCAAAAGAAATCAGCCAAGACCTCAGAAAAAATAATTGTAGACCTCCACAAGTCTGGTTCATCCTTGGGAGCAATTTCCAAACGCCTGAAGGTACCACGTTCAGCTGTACAAACAATAGTACGCAAGTATAAACACCATGGAACCACGCAGCCGTCATACCGCTCAGGAAGGAGACGCGTTCTGTCTCCTAGAGATTAACGTACTTTGGTGCGAAAAGTGCAAATCAATCCCAGAACAACAGCAAAGGACCTTGTGAAGATGCTGAAGGAAACAGGTACAAAAGTATCTATATCCACAGTAAAACGAGTCCTATATCGACATAACCTGAGAGTCCGCTCAGCAAGGAAGAAGCCACTGCTCCAAAACCGCCATGAAAAAGCCAGACTACGGTTTGCAACTGCACATGTGGACAAAGATCGTACTTTTTGGAGAAATGTCCTCTGATCTGATTAAACAAAAATAGAACTGTTTGGCCATAATGACCATCGTTATGTTTGGAGGAAAAAGGGTGTCGCTTGCAAGCCGAAGAACACCATCCCAACCGTGAAGCACGGGGGTGGAAGCATCATGCTGTGGGGGTGCTTTGCTGCAGGAAGGACTGGTGCACTTCACAAAATAGATGGCATCATAAGGAAGGAAAATGATGTGGATATATTGAAGCAACATCAAGACATCAGTCAGGAAGTTAAAGCTTGGTCGCAAATGGGTCTTCCAAATGGACAATGACCCCAAGCATACTTCCAAAGTTGTGCCAAAATGGCGTAAGGACAACAAAGTCCTGACCAAAATCCTATAGAAAATGTTTGGGCAGAACTGAAAAAGCGTGTGCGAGCAAGGAGGCCTACAAACCTGACTCAGTTACACCAGCTCTGTCAGGAGGAATGGGACAAAATTCACCCAACTTATTGTGGGAAGCTTGTGGAAGGCTACCCGAGACGTTTGACCCAAGTTAAACAATTTAAAGGCAATGCTACCAAATACTAATTGAGTGCATGCAAACTTCTGACCCACTGGGAATGTGATGAAATAAATAAAAGCTGAAATATATCATTCTCTCTACTATTATTTTGACATTTCACATTCTTAAAATAAAGTGGTGATCCTAACTGACCTAAGACAGGGAATTTTTACTAGGATTAAATGTCAGGAATTGTGGAAAAACTGAGTTGTAAATGTATTTGTCTAAGGTGTATGTAAA
>NC_139990.1:59240-249240 GCF_964263955.1 Coregonus lavaretus
GTCAATTGGAGGTGTACCTGTGGATGTATTTCAAGGCCTACCTTCAAACTCAGTGCCTCTTTGCTTGACATCATGGGAAAATCAAAATAAATCAGCCAAGACCTCAGAAAAAGAGTTGTAGACCTCCACAAGTCTGGTTCATCCTTGGGAGCAATTTCCAAACGCCTGAAGGTGCCACGTTCATCTGTACAAACAATAGTAGGCAAGTATAAACACCATGGGACCACGCAGCCGTCATACCGCTCAGGAAGGAGACGCGTTCTGTCTCCTAGAGATGAACGTACTTTGGTGCGAAAAGTGCAAATCAATCCCAGAACAACAGCAAAGGACCTTGTGAAGATGCTGGAGGAAACAGGTACAAAAGTATCTATAGCCACAGTAAAACAAGTCCTATATCGGCATAACCTGAAAGGCCGCTCAGCAAGGAAGAAGCCACTGCTCTAAAACCGCCATAAAAAAGCCAGACTACAGTTTGCAACTACACATGGGGACAAAGATCGTACTTTTTGGAGAAATGTCCTCTGGTCTGATTAAACAAAAATATAACTTTTTGTCCATAATGAGCATCGTTATGTTTGGAGGAAAAAGGGGGTTGCTTGCAAGCCGAAGAACACCATCCCAACCGTGAAGCACGGGGGTGGCAGCATCATGCTGTGGGGGTGCTGTGCTGCAGGAGGGACTGGTGCATTTCACAAAAAAGATGGCATCAAATCAAATCAAATTTTATTTGCCACCTGCGCCGAATACAACAGGTGTAGACATTACCGTGAAATGCTTACTTACAGCCCTTAACCAACAATGCATTTATTTCTTAATAAAAAAGTAAAATAAAACAACAACAAATTGTTGAGAAAAAAAGAGCAGAAGTAAAATAAAATAACAGTAGGGAGGCTATATACAGGGGGTACCGGTGCAGAGTCAATGTGCGGGGGCACTGGCTAGTTGAGGTAGTTGAGGTAATATGTACATGTGAGTTAAAGTGACTATGCATAAATAATTAACAGAGTAGCATCATGAGGAAGGAAAATTATGTGGATATATTGAAGCAACATCTCAAGACATCAGTCAGGAAGTTAAAGCTTGGTCGCAAATGGGTCTTCCAAATGGACCCCAAGCATACTTCCAAAGTTGTGGCAAAATGGCTTAAGGACAACAAAGTCAAGGTATTGGAGTGGCCATCACAAATCCCTGACCTCAATCCTATAGAAAATGTGTGGGCAGCACTGAAAAAGCGTGTGCGAGCAAGGAGGCCTACAAACCTGACTCAGTTACACCAGCTCTGTCAGGAGGAATGGGCCAAAATTCACCCAACTTATTGTGGGAAGCTTGTGGAAGGCTACCCGAAAAGTTTGACCCAAGTTAAACACTTTAAAGGTAATGCTACCAAATACTAATTGAGTGTATGTAAACTTCTGACCCACTGGGAATGTGATGAAATAAATAAAAGCTGAAATAAATCATTCTCTCTACTATTATTTTGACATTTCACATTCTTAAAATAAAGTGGTGATCTTAACTGACCTAAGACAGGGACTTTTTACTAGGATTAAATGTGAGGAATTGTGAAAAACGGAGTTTAAATGTATTTGGCTAAAGGTGTATGTAAACTTCCAACTTCAACTGTAAAAGACAAATACATTTTCTGTGTTTTGTGTTTGACTACAACACCAACGTGTATGGGTAAATCATTTTAATCTAAGTATACTAGCCTGATATCGAGGGTCGTCAGGATGCACAGCGATGGCCACATCTCCCAACATGGTCTCAGGACGAGTGGTCGACACCGCCACCTCTCCATCTAATAGATAGAAAGAGGGAGTATAAACAACAGGAAAGAGAACAGCAGACATCAAGGAGGATCACGTCCCAGTTACTAAAGCCGCGTCCCAAACAGCACCCTATGTTGTGCACTACTTTTGTCCAGAGCCCTAAATAGGGTGCCATTTGGAACTCAGACCAAACACTCACCCTGGCCGTCTATAGGGTAGGTAAAGGTGACCATGGTCCCAAACTCCACCATTTTCTGGTAGCCAGGGACAGACAACATGGTTCTTCCAGACAGCTGCTTGGAGTCAACCTGTTGACAGCATCAATACATCTCTCAAATATACATCAAAGTTTACATTTTGAAAATAAAATCATGTTTAACTGCGGACAATAAATTGTGCAAACTGAAGCTGTACAACATGCTCTGTAACACATAGCAAAGATGATGCTGTTGCTAACGTGACATGCTAACACACGAACAGTAAGGGTCTCATTTTCTAGGTAAGACTAACCTCTATATCAGAGATGGCAGACTAACCTCTATATCAGAGATGGCAGACTAACCACTATATCAGAGATGGCAGACTAACCACTATATCAGAGATGGCAGACTAACCTCTATATCAGAGATGGCAGACTAACCTCTATATCAGAGATGACAGACTAACCACTATATCAGAGATGACAGACTAACCTCTATATCAGAGATGGCAGACTAATCTCTATATCAGAGATGGCAGACTAACCTCTATATCAGAGATGGTAGACTAACCTCTATATCAGAGATGGCAGACTAATCTCTATATCAGAGATGGCAGACTATCCACTATATCAGAGATGGCAGACTAACCACTATATCAGAGATGGCAGACTATCCACTATATCAGAGATGGCAGACTAACCACTATATCAGAGATGGTAGACTAACCTCTATATCAGAGATGGCAGACTAACCTCTATATCAGAGATGGCAGACTAACCACTATATCAGAGATGGCAGACTAACCACTATATCAGAGATGGTAGACTAACCTCTATATCAGAGATGGCAGACTAACCTCTATATCAGAGATGGTAGACTAACCTCTATATCAGAGATGGCAGACTAACCACTATATCAGAGATGGTAGACTAACCTCTATATCAGAGATGGCAGACTAACCTCTATATCAGAGATGGCAGACTAACCACTATATCAGAGATGGCAGACTAACCACTATATCAGAGATGGTAGACTAACCACTATATCAGAGATGGCAGACTAACCACTATATCAGAGATGGTAGACTAACCTCTATATCAGAGATGGCTGACTCCAGAGCACAGCTCCAGTTGACCAGCCCCTCAGAGCGATAGACCAGACCAGAGTCACACAGCCTTACAAAGGCCTCGGACACAGCACTGCTGAAGCCCTGAAAATACCCACACACAAAGGTACACACACACACACACACACACACACACACACACACACACACACACACACACACACACACACACACACACACACACACACACACACACACACACACACACACACACACACACACACACACACACAGGAAGAAAGAGCTGAGCAGATGATACTGGAACGGACACTAAGATAACATACGTATATAATAATGAAATCATGTTACTAATACTACAGTAACAGTGTGGTGTATATAAGTAAGTAGACGAGGCTTGGTTCCTGTTTCTGTAGCGTGACCCCTAGTGTACTGGCACACAGTACATCTCCTGTGATCTACACCCACTGGACAGGACACTAGTCTATCTCCTGTTTCTGTGTAGAGTGATGTACACCCACTGGACAGGACACTAGTCTATCTCCTGTTTCTGTGTAGAGTGATGTACACCCCCTGGACAGGACACTAGTCTATCTCCTGTTTCTGTGTAGAGTGATGTACACCCACTGGACAGGACACTAGTCTATCTCCTGTTTCTGTGTAGAGTGATGTACACCTCCTGGACAGGACACTAGTCTATCTCCTGTTTCTGTGTAGAGTGATGTACACCCACTGGACAGGACACTAGTCTATCTCCTGTTTCTGTAGAGTGATGTACACCCACTGGACAGGACACTAGTCTATCTCATGTTTCTGTGTAGAGTGATGTACACCCCCTGGACAGGACACTAGTCTATCTCCTGTTTCTGTAGAGTGATGTACACCCCCTGGACAGGACACTAGTCTATCTCCTGTTTCTGTAGAGTGATGTACACCCCCTGGACAGGACACTAGTCTATCTCCTGTTTCTGTAGAGTGATGTACACCCCCTGGACAGGACACTAGTCTATCTCCTGTTTCTGTGTAGAGTGATGTACACCCCCTGGACAGGACACTAGTCTATCTCCTGTTTCTGTAGAGTGATGTTCACCCCCTGGACAGGACACTAGTCTATCTCCTGTTTCTGTGTAGAGTGATGTACACCCCCTGGACAGGACACTAGTCTATCTCCTGTTTCTGTAGAGTGATGTACACCCCCTGGACAGGACACTAGTCTATCTCCTGTTTCTGTGTAGAGTGATGTACACCCCCTAGACAGGACACTAGTCTATCTCCTGTTTCTGTGTAGAGTGATGTACACCCCCTGGACAGGACACTAGTCTATCTCCTGTTTCTGTGTAGAGTGATGTACACCCCCTGGACAGGACACTAGTCTATCTCCTGTTTCTGTGTAGAGTGATGTACACCCCCTGGACAGGACACTAGTCTATCTCCTGTTTCTGTGTAGAGTGATGTACACCCCCTGGACAGGACACTAGTCTATCTCCTGTTTCTGTAGAGTGATGTACACCCCCTGGACAGGACACTAGTCTATCTCCTGTTTCTGTGTAGAGTGATGTACACCCCCTGGACAGGACACTAGTCTATCTCCTGTTTCTGTAGAGTGATGTACACCCCCTGGACAGGACACTAGTCTATCTCCTGTTTCTGTAGAGTGATGTACACCCCCTGGACAGGACACTAGTCTATCTCCTGTTTCTGTAGAGTGATGTACACCCCCTGGACAGGACACTAGTCTATCTCCTGTTTCTGTAGAGTGATGTACACCCCCTGGACAGGACACTAGTCTATCTCCTGTTTCTGTAGAGTGATGTACACCCCCTGGACAGGACACTAGTCTATCTCCTGTTTCTGTAGAGTGATGTACACCCCCTGGACAGGACACTAGTCTATCTCCTGTTTCTGTAGAGTGATGTACACCCCCTGGACAGGACACTAGTCTATCTCCTGTTTCTGTAGAGTGATGTACACCCCCTGGACAGGACACTAGTCTATCTCCTGTTTCTGTAGAGTGATGTACACCCCCTGGACAGGACACTAGTCTATCTCCTGTTTCTGTGTAGAGTGATGTACACCCCCTGGACAGGACACTAGTCTATCTCCTGTTTCTGTAGAGTGATGTACACCCACTGGACAGGACACTAGTCTATCTCCTGTTTCTGTAGAGTGATGTACACCCCCTGGACAGGACACTAGTCTATCTCCTGTTTCTGTGTAGAGTGATGTACACCCCCTGGACAGGACACTAGTCTATCTCCTGTTTCTGTAGAGTGATGTACACCCCCTGGACAGGACACTAGTCTATCACCTGTTTCTGTAGAGTGATGTACACCCCCTGGACAGGACACTAGTCTATCTCCTGTTTCTGTAGAGTGATGTTCACCCCCTGGACAGGACACTAGTCTATCTCCTGTTTCTGTGTAGAGTGATGTACACCCCCTGGACAGGACACTAGTCTATCTCCTGTTTCTGTAGAGTGATGTACACCCCCTGGACAGGACACTAGTCTATCTCCTGTTTCTGTAGAGTGATGTACACCCCCTGGACAGGACACTAGTCTATCTCATGTTTCTGTGTAGAGTGATGTACACCCCCTGGACAGGACACTAGTCTATCTCCTGTTTCTGTAGAGTGATGTACACCCCCTGGACAGGACACTAGTCTATCTCCTGTTTCTGTAGAGTGATGTACACCCCCTGGACAGGACACTAGTCTATCTCCTGTTTCTGTAGAGTGATGTACACCCCCTGGACAGGACACTAGTCTATCTCCTGTTTCTGTAGAGTGATGTACACCCCCTGGACAGGACACTAGTCTATCTCCTGTTTCTGTAGAGTGATGTACACCCCCTGGACAGGACACTAGTCTATCTCCTGTTTCTGTGTAGAGTGATGTACACCCCCTGGACAGGACACTAGTCTATCTCCTGTTTCTGTAGAGTGATGTACACCCACTGGACAGGACACTAGTCTATCTCCTGTTTCTGTGTAGAGTGATGTACACCCACTGGACAGGACACTAGTCTATCTCCTGTTTCTGTAGAGTGATGTACACCCCCTGGACAGGACACTAGTCTATCTCCTGTTTCTGTGTAGAGTGATGTACACCCCCTGGACAGGACACTAGTCTATCTCCTGTTTCTGTAGAGTGATGTACACCCCCTGGACAGGACACTAGTCTATCTCCTGTTTCTGTGTAGAGTGATGTACACCCCCTGGACAGGACACTAGTCTATCTCCTGTTTCTGTGTAGAGTGATGTACACCCCCTGGACAGGACACTAGTCTATCTCCTGTTTCTGTGTAGAGTGATGTACACCCCCTGGACAGGACACTAGTCTATCTCCTGTTTCTGTGTAGAGTGATGTACACCCCCTGGACAGGACACTAGTCTATCTCCTGTTTCTGTAGAGTGATGTACACCCCCTGGACAGGACACTAGTCTATCTCCTGTTTCTGTAGAGTGATGTACACCCCCTGGACAGGACACTAGTCTATCTCCTGTTTCTGTGTAGAGTGATGTACACCCCCTGGACAGGACACTAGTCTATCTCCTGTTTCTGTAGAGTGATGTACACCCCCTGGACAGGACACTAGTCTATCTCCTGTTTCTGTAGAGTGATGTACACCCCCTGGACAGGACACTAGTCTATCTCCTGTTTCTGTAGAGTGATGTTCACCCCCTGGACAGGACACTAGTCTATCTCCTGTTTCTGTAGAGTGATGTACACCCCCTGGACAGGACACTAGTCTATCTCCTGTTTCTGTAGAGTGATGTACACCCCCTGGACAGGACACTAGTCTATCTCCTGTTTCTGTAGAGTGATGTACACCCACTGGACAGGACACTAGTCTATCTCCTGTTTCTGTAGAGTGATGTACACCCCCTAGACAGTACACTAGTCTATCTCCTGTTTCTGTGTAGAGTGATGTACACCCCCTGGACAGGACACTAGTCTATCTCCTGTTTCTGTAGAGTGATGTACACCCCCTGGACAGGACACTAGTCTATCTCCTGTTTCTGTAGAGTGATGTACACCCCCTGGACAGGACACTAGTCTATCTCCTGTTTCTGTAGAGTGATGTACACCCCCTGGACAGGACACTAGTCTATCTCCTGTTTCTGTAGAGTGATGTTCACCCCCTGGACAGGACACTAGTCTATCTCCTGTTTCTGTAGAGTGATGTACACCCACTGGACAGGACACTAGTCTATCTCCTGTTTCTGTGTAGAGTGATGTACACCCCCTGGACAGGACACTAGTCTATCTCCTGTTTCTGTAGAGTGATGTACACCCCCTGGACAGGACACTAGTCTATCTCCTGTTTCTGTAGAGTGATGTACACCCCCTGGACAGGACACTAGTCTATCTCCTGTTTCTGTAGAGTGATGTACACCCCCTGGACAGGACACTAGTCTATCTCCTGTTTCTGTAGAGTGATGTACACCCCCTGGACAGGACACTAGTCTATCTCCTGTTTCTGTAGAGTGATGTACACCCCCTAGACAGGACACTAGTCTATCTCCTGTTTCTGTAGAGTGATGTACACCCCCTGGACAGGACACTAGTCTATCTCCTGTTTCTGTGTAGAGTGATGTACACCCCCTGGACAGGACACTAGTCTATCTCCTGTTTCTGTAGAGTGATGTACACCCCCTGGACAGGACACTAGTCTATCTCCTGTTTCTGTGTAGAGTGATGTACACCCCCTGGACAGGACACTAGTCTATCTCCTGTTTCTGTAGAGTGATGTACACCCCCTGGACAGGACACTAGTCTATCTCCTGTTTCTGTAGAGTGATGTACACCCCCTGGACAGGACACTAGTCTATCTCCTGTTTCTGTAGAGTGATGTACACCCCCTGGACAGGACACTAGTCTATCTCCTGTTTCTGTAGAGTGATGTACACCCCCTGGACAGGACACTAGTCTATCTCCTGTTTCTGTAGAGTGATGTTCACCCCCTGGACAGGACACTAGTCTATCTCCTGTTTCTGTAGAGTGATGTACACCCCCTGGACAGGACACTAGTCTATCTCCTGTTTCTGTGTAGAGTGATGTACACCCCCTGGACAGGACACTAGTCTATCTCCTGTTTCTGTAGAGTTATGTACACCCCCTGGACAGGACACTAGTCTATCTCCTGTTTCTGTAGAGTGATGTACACCCCCTGGACAGGACACTAGTCTATCTCCTGTTTCTGTGTAGAGTGATGTACACCCCCTGGACAGGACACTAGTCTATCTCCTGTTTCTGTAGAGTGATGTACACCCCCTGGACAGGACACTAGTCTATCTCCTGTTTCTGTAGAGTGATGTACACCCCCTGGACAGGACACTAGTCTATCTCCTGTTTCTGTAGAGTGATGTACACCCCCTGGACAGGACACTAGTCTATCTCCTGTTTCTGTAGAGTGATGTACACCCCCTGGACAGGACACTAGTCTATCTCCTGTTTCTGTGTAGAGTGATGTACACCCCCTGGACAGGACACTAGTCTATCTCCTGTTTCTGTAGAGTGATGTACACCCCCTGGACAGGACACTAGTCTATCTCCTGTTTCTGTAGAGTGATGTACACCCCCTGGACAGGACACTAGTCTATCTCCTGTTTCTGTGTAGAGTGATGTACACCCCCTGGACAGGACACTAGTCTATCTCCTGTTTCTGTAGAGTGATGTACACCCCCTGGACAGGACACTAGTCTATCTCCTGTTTCTGTAGAGTGATGTACACCCCCTGGACAGGACACTAGTCTATCTCCTGTTTCTGTAGAGTGATGTACACCCCCTGGACAGGACACTAGTCTATCTCCTGTTTCTGTGTAGAGTGATGTACACCCCCTGGACAGGACACTAGTCTATCTCCTGTTTCTGTAGAGTGATGTACACCCCCTGGACAGGACACTAGTCTATCTCCTGTTTCTGTGTAGAGTGATGTACACCCCCTGGACAGGACACTAGTCTATCTCCTGTTTCTGTGTAGAATGATGTACACCCCCTGGACAGGACACTAGTCTATCTCCTGTTTCTGTAGAGTGATGTACACCCCCTGGACAGGACACTAGTCTATCTCCTGTTTCTGTAGAGTGATGTACACCCCCTGGACAGGACACTAGTCTATCTCATGTTTCTGTGTAGAGTGATGTACACCCCCTGGACAGGACACTAGTCTATCTCCTGTTTCTGTAGAGTGATGTACACCCCCTGGACAGGACACTAGTCTATCTCCTGTTTCTGTGTAGAGTGATGTACACCCCCTGGACAGGACACTAGTCTCTCATGTTTCTGTGTAGAGTGATGTACACCCCCTGGACAGGACACTAGTCTATCTCCTGTTTCTGTAGAGTGATGTACACCCCCTGGACAGGACACTAGTCTATCTCCTGTTTCTGTGTAGAGTGATGTACACCCCCTGGACAGGACACTAGTCTATCTCCTGTTTCTGTGTAGAGTGATGTACACCCCCTGGACAGGACACTAGTCTATCTCCTGTTTCTGTGTAGAGTGATGTACACCCCCTGGACAGGACACTAGTCTATCGCAGGGCCTTATCCCCAATCTATTTCCTTAATGCTGAGTGCTAAGCAGAGATGCATAGGGTCCCATCTTTACAGTCTTTGGTATGACTTGGCTGGGGATCGAACTCCCAACCTTCCAATCTTAGGGTGGACACTAACCAAAAGGCCACTGAGTGTGTGTTGTTGTAGTGTAATAGTCCTGTCTTACTGGATCCATGGTGAAGCAGGCTCTGCTCCAGTCCAGAGACGCACCAAGTTCCCTCAGCTGGTGATAGATCTCCTCTCCCTTCCTGGAACACACAGACAGAACCCGTACTAGAACACACAGACAGAACCCTTCCTGGAACACACAGACAGAACCCGTACTAGAACACACAGACAGAACCCGTACTAGAACACACAGACAGAACCCTTCCTGGAACACACAGACAGAACTCTTCCTGGAACACACAGACAGAACCCTTCCTGGAACACACAGACAGAACCCTTCCTGGAACACACAGACAGAACCCTTCCTGGAACACACAGACAGAACCCTTCCTGGAACACACAGACAGAACCCTTCCTGGAACACACAGACAGAACCCTTCCTGGAACACACAGACAGAACCCGTACTAGAACACACAGACAGAACCCTTCCTGGAACACACAGACAGAACTCTTCCTGGAACACACAGACAGAACCCTTCCTGGAACACACAGACAGAACCCTTCCTGGAACACACAGACAGAACCCTTCCTGGAACACACAGACAGAACCCTTCCTGGAACACACAGACAGAACCCTTCCTGGAACACACAGACAGAACCCTTCCTGGAACACACAGACAGAACCCTTCCTGGAACACACAGACAGGATCCTTCCTGGAACACACAGACAGAACCCTTCCTGGAACACACAGACAGAACCCTTCCTGAACACACAGACAGAACCCTTCCTGGAACACACAGACAGAACCCTTCCTGGAACACACAGACAGAATCCTTCCTGGAACACACAGACAGAATCCTTCCTGGAACACACAGACAGAACCCTTCCTGGAACACACAGACAGAACCCTTCCTGGAACACACAGACAGGATCCTTCCTGGAACACACAGACAGAACCCTTCCTGGAACACACAGACAGAACCCTTGCTGGAACACACAGACAGAACCCTTCCTGGAACACACAGACAGGATCCTTCCTGGAACACACAGACAGAACCCTTCCTGGAACACACAGACAGAACCCTTCCTGGAACACACAGACAGAACCCTTACTGGAACACACAGACAGAACCTGTACTAGAACACACAGACAGAACCCTTCCTGGAACACACAGACAGAACCCTTCCTGGAACACACAGACAGAACCCTTCCTGGAACACACAGACAGAACCCTTCCTGGAACACACAGACAGAACAGAGAGAGACAGAGACAGAGAGAGAGAGAGAGAGAGAGAGAGACAGAGAGACAGAGAGACAGAGAGACAGAGAGACAGAGAGACAGAGAGACAGAGAGACAGAGAGAGAGAGGAGAAGAGAGAGAGAGAGAGAGAGAGAGAGAGAGAGAGAGAGAGAGAGAGAGAGAGAGAGAGAGAGAGAGAGAGAGAGAGAGAGAGAGAGAGAGAGAGAGAGAGAGAGAGAGAGAGAGAGAGAGAGAGAGAGAGAGAGAGAGAGAGAGAGAGAGAGAGAGAGAGACAATAAGAGAAGACTGAATGGGACCTCATACTCACTCTTTCTTCCACGTCCACACCTCCTTTAGAAACTCCTCCCTGCTGAGGTCCTGTCTTCGCTTCCCTCGTTCCCTAAACAACCTCCTCTCTACCACCGTCTGAGATTAAGACCAGAAGGTTGGACAATTGTTTTTATATATAGCTTGAAAGAGAAGCGAATGTGAAAGATAATATGGATAGCCAGGTCAGGGAGACACATACCTGTGTAGCGATGCCTGCATGGTCACAGCCTGGTACCCAAAGAACTTTGTAGCCCTGCATCCTCCTCCTGATACAACCACATATTCAATCAATACAACAATACATTTAACCAGATCTCCTAAAACATGTCAAATACATTAGCCATTCAAAAAGGGCGGCAGGTAGCTTGGTGGGTAAGAGCGTTGTGCCAGTAACCGAAAGGTCGCTGGTTCTAATCCCCGAGCCGACAAGGTGAAAAATCTGTCGATGTGCCCTTAAGCAAGGCACTTAACCCTAAAATGCTCATGTAAGTCGCTCTGGATAAGAGCGTCTGCTAAATGACTAAAATGTAAATGTAAAAAGCATCACATATATTTCAGCTCAGAGTTCTCATATGACTGATAGGAATTTGATGTGGTGACTTTTATCAAACATGTGCCATTTCATTTCAGCCAAACAGAAACATCTCTATCCAACTGATTCCATTATTGTTGGTGAGAAATAGTTACCAGCGAGCCAATGCATCCTCTATGGCAACTGTGAGTGCATGGCCGAGGTGCAGGGTGCCAGTCACATTCGGCGGAGGGATACACATGGAGAAGGAACGATTCACAGCATGTGGCAGTCTGTCCTAAATGTTGATTTTTAAAACAAACACGGGCATTAGAATAAATATAATTATTAGAGCACTATCACATTTTAGATCTGTATTATCTTTATTTATTGTTTCTAACATGGGGGCATCATCAGGCAATTTAAAGTATGGCTTTATTATAATGCTTGATTCTCTTACATGGATCTCTGGGGTGAAGAAACCTTCTTTCTCCCACCACTCGTACCAGCTGGTCTCCACATACTCAGGACTGTAGGATGAAGGGAAGGGCAGGGTGGTGTCTAACAAAGGACGGTCAGGGTGAATAAGAACATAGGAATGTATTTAGCGAGAGAGTGGCAACGGAGCAAGCGAGTGCTTGAAAAGACTACTTGCTGTATTATCCTAGTGAAACCAGCCTGATCTCTGCGTTCATGACAGGGCTAGGAATTGCCAGGGACCTCACGATACGATATTATTACGACACTTTGGATCCGATCCGATATGTATTGCGATTCTCACGATTCGATACTGTGATTTTATTGAGATTTGATGTTCCAAACATATTGCTCACCATATGTCTGCTGCAGAGGGACAAGAGAGAGCCATGAGAAAACAAGTTTTGATCAGTCATGGAAATAAAAGTGCTGAAAATAAATTGGCTCCCTTTTTAAAAAGAAGATGGAGAACAAGCTATGAAGGTAAAATACTGGAGTTTTACCAACTAGCGCAAAAAATATGATTGCGATATTGTCAAACCGATACGATATATAGTCAAAAATAATATCCCGATATGTAACTGTATCTATTTTTTCCTCCATCACTAAAGTCTTTAGGACATTCATTACCTTTCTTTTCCCCAAGAGCCGTTGAAGCACTGTACGCTATCCTCTCTTTCTCACTCCATTTCATTCCTTGATCTTCAACATTCTGAAAATGGCATGGATTTAACTTTCAGATAAAAAAATAAGTCTATGTCTTGGTTTGTTATGTGTAAGAGTCCACTAACTAGGAGTGAGGTCACCTACATTGTGTTGACCGCTCAGTATGGCCTTCTCCTTATCTCTCCTCCGCCTCTCTTTCTCAGCCTGGGTCCGGAGAACGGGAGTTGATTGAGGAGGAGGTTTTGCCGCATTGTGAGAATAGAGCCTGCGTGACCATTTTCTGTGTACTGCCCTCTCTGCTGCCCTCACAGAGAGGCCACAAGTGGACCTCCACATCTCCTGCAAAACAAATCAAGAGAAAATGAAAGTAAAGCAAATAAGGCAGCCACTGATTTCCCACAGACTACATGAGTCTATGATCCCCTTCATTGGAAAAATCGAAAATACATTTAAAAATCCATTCCAATCATCTATTTCAAACATGCCATGGGTCTAGGCATTTGCTTTCTGTTTGCTATTTACGCTGCCTGGATAAGTGCATGAACGAGAATTGTAGCTAACGTTAGGTGATACATTGGGGTAAAATAGACTCTAGAGAATAATATTTTAAATGCACCTCTTCCGAGACATCTGTCACTCTACTACGTTGCTGTTTTATAGTCATACTCATAATAATATATGGTGATTGATAGCTGTTGAAATAATACATAACATTTACCGTACCTTCAAGATGATGTGCTCGTAGGCGCCGACATGTTTAACTAGCTTCGACCTTTCAACTATGACCTAACGAAGAATGAACTAATTTGTTCACTATATCTTAATTGTAATTTTTTTGACACCTTATCAAACACTTTATGAATTATGTAGAATTGATAACCTAAACAGATTTTACTGTTTCTCCTTGACTAACTATTTATTTCGTGTCACAACCATAGGAGTAGCGCAACATGCTCTATGTTCCCCACCGGACTCGTTTGTGCGGAGAGCAACCGGAAGGGGTCCGTCTGGGAGTTACTTCCCAAACATCTTCTCGTCGAATATCCAACGAGGAGTCTGTTAGCTAGACAGGGTTGATCACGTTTAATTCGACGTGGCGGATTGAAGAAACCGAGTGATTGTTGTTCATAAAATAACGTCAGTTGACATTTCCCTTGCTGACAGCTGGTGCGAGCTCAAAACCGACAAGTTAATATCAGGATGGCCGAGGCGCCAGGTACTTCTAGCGAGACGATAACGGAGACCGTTCAAATTAACACACCTCCACCGCCCCAGCAGGTAAGCTAGCTATAGAAACTGCTATAATTAGCGAATGATATGATCATGGAAGATATCGACTAGGCTGTTTGTTAGCGAGTCCAATATGCATCATGTTATCGAGTCCAATATGCATCATGAGATTGGAGCTAGCTAATTATTTTAGCCATAATAACCGTTAGCTAGCTCATACAATCATGGTGAAATTATTTGATCTCACTTCACTCGATCTAGCCTAGTTGTCAAGTTTAGTACATTGCCAGAAGTACAAGCAAATGTGATGTTGACTGGCTACATGACCCTGTTGACAAGAGAAACACCCAATGCCTGTTATGTGTATGAAGGTGAATCTCAAACATTGGCTCCTCTCTGCGTGTCTCTCAGGAGGGACGTAGCCTGACTATCAAGCTGAGGAAGAGGAAGACTGACAAGAAGGTGGAGTGGTCCAGCGACACAGTGGACAACGAACATCTGGGAAGGAGGTCCTCCAAGTGTGAGTGTCCATTTCCCACTTTATTTCTGACTGTTTAAATGCAGTCATCTGTTCTCTCATCTTCCCAGCTGGCTCTCTGCGATAGATATGGAACCTGGGGATGAGGTTAATTACATGTAGGCCTATGCATGCTGCAGTTCTAGATATTTTTGGTGTCTGATGACTGAGTATTCTTGACACCCCCCACAGGTTGCTGCGTCTACGAGAAGCCCAAACAGTTCGGAGAGTCCTCCTCTGAAAGCGAGGGAGATGACGGCGACGAGGGCTGTGGAAGTGCACACTGCATTCTAGGACATGGGAAAGACGGCAGGCATGGACACAGAGGAGGGGGTGGGGGGAGTACGGTGCCTCCCAGCTCTGGGGGATCACACGCCCACTAATGATCAGGAGTGGTGCTGAGGGAGGAGTGGAGCCTGGGGGTTCTTCTGTCCATGACAATGACACATCTGCTACTACACACGCTCTCATTTAGTTCAATCACTGCAGTACTGGAGGAACAGGACGAGACAAATAAAGATTAGGGGAGAGGGAGGGAGAGAGAGAGCCTATATTTCTGCCTGTTTGATAAGAAAAAGGGGTGCGGTTGGGAGTTAATTGTATATAGTTCAATCATTTAACTTATTTTTATAAAGAATCATTTTCCTTATTTATTTATTTGACTTAATACTTGATTTTATTTAGTTATGTGGCAGTATCTTAGCCTGGGTGCCAGTATCTTAGCCTGGGTGCCAGTATCTTAGCCTGGGTGCCAGTATCTTAGCCTGGGTGCCAGTATCTTAGCCTGGGTGCCAGTATCTTAGCCTGGGTGCCAGTATCTTAGCCTGGGTGCCAGTATCTTAGCCTGGGTGCCAGTATCTTAGCCTGGGTGCCAGTATCTTAGCCTGGGTGCCAGTATCTTAGCCTGGGTGCCAGTATCTTAGCCTGGGTGCCAGTATCTTAGCCTGGGTGCCAGTATCTTAGCCTGGGTGCCAGTATCTTAGCCTGGTGCCAGACAGTGTTCCTGTCTTTGGAAAGAAGATTATGTAACATTGTAGAGAGCATAAATAGTCTAGTACCCAGACTACCACTAGGTCTGGGTCCCAAATGACACCCTAGTCCCTATATAAGGCCCTGGTCAAACGTAGTGCACTTTATAGGGAATAGGCTGCCAGTTGGGACACAGCCTCATAGGCTGCCAGTTGGACACAGCCTCTATCTCTATCTTCAAAGTAATGATTTTAAAAGCCTCCATTAATGCTTTAACAACAAACACTTTTTCTTGTTTTATGGACACATTGTTTTACATAAACAGTAGTCTATCGGTAACATTCAAGATGTTTAGGAGAGTATTTAGGACACAGTTTTAAGAAGATGTTTTTGAGATAAGCTGGTCTTTTTCTTATTTTCACGTAACATTGCTGTAGTCATTACGTATCACCTTTTTAGTTGAGTGCAGTGAAAATGTGTTCCTCTCTCCAACCTTTACAGACAATCCTCAGAAGTGTTGAGTACTTAAGTCTCAGCACTTCAAATTAAGAATATAGTTGGTGGCAAATTGCCTTAAATTCTGAGATGTCAGACATTCTTTCCAATAATTGTTCAGAGAAGATGATGAAAGGATCAAATGTTATTTTGTATTTATGAGGTTGAGGTGAGAGATGTCAACTTATAAGAATCAGAAAAAGCTCACAAAGCATACATCCTTTTTGGTCATTTAATTCATTCTCCCCCTCTGGGAATGAATGCACTAGGGCAACGTTGGCACTAACTAAAGCTGCATGCTGATTGGTTTACAGAAAAAAAGTTGCCTTTGGAAATTATAGGCTTTGCATCATACCTATTGCGCTTTATCTGCTGTGATCAGCAGAAGAAAATAGTTGTTTGAATGAGAGGAGATAAATGCCATTTATTTGGTGCTGCTGCATACTACACTGAACATATATTAAGTAGGACAACACAATAATTTTATTAACAAAGTGGTGCTGCTGAGTATTCTTTCTGAATACCTGTAACTGCCATTTCCTGCAATCTAGAACAAAACATGCCCTTAAATGATAACATAGTGGAGAACCCTGTATCCAGTAGTCCGGATCAGGCATGGGAGAGAGAGATAGTGTTTGAATGAATAAGGAGAAGGTGCATGATGAATTGCTCGCTCAGGCTGTGTTCACGAGTGTCTCAACTGTCTCAACTGACCACATTTCACTCTATAGGGCTTCATCCTCCGTTGTTCCCAACACTATACTACTATTACTGTGCTTGATCTGTGACAACATACCCTATGTATAAAGGATTACACACAATCCCAACACAGCCACCATTTTCTATAACAGATACACACATACGTGTTCCTGTACTGGTAAAGCACCTTTCTGTACATAAAATAAATCATATGAGAGCAGATTTAATGTGAATAAAAAAAAAAGTTTGAACTGTGATGAAATCACTTTGTCCAAGTGTCTTACATGAGATGAACACGGGATGTATGTGAATGTTATAGCGCAAAGAAGATTCTTCAAGGCTGCATGGAAACGTGATCATTGGTTTATTTTATTGGTTCTGGACCTCCCAACAACCCCACCTACAATACTGAGATATTTCAGGCCAGGGGTACATTCACTAGGAACCAAATGGTAGCAAACGGGGGAGAGACTACCAGATCTTGTTCAATAAGAAACGCTCATTCTCATTGCAAAAATGTTTTGCTACAGTGTGCACTAATGAATCAACCCCACCTACAAGATAGTTCCTGTTTCCAGTACTGTACCTTAGTTACCTCATCTCACAGTAGGTCAACACAGAGGAAGATTGAATTAGTGGTTGGTGTCCATGGAGACGGTAGTACATTTAAAAAAAAAAAAATGATCAGGTCACATTCAGGTACCTGCTCTGATGGCATCAGGTGAGGTTATTCTGGTGTTTCTCTGCCCTGCTGCTAAAAGTATGAATCCTATTGACAGAGTGCTCCCCATACCTGACGCATGGCCTAGGCTTGCATCCCAAAAGGCACCCTATTCTCTGTAGTGACCAGGGCTCTGGGCGGAAGTAGTGCACTATTAAGGTTATTGGGTGCCACACCTTGTTATTAGATAGGAGATCCCCATAGTAACACACGTCTTCTGTAATGCCATGTGTAGCAAAAGCAAAATTAGAACACACATGGCATGGCCAATTAAATCAATTCTGAGACTCTGCCATGCAACCTTTAAAAAAAAAAAAAAAATGCCACAGCTTTACTTATTTACCCAGCGGAACTATTTCAGGCTGAGTCAGTACACAGTACAGAAGGCCAGTATCAGGTCTGTGCAAAAGTAGTGCACTATAAAGGTTATAGGGTGCCATTTGGGACACCTTAAAGGTTATAGGGTGCTATTTGGGACACTATAAAGGTTATAGGGTGCTATTTGGGACACTATAAAGGTTATAGGGTGCCATTTGGGACACTATAAAGGTTATAGGGTGCTATTTGGGACGTACACCTTGTTAGTAGATAGGAGATCCCCATAGTTACAAATGTCCAAAGTTTATTTCCCAACACGTGCGTACATTACACCTCCATTCCCTTACAAAACACAACGTCGACACGGGGTGCATTCAGAATGACCCGTTGTGGAACATTCAGATAGAAATACATGTAGAACAAACATGCCTCTCTAAAAAAAAAATGTAGAACAAGGAGTCATGTCGGCTCTGCTCGTGGCATTTCTATCTGCAACGTTGATCAACGTCTGGCTACTGATAGTGACCATGGTGGGTTTCCATGTTTGTTTTGCTGCCTTATTCTTTTTGAGAATCAGATTCTAGAGTAATTTTGACAGTGATCCAGCACTTGTCTGGGGGCATTGCACAACCTCATTACAAAACATCTTTCTCTATAAATCAACACATGGAGTAACAAGTCAAAACGTGACATTAAAACACACCAGAGATAAAAAGGCAGAGAGGAATCACAGATGTGGTATCACTGTTTAAAAAGGTCCCATTATCAGTACACAATGACTGTATCGCATAACTTTCTGCATCACTGTGAAGTTGTGATAGCTGTATGTTTTGCTACAATACAAAAATATCTGGAAAAGGCCATTGTAGAAACTAGAAACGTTCTTCAAAGCTTTTATAATACAGGGGCACTGTGGGTGAGAACCAGTGGAGGCTGGTGGGAGGACCTATAGGAGGACGGGCTCATTGTAATGGCTGAAATGGATTCAATGGAACGGAGTCAAGCATATGGTTTCCATGTTTGATACCATTCCATTTCTTCCATTCCAGCCATTACAATGAGCCTGTCCTCCTATAGCTCCTCCCACCAGCCTCCACTGGTGAGAACCCTCTTCTTATACATGCATACTGTAGATTGTGACATATGCTGAGAGAACAAAATCTTGCGTGTAGAATTTAGTGTTCTGAGCGTCACTTGGTTTGTATGGGATTGTGCAAAACTAGCTACTGGACAATTGTAAGATATACATTTATGATATACATTTATGATATACATTTATGATATACATTTAAGATATACATTGTGTTTCTAATCTGATCTGTAAGGCTGTAGGCTACCTTTCAAACAGGAACCATAAGAGTGACAAGACCGATAAATATATGTTCAACTTTGTAGTGTACTTACAATGCAATTACCAATAATGATTATCATGGAGAAAGCCAGGGATAATATACTGAGGCACACTACTCCACATGCAGTATTATGGCACAGGAAATAAAAATACTAGCAAATAAACCTTATGTCCCAAAATGAACAGCAACGAAATCTGCTTGTAATAAGCTTTGAAAGAAACCTGGGGGGAAAAAAGGTGCCGGTATCTGTCAAGTACACATTCAAAAGTTCATCTCAACAAAACAAATTGAGTATGAAAGAAAGAAGAGTCTACCTAGAGGGAAACAGGATTCTGTAACAATAAGACAGAACAATAGAACTGTGCTAAGATGACAACCGTGTTATCACTTGGCCTAGATGACCGTGATAGTAGTGGACGTGATGACAACCGTGTTATCACTTGGCCTAGATGACCGTGATAGTAGTGGACGTGATGACAACCGTGTTATCACTTGGCCTAGATGACCGTGATAGTAGTGGACGTGATGACAACCGTGTTATCACTTGGCCTAGATGACCGTGATAGTAGTGGACGTGATGACAACCGTGTTATCACTTGGCCTAGATGACCGTGATAGTAGTGGACGTGATGACAACAGTGTTATCACTTGGCCTAGATGACCGTGATAGTAGTGGACGTGATGACAACCGTGTTATCACTTGGCCTAGATGACCGTGATAGTAGTGGACGTGATGACAACCGTGTTATCACTTGGCCTAGATGACCGTGATAGTAGTGGATGTGATGACAACAGTGTTATCACTTGGCCTAGATGACCGTGATAGTAGTGGACGTGATGACAACAGTGTTATCACTTGGCCTAGATGACCGTGATAGTAGTGGCCGTGTTTTGCTTCAGCTCCACTGTTCACTCCAGTGAGGTGAAGCTTAAAGTCCTCCAGCCTCTGCCTCTCCTCATTGCAGTGTCAGCTGGGCTCAGCTCTCTTCCTGTGACTTTTTCTTTGCATTGGTAGGCTCTTGAAACAACTTCCCTCAATCCCTGCATGTCAGGCTTGTCGAAACATCCCTCTTCCCTCCAACTTTCCTCCATGTCAGATGATTGCCTGTGAAACATCCCTCTTCCCTCCAACTTTCCTCCATGTCAGATGATTGCCTGTGAAAATAAGCTAATGATCAGTTAACAGTTTGTGGTTCAAATGCTTTAAAATAGCCTAAAGTTAACCATTACAAAAATCACCTGGGAAGGTCATTAGGATGATAACAGCAGGACAACAACAGGAGAAACTGAAAACTAAACTGGTAGCTGTAAAAGTCTGGGCAGTATTCACTAGGCAGTATTCACCAGGCAGTATTCACTAGGCAGTATTCACTAGGCAGTATTCACTAGGCAGTATTCACTAGGCAGTATTCACCAGGCAGCAAATGGAAGAAATTAGACTGAAAGAGGCAGGGACAACCTCAACTTTATATTTGTGGCTATTATAGCAGCACCCCTTCAGGCAAATAAAACCCCATCATTTCATACTTTCTCCATACACTACTGCTCTCTCTCTCTCTCTCTCTGTGTAAACTGTAATGACATGCATTCCAAACAAAGCATTTGATATGTCATTAGTTCAAGCTGGTTTCACACCACTTGGAGAATGTCAGTTCATTTTCTCTGGTTTCAAGGTTAAAATAGCTCCAAGCAGAGCAGTTTGTGGCAGGTTGTAGATTAAAATATCTCAAAGCAGAGCATCTTGTGGCAGGCTGTAAATTAAAATAGCTCCAAGCAGAGCAGTTTGTGGCAGGCTGTAGATTAAAATAGCTCCAAGCAGAGCAGTTTGTGGCAGGCTGTAAATTAAAATAGCTCCAAGCAGAGAAGTTTGTGGCAGGCTGTAGATTAAAATACCAATATGTTTCAAGCAGACCACCATTGTCCCTGTGCCCAAGGACACTAAGATAACCTGCCTAAATGACTACCGACCCGTAGCACTCACGTCTGTAGCCATGAAGTGCTTCACAGTTCTATACTGAACAAAAATATAAATGCAACAATGTTCCCTCGTGAGGACGACGAGCACGCAGATGAGAATCCCTGAGACGGTTTCTGAGAGTTTGTGCAGAAATTCTTCCGTTGTGCAAACACACAGTTTCATCAGCTGTCCGGGTGGCTGGTCTCAGACGATCCCGCAGGCGAAGAAGCCGGATGTGGAGGTCCTGGGCTGGCGGGGTTACAGGTCATCTGCGGTTGTGAGACCGGTTGGACGTACTGCCAAATTCTCTAAAATGACGTTGGGAGGCGGCTTATGGTAGAGAAATGAACATTCAATTCTCTGGCAACAGCTCTGGAGGACATTCCTGCAGTCAGCATGCCAAATGCATGCACTCTCAAAACTTGAGACATCTGTGGCATGTGTTATGTGGTAAAGTGCACATTTTAGAGTGTCCTTTTATTGTCACCAGCACAAGGTGAACCTGTGTAATGATCATGCTGTTTAATCAGCTTCTTGATATGCCACACCTTTCAGGTGGCTGGACTATCTTGACAAAGGATAAAATGCTCACTAACAGGGATGTAAACAAATTAGTGCACAACATGAGAGAAATAAGCTTTTTGTGTGTATGGAAAATATCTGGGATCTTTTATTTCAGCTCATGAAACATGGGACCAACACTTTACATGTTGCGTTTATATTTTTTGGTTCAGTGTAGAAGGCATGAGCTTTTTTTCCTCCCTTGCATAATATGGACTACAACAAACAGGTACATAATGAGTGGTGAATAACAAGATACAGAGACAAATACAATCATGAGGTTAGGACTGGAGTCCTTGTAAGTGCTAGGTACATTTAGGCTGTAGTATAGTTGGAAAACTGTGCAGATCAGGACAGTGAGAGAGCCCAGAAAATCCAACAGAGGGAGAAGAGACTGACAGAACTTACCAAAACAAACTTTCATTCAAGGATCATCTTTCCTTTGATGTATTCCTTTGTAGTCAGGTACATCTCTGTAACTTCCCCATCGTCTCTCACTTCCTCATCCTCCACCTCCTTTTCATCCTCCACCTGATCCGCCTCTCCTAGGATCCCCCTCCGCTGGATGCTGACAGAGATGACCAGCGCTTGCACAATGCCGTACACCAGAGCAAACTGTAGAAGATACTCCTGGACCAACCAAAGCAGTCCCGCCATTCCAACAGTGGAGACGGAAAACATGGCCATTCCGTGGAGCCACAACTTCAGTCCTCCTTGGACCCCTAGAACCTCAAGGACCAACTTGGTAGGGGGGGACACAGTCCACAGGAAGCCCACCACGAACAGGTCAAACAGGTGGCGAAGGAGGTTGAAGCAGATCTCATAGTGTTCTGGAACTATCTCCCCATTCCAGGCGAGTGCAAAGAACCGGAAGGCTGATGAGGAACTTGGTGTGGGAGATGGTGGAGGGGTTCCATAGTCAGAATACTCCCCATCGTTGTCAGAGTCCCATCCTCCCCCGACACATTTCCTCTGACTTAGCCCACCAGGTTCAGCTGCTCTCGGCCAGAAGTCTGAGGACGGCAGAACCTTATTCCACCATCTGGAGCCACCGTGTTCTGCTTTCCCCTCAGCCTCCTGCTTGGCCGCGCCCAGATCTTCAATTTCCACGGACTGGATTTTCTCCTCACTTGCTTCCCAGTACTCGTCAATCAATGTAGTTTGGTCACTTGTTTGTCTTTTCTGTCCCGCTCCCCAAACCCAGGTTGTTAACCCTCCCAAGCCCCAGCTGCCTCTCGTCTGCCCCTCGGCCGTCACTGGTTTGTCCCTCATGGTTTTGTCAGATCCTGCTTTGCTGCCCCAGGACCAGTAGGAGATAGCTGGATGCACCCACCCCCAAACTCTTCCTACTACAGCTGTCATGTCAGTTCCCTTAGTTTAGCACCCTTAATACTGCCTGGATTTTGAACTAAAGGACTTAGAGACTGCAATGAGTTATTGAGAACACAATAATGGGTTAAACTTTGTATTATTTATTTCAGTTCTAGGATTTTGTTGGAGGTTTTGTTAGACTATAAGCCTAGCTATAGTACATTAGATGAACTAGTCAAATTAACTCTCTCATTGCCATGAGATCACTGGGAATGACAAGAGGGAATGTGTATACCACAGGACGAGTCACACCTGTAGGTGTTAAATCAAAACCAACCACTGTCGCTACAAAGCACAACACCAACGCCCAAGGGAGAATTCCAATGAGGTTACTCAGCGAGCTACATGTCTTCCCAAAGACATTCACCTTGCTTTACATTATTATGCTCTTATAACAGTGAGGGCTTCATGCTAACGTCAAACAAATAAACCATACCACAATATTACCTTTTGGAGCGATACAAATAGTTTAGAATAGAATCCCTAATACCCAGACTAATGATAGACAATGTAGCTAATGGCTTGTTTAGTAGGCCTAGTCTACACATACATATTCATAGCCATTTATGTATAATATGTTAAGGTTCTTTCTAAAGTACATGGCCAGCTAACATTGCAGGGTAAATACTTTATTTAGTCGAGGAATGCAACAAGCAAATCTTCAACTTTGACAATTGTTTTTCTGGAGTTCCTCAGCCTAACGAAATAAAAGCAGTAAATATGATGTATCTTCAAATTGAACTGCGTGTAGTCTCTTTTCCAATTCTTGGTCTGGTGAAGGGAAACAATACAATGAGTCAATAAATTATTACAAGAAAGTTATCTTCCTAAGGTAATTAGCTAGCTAGTTCACAGCTAGCTAACGTACTACTTATTTTTCTGGCATTAGCCAGGTATAGGAACTATATAATCTTACCACACATTAAAAACCCTAACAAAAGTTAGACAACTAGTCTTGTTAAATTAAGTTATTATTTAGTTGTCAAGTCGTGTGTTGGTAAAGCAGCACTCACCTTGTTGGACCCTTTTGGCTTTTGACAGTTTAACGTTAGCTGGCAGGCTAGCCTAGTTAGCTAGCAGACCCCCCCCACTACGTCCACGTAGCAAGCTATCGAAATAACTTCTTGGCAGTGGGTTCGTTTGCGTGCCAAATCACATGTACTTAATTTGTATCTAAACGTTGTGGATTCATCCACTGGGATAGTTTATAGGTGTCCATACGACATTAGCTAAGTAGCTGGCTAACCTTCTACTTCAAAACGGCCATGTCGCATAGTGGTTCTGTGCATACCTAGCTGGTAAATTACGCTAGCTATCTAGCTTACAATAGAACGTACCTGAAACCGGAAACAGTTTGCGTACTTCCGAGCTGACAGACAAAAGGAAGACAAGGGCCAAATTTCCTGCTAGTTTGTTTCAATATAGTTTAGTCCGAGCCTATGCCATCCTCTGCTTACATCGTTGTCTTGTGTACCTTGTGTGAAGACCAGTCTATATTCCTTAAAGCTGGTAGGAACCTAAAACTTTGAAAGTCTTTTCCATTCAGCATACATTGTCTTCATGTGAAACTCGCAAACGTCCAGATGCGTTTCCCTGAACCACATGAAATGTAAAAAAAAAACACGTCTCATAAAAGTCATTGGTTGCACATTCTTGAGGTCACTTCGAGACCGCCCTCTCCCAGTGGGCCTGAAAGCAACTACATGTCATTTAGCAGACGCTCTTATTTCAGAGCGACTTACAGTTAGTGAGTGCATTGTCTCGATAAATATTGGGTTGTGTGTGGGGCTTTCTAGATAAATATTGGGTTGTGTGTGGGGCTTTCTAGATAAATATTGGGTTGTGTGTGGGGCTTGACAGTCGTTCTCGCGGTCGATAATTCTGTTGTAACAGCTAATAGGAACTGTATCCACTGGTTAAAATGGGACGGAGGTGGTTGCCATCTTATAATTTTTTTTTTTTTTTTTATCACAGCAGTGCTGCCTGCCAACAGTAATATGAGCGATTCAAAGGGCGATCACCAAGAGATGAAAAGCATTTAAATGAATGTACTTCAAAATGAATGTTGTAACTACGCCCCATATACATTCAACTGCAACTCCCACACATGAAGGAAATGGTTTCCGAGTGAAAAGGGAGGATGTGGGCAGATGGATGGAGTCTAACGGGGGAAATCTTCGTACCTGTAATTTTTTTACGTTGGTAAAATACTTATCACAACTATGCCCCCCCACACAATAAAATAGTACAATGATTACCATTCATTCTTTATTCAAATGCTGCAAGCACAAGTTACTTTGCCACCAATAATAATGGCCTTTGTTACCAAATTCGTTTTACATCAGCAGTTGTCAAAGTACTTTACTTTAGGAGGGAGTCCAGGGACAATGCCAAGAGGCATACCACCAACATTCCTTGATTCTTGGCGCCGACGGGGAATCAAATCAAAGTTGATTTGTCTTATGCACAGAATACAGCTAAGGAGACAGTCCACTCAATGAAAGGCCTCCTGGCAAGCAGTTAAGTTTCATGACTGAGGCTCTTCAACCCGCATCTCCATCATCCTCAAATCCTAAGAAACATTTCCACACAGTTACAATCAAGTAGCATATGAACAATTAATGACAAATTGCAATGTTGTGTGTCAGTGCACTGTGAAAGAGCTTCATAGTAAATCAGAGACTCTAGTCTAGTATATTCATCATCACACAAACGCCACAGCATGGCTTCAAGACTGAATGAGGGAACAAGTTGTCTTTTGTACTGACTGACCTGTCAATGTCCACAAGTGATCCTGGTGTCATCTGCAGTCTCAGCAGGGGAATGCCTCTACATTACAAACCTGTAAGTAAAATGGCAGCTATTAGTCCCGTTATAATGTGCTTATGGACAAATTCATCAACATCTCCCTTATGAAACAGTTGCCTGAAAAGTAACCAAGTTCTGGCTTTCCATTGCAAATAATTTAGGTATGTTCAACATGACAACAGTAATCTTTGAGTTAAGACTACTGGATTTGCTTAATTAACATTTAAAGTTTAATTCAAGAACAGAAATCGCACTCCTAGACAATGCCCTGAACAGCTTCTACCCCAAAGCCACAAGACTGCTAAATAGTTCAAAAGTAACCCAGACCAGGCCTTAAAAATAAAAAGCAGGTACTTTGGTGGGTAAGAACATCTAATTCACCAGCCACGTTGGCAGGTGTTCACACTGAGCGCTACAGTGAGAAGTCAAGTGGGCCATGAGACAGTTGTGATTTATTGTTAAATTAGTTCAGCCATTTTGTTTCATATCTGGTTTTGCACAAAGAAATATGAATCTAATGTTATTGCTAGCCCGCGGCACCTGTCTGGGGTACTGAGGGACACTCATTTCACCCTCCTCACACGCATTTCACCATCACGCATTGGAAGAGGAAAAAAAATAAGAGGCAGCATTCAGCATGAATTTTGGTAACCTAATAACTGCAATATGAACACATTTTGCCCAAATGGATTGTGAACCCAAATGTGTAACGTATTCCAGTGGGGGGACAATACAATTTGGATTGGGTGTAAAGCGGGGCAGATTTCAGCTGTCATCTTGTCTTCAGAATATTTTATTATCCGTTGAATTGATTTGGTCTTTCACAATAGGTCAGTCAGAACAACTTCCATCTCCAACAAAAGGGTTAAATTAGACCATTAGAGTTCTCAGCAACACTTAAACCCAATACTTGTATTTCTCACTTAGCCCAATTTCAAATCTGATATGCCAACTCGTGTTTTAGAAAATACATTCAAAAAGTTAAGAGGGCTATGCATTTATGGACAGTGTTGAATATAGGCCAAGTCATAAAGTGACTAGGTTATATTGAAAAGCCCCTTGCCTGGAAGATCCTGTTTTGTCATTTTAGTATTGTGCACAAGCTGTTAGGCAGAAATGGTTGAAAAGCAAAAATATAAAATTGCCAACAGAGTAAGATGGCAAGGTTTGGCAAATCAGCCTGGACCACCTCGATTATTCTTGAACGTGGGATAAATGTCCCCCCTCCCCCCAAAAAGTGCGCAAAACATGAACACCTGCTCTTTCTATGACCGACCAACCAGGTGAAAGCTATGGATGATGTCACTCGTTAAATCCACTTCAAAATCATTGTAGATGAAGGGGAGGAGACCCGTTTAGAGGATTTTTAAGCCTTGAGACATGGATTGTGCATGTGTGCCATTCAGAAGGTGAATGGGCAAGACAAAAGATTGAAGTGCCTTTGAACAGAGTATGGTAGGTGCCAGGCACACTGGTTTGTGTCAAGAACTGCAACGCTGCTGGGTTTTTCCATGTGCATCAAGAATTGGCCACCACCTAAAAGGACATCCAGCCAACTTGACAACTGTGGGAAGCATTAGTCAACATGGGCCAGCATCCCTGTGAAATGCTTTCAAAACCTTGTTGACCATGCATACAAACTGAGGTCAGTGCACTTTGAGATAACATCATGCTTTAGTCAGACTCTAGCTAACCATTTCACACCAGAACCACCCACTGGCTGAGTTCTCTCAATGGAGGACGTGTACAAAATGTCACCCTATTCCCTATCCAGTGAACTACATTTGACCAGAGCCTTTTGGGGTCCTGTAGGGAATAGACTGAAGTGTATTACTTTGCAAACCACAGGGCCAATCAAAATGAAGGTCTCCACCCGGCGTCTAAGTGGGAAGAAATGAGTGAACACGAACAGTACAAGACCCTGTATGCATTTTCAACTTCACGTTGTACTGACGCTAGTCTAGGAAAGCAATCATTAATGCATACACTGAGGATCTAACCTCCAGAACTTCATCGCATTACTCTTCTCCCTCCAGACATGACGTAAGAACTCAAAGGATGCAGACCACTGAGCCATCTCATCGTTATCCTGAAAGACAGAACAAGTTCACGTGATGAATTAGTGATGTTTTCAATGACAGGAAATGTCAATATCAAGACTACTTGAATTCTCATGTCAGTGTCTCAGTGCGCTGCGAGAAAGCATCAGTTTAATTCAGGAACCGATATCGCAATCATCATAGACACTGCAGATACTAAATGGCATTATTGCTTAACAATACAATTACACCAAAAACGTCAACCTGACAAAACATAGAACGTGTTACTCACATTTGTTAGAGTAGATGTCTCCAGAGATGTTGATATCCTCACATCTACCACCTTGTGGCCTGAAAGCAGAGAAGTCATGACTTACTGAAATAAGGACAAGTACACAGGCCCTTGTATAATATCCACTGTCTCAGATGGTAATGTGAGTTATCATAGTAGTTACTCAAGCAATGTAGGTTAAAAATCAGCATCACTGACAGTCGTAGCAAGCTAGACATTTTATATAGCTAGGACCACCCCAAGGACTAATTACTAAGGCTGTCAAAGTTCACGCGTTACATTTTGAATGCTGTACATTTGCCACCGTTAAATCGCGTCGCCATTTCTTCACTGCACGGACCCTTTAAGCAACACTTTTCCCCAGACAGACCTTATTTAGTGCCACACAGTGTGCAATCTGTGGCAGCTGCTGCTATGTGACACTATTGTGGTGCCGAAACATCCACTACGCACGCAGCTTTGAGCAACGATTTAAAGAAACCGTGAAGGTTCAGCCATAACACACATTCCCAGGAGTTTTAGATGACGGCAAAAACCTTTTGTACAGAACTAGCTAGGCAGTTACGCTAACGTTAGCGAGCTAACCAAAATCATGTTTACAATGCCTCGAACTAACGCCAATTTAAGCAAATGATCACAATTCTAGTAGTAGCAGCTTGTGACTAGTTCATGTTGAAGAACATGATAAGAAGCCTAGGCAGTACACCGTATTTACTAAATACCGGTATTGACGCACGGACCTGCGCCGACAGTCTGCATGGTCAATGCTGCAGATGTTGGTGACAACGCTGGTTTCCACTTTGCTTCTAAATATAAAATCGATAAGCTTTCTATAATTACACTATTAGTTTGTAAATGTCTGCAAACTGCTAGTTTGTCTATTCTTAGCAAGCGGTGGTTAAAATAAATACTGTTAGCCGCTAAAGCTAATCCCTGGTTAGCTGGTTTATTCAGAGCAAACGCAGCTAGCTAATCCAGCCTGGTACCAGTGCTGGACTAGATTAGCATGTTGTTTGTGCAACATTATCTAAAATCTGAGAGGAATAGGCGACGCATGAATACGTTCACTACAAAGCTACAGTAAGAGAAAACATTTAATGTAACATTAATTCAGGTCCACTGGGAAACTGACCAACACTTTGGTTCCTACCCTGGCTTATTCATTAATTATCATGTCTAACACTGCATTTAAAGTGCCCACTATATTCCACATTTTGGTTGAAGTTTCATTGAAGGGTATAAATCAAATCAGAATAGACGAAGCCCCATTAAAAACAATGTATGCCGCCACCCTAGGTTCATGCACCAAAAGCATATTTAGAACTATTATTCAAAAACCTAAAATACCATAAAAGGTGAAAAATATTGTGATCTGATATTTTGGCCTGGCTGGTCTGTTGTGGAATTCATAACATTGTTGGACAGGTTTAAAAGCTCAAATCCATAGAGCCAGTTCTTTTTTCCTGTAGTCTACCCTCCAATTAGAACATTGGGAGAACACTCCTTTAGAATGCCTGAAGCTTTAACAGTACTTGAGTATGTGTGAACATTGATAAAGAGTAGGCCTACTTAAAACATGGGTCACATTCTGTTTCTGATACAGATTGTATTTCTGTCCCTTACAATCAATGCATAGTATGCCTGTAACTCAAGGCGCTGCTTTAAAAAAAAAATGGAAACGTTAAAGAAAATCATTTTAAATCGTTTGACAGCCCTACTAACTACACACATCAAGTGATATGTACTCCTTGGACTGGATAATGATCAGTCACAAGATGGATATTAATTGATTAAAATAAAATCTGACTTCACTCACCCAGCAGAACTTGCTTTGCCACAATAGCAGCAAGATGGCCAAGTAGATTTCCATCAAGCACCAGGACCTGGGAAGGTAAGAAACACATCAAGATAACAATTGCCACAACCTGGGCTTCAGATGATTCAATGAGGTTGCTTTATGTCTCAGATGGTAGTGCATGTAAAGTATTCTCATGGTCGTTAAACTCAAATACATTAATGTGGTAAACATCACTGACAAGCAAAATGATGTACTTTGATAAAATACATTTAGCTACGGTTTAGGGAATTCTTGCTTCACAGCCACTGAAGCATGGAGTCACTAAAATTCAACGGCGATTACTTTAATGCTCACCAAGTATCAAGGGGGTTGGAGAGTTGCAACAGAATGTGTCCATCTTCCATCCCACTGTGTCTAGAAAGTAATTAAAATCATTAGAATCAATAGGAACTTTGAATTCATGCATGTTAGGTTAGCCGGTATGCATTTTCAGTGCACTGTGAAGTTAACTTCATGTTGTATTCAGAGACTCTAGTCTAGGAAATCATCATTAATGCATACACCGATGGAGCGGACGTCCATGACGGCTTTGTATTGCTCTTCTCCCATTGACTAGATGAAACACTTACGGGTGTTGGCGGTGCCCATCAGATTGGAATCCAGCCATAGCGTTCCAGCAGCGCAGGAGGCAAGCCTCTTTGGGAGACAGAGCATGCTGTGTTAGAGAAGAAAAGCGTTAACACACAACATTATGTATAACAACGTAACAATCTTCAACGTGTGAACAGCAGTTAAATCAGATAGCCAAGAGAAACATGACATCACAAATGTCAGCATAGTTTGCGAAACCATTCTCAGAGAGTCATCATATTTAACCAATAACCATTGATCGTTAGCCATTCTGATAACCACCTAGAATGCAACTGTGCTAGGCTAATAGTTAACTAGTCATGGAAATGTCATCCAATACTGCCCTGACAAAATGCTATGTTCGACAAACTGAATTTCTCAACACAAGTAACCAGCTGGCAACCATAAAGCAACTGGCTGGGAACTCTTCCCTCCAGAGATGTCAGAACTCACCATCAATGGATGCAGATTTATATGCACACCATTTGGACGCCATCTTGTCTATTATCCTGAAAGACAGACCAATTGACATATTGAATGTGATTTTCACAATATGAGCACAGGAATATAATTAAGACTACTCAATTCACATACTCTTGAAATTTCTCATGTCAGTGTCTCAGTGCGCTGCGAGAAAGCATCAGTTTAATTCAGGAACCGATATCGCAATCATCATAGACACTGCAGATACTAAATGGCATTATTGCTTAACAATACAATTACACCAAAAACGTCAACCTGACAATACATAGAAAGTGTTACTCACATTTGTTAGAGTAGATGTCTCCAGAGATGTTGATATCCTCACATCTACCACCTTGTGGCCTGAAAGCAGAGAAGTCATGACTTACTGAAATAGGGACAAGTACACAGGCCCTTGTATAATATCCACTGTCTCAGATGGTAATGTGAGTTATCATAGTAGTTACTCAAGCAATGTAGGTTAAAAATCAGCATCACTGACAGTCGTAGTAGCAAGCTAGACATTTTATATAGCTAGGACCACCCCAAGGACTAATTACTAAGGCTGTCAAAGTTCACGCGTTACATTTTGAATGCTGTACATTTGCCACTTAAATCGCGTCGCCATTTCTTCACTGCACGGACCCTTTAAGCAACACTTTTCCCAGACAGACCTTATTAAGTGCCACAGTGTGCAATCTGTGGCAGCTGCTGCTATGTGACACTATTGTGGTGCCGAAACATCCACTACGCACGCAGCTTTGAGCAACGATTGAAGGAAAACTTGAAGGTTCAGCCATAACACACATTCCCAGGAGTTTAATTACAGCAAAACCTTTTGTACAGAACTAGCTAGGCAGTTACGCTAACGTTAGCGAGCTAACCAAAATCATGTTTACAATACCTCGAACTAACGCCAATTTAAGCAAGTGATCACAATTCTAGTAGTAGCAGCTTGTGACTAGTTCATGTTGAAGAACATTGATAAGCCTAGGCAGTACACCGTATTTTACTAAATACCGGTATTGACGCACGGACCCGCGCCGACAGTCTGCATGGTCGATGCTGCAGATGTTGGTGACAACGCTGCTTTCCACTTTGATTCTAAATATAAAAAAATCGACAAGCTTTCTATAATTACACTATTGGTTTGTAAATGTCTGCAAACTGCTAGTTTGTCTATTCTTAGCAAGCTGTGGTTAAAATAAATACTGTTAGCCGCTAAAGCTAATCCCTGGTTAGCTGGTTTATTCAGAGCAAACGCAGCTAGCTAATCCAGCCTGGTACCAGTGCTGGCCTAGATTAGCATGTTTGTGCAACATTATCTAAAATCAGTGAGGAATAGGCGACGCATGAATACGTTCACTACAAAGCCACAGTAAGAGAAAACATTTAATGTAACATTAATTCAGGTCCACTGGGAAACTGACCAACGCTTTGGTTCCTACCCTGTCACATTAACCCCTCCCTGGCTTGTTCATTAATTATCATGTCTAACACTGCATTTAAAGTGACCACTATATTCCACATTTTAGTTGAAGTTTCATTGAAGAGTATAAATCAAATCAGAATAGACGAAGCCCCATTAAAAACAATGTATGCTGCCACCCTAGGTTCATGCACCAAAAGCATATTTAGAACTATTATTCAAAAACCTAAAATACCATAAAAGGTGAAAAATATTGTGATCTGATATTTTGCCCTGGCTGGTCTGTTGTGGAATTCATAACATTGTTGGACATGTTTAAAAGCTCAAATCCATAGAGCCAGTTCTTTTTTCCTGTAGTCTACCCTCCAATTAGAGGATTGGGAGAACACTCCTTTAGAATGCCTGAAGCTTTAACAGTACTTGAGTATGTGTGAACATTGATAAAGAGTAGGCCTACTTAAAACATGGGTCGCATTCTGTTTCTGATACAGATTGTATTTCTGTCCCTTACAATCAATGCATAGTATGCCTGTAACTCAAGGCGCTGCTTTTAAAAAAATGGAAACGTTAAAGAAAATCATGTGATTAACCATTTTAAATCGTTTGACAGCCCTACTAACTACACACATCAAGTGATATGTACTCCTTAGACTGGATAATGATCAGTCACGATGGGTATTAATTGATTAAAATAAATCTGACTTCACTCACCCAGCAGAACTTGCTTTGCCACAATAGCAGCATGATGGCTAAGTAGATTTCCATCAAGCACCAGGACCTGGGAAGGTAAGAAACACGTCAAGACAACAATTGCCACAACCTGGCCTTCAGATGATTCAATGAGGTTGCTTTATGTCTCAGATGGTAGTGCATGTAAAGTATTCTCATGGTCGTTAAACTCAAATACATTAATGTGGTAAACATCACTGACAAGCAAAATTATGTACTTTGATAAATACATTTAGCTACGGTTTAGGGAATTCTTGCTTCACAGCCACTGAAGCATGGAGTCACTAAAATGCAACAGCGATTACTTTAATGCTCACCAAGTATCAAGGGGGTTGGAGAGTTGCAACAGAATGTGTCCATCTTCCATCCCACTGTGTCTAGAAAGTAATTAAAATCATTAGAATCAATAGGAACTTTGAATTCACGCATGGTAGGTTAGCCAGTATGCATTTTCAGTGCACTGTGAAGTTAACTTCATGTTGTATTCAGAGACTCTAGTCTAGGAAATCATCATTAATGCATACACTGATGGAGCGGACGTCCATGACGGCTTTGTATTGCTCTTCTCCCATTGACTAGATGAAACACTTACGGGTGTTGGCGGTGCCCATCTTATTGGAATCCAGCCATAGCGTTCCAGCAGCGCAGGAGGCAAGCCTCTTTGGGAGACGGAGCATGCTGTGTTAGAGAAGAAAAGCGTTAACACACAACATTATGTATAACAACGTAACAATCTTCAATGTGTGAACAGCGGTTAAATCAGATAGCCAAGAGAAACATGACATCACAAATGTCAGCATAGTTTGCGAAACCATTCTCAGAGAATCATCATATTTAACCAATAACCGTTGATTGTTAGCCATACTGATAGCCACCTAGAATGCAACTGTGCTAGGCTAATAGTTAACTAGTCATGGAAATGTCATCCAATACTGCCCTGACAAAATGCTATGTTTGACAAACTGAATTACTCAACACAAGTAACCAGCTGGCAACCATAAAGCAACTGCCGGGGAACTCTTCCCTCCAGAGATGTCAGAACTCACCATCAATGGATGCAGTTTTATATGCACACCATTTGGACGCCATCTTGTCTATTATCCTGAAAGACAGACCAATTGACATCTTGAATGTGATTTTCACAATATGAGAACAGGAATATAATTAAGACTACTCAATTCACAGACTCTTGAAATTTCTCATGTCAGTGTCTCAGTGCGCTGCGAGAAAGCATCAGTTTAATTCAGGAACCGATATCGCAATCATCATAGACACTGCAGATACTAAATGGCATTATTGCTTAACAATACAATTACACCAAAAACGTCAACCTGACAAAACATAGAACGTGTTACTCACATTTGTTAGAGTAGATGTCTCCAGAGATGTTGATATCCTCACATCTACCACCTTGTGGCCTGAAAGCAGAGAAGTCATGACTTACTGAAATAAGGACAAGTACACAGGCCCTTGTATAATATCCACTGTCTCAGATGGTAATGTGAGTTATCATAGTAGTTACTCAAGCAATGTAGGTTAAAAATCAGCATCACTGACAGTCGTAGCAAGCTAGACATTTTATATAGCTAGGACCACCCCAAGGACTAATTACTAAGGCTGTCAAAGTTCACGCGTTACATTTTGAATGCTGTACATTTGCCACCGTTAAATCGCGTCGCCATTTCTTCACTGCACGGACCCTTTAAGCAACACTTTTCCCCAGACAGACCTTATTTAGTGCCACACAGTGTGCAATCTGTGGCAGCTGCTGCTATGTGACACTATTGTGGTGCCGAAACATCCACTACGCACGCAGCTTTGAGCAACGATTTAAAGAAACCGTGAAGGTTCAGCCATAACACACATTCCCAGGAGTTTTAGATGACGGCAAAAACCTTTTGTACAGAACTAGCTAGGCAGTTACGCTAACGTTAGCGAGCTAACCAAAATCATGTTTACAATGCCTCGAACTAACGCCAATTTAAGCAAATGATCACAATTCTAGTAGTAGCAGCTTGTGACTAGTTCATGTTGAAGAACATGATAAGAAGCCTAGGCAGTACACCGTATTTACTAAATACCGGTATTGACGCACGGACCTGCGCCGACAGTCTGCATGGTCAATGCTGCAGATGTTGGTGACAACGCTGGTTTCCACTTTGCTTCTAAATATAAAATCGATAAGCTTTCTATAATTACACTATTAGTTTGTAAATGTCTGCAAACTGCTAGTTTGTCTATTCTTAGCAAGCGGTGGTTAAAATAAATACTGTTAGCCGCTAAAGCTAATCCCTGGTTAGCTGGTTTATTCAGAGCAAACGCAGCTAGCTAATCCAGCCTGGTACCAGTGCTGGACTAGATTAGCATGTTGTTTGTGCAACATTATCTAAAATCTGAGAGGAATAGGCGACGCATGAATACGTTCACTACAAAGCTACAGTAAGAGAAAACATTTAATGTAACATTAATTCAGGTCCACTGGGAAACTGACCAACACTTTGGTTCCTACCCTGGCTTATTCATTAATTATCATGTCTAACACTGCATTTAAAGTGCCCACTATATTCCACATTTTGGTTGAAGTTTCATTGAAGGGTATAAATCAAATCAGAATAGACGAAGCCCCATTAAAAACAATGTATGCCGCCACCCTAGGTTCATGCACCAAAAGCATATTTAGAACTATTATTCAAAAACCTAAAATACCATAAAAGGTGAAAAATATTGTGATCTGATATTTTGGCCTGGCTGGTCTGTTGTGGAATTCATAACATTGTTGGACAGGTTTAAAAGCTCAAATCCATAGAGCCAGTTCTTTTTTCCTGTAGTCTACCCTCCAATTAGAACATTGGGAGAACACTCCTTTAGAATGCCTGAAGCTTTAACAGTACTTGAGTATGTGTGAACATTGATAAAGAGTAGGCCTACTTAAAACATGGGTCACATTCTGTTTCTGATACAGATTGTATTTCTGTCCCTTACAATCAATGCATAGTATGCCTGTAACTCAAGGCGCTGCTTTAAAAAAAAAATGGAAACGTTAAAGAAAATCATTTTAAATCGTTTGACAGCCCTACTAACTACACACATCAAGTGATATGTACTCCTTGGACTGGATAATGATCAGTCACAAGATGGATATTAATTGATTAAAATAAAATCTGACTTCACTCACCCAGCAGAACTTGCTTTGCCACAATAGCAGCAAGATGGCCAAGTAGATTTCCATCAAGCACCAGGACCTGGGAAGGTAAGAAACACATCAAGATAACAATTGCCACAACCTGGGCTTCAGATGATTCAATGAGGTTGCTTTATGTCTCAGATGGTAGTGCATGTAAAGTATTCTCATGGTCGTTAAACTCAAATACATTAATGTGGTAAACATCACTGACAAGCAAAATGATGTACTTTGATAAAATACATTTAGCTACGGTTTAGGGAATTCTTGCTTCACAGCCACTGAAGCATGGAGTCACTAAAATTCAACGGCGATTACTTTAATGCTCACCAAGTATCAAGGGGGTTGGAGAGTTGCAACAGAATGTGTCCATCTTCCATCCCACTGTGTCTAGAAAGTAATTAAAATCATTAGAATCAATAGGAACTTTGAATTCATGCATGTTAGGTTAGCCGGTATGCATTTTCAGTGCACTGTGAAGTTAACTTCATGTTGTATTCAGAGACTCTAGTCTAGGAAATCATCATTAATGCATACACCGATGGAGCGGACGTCCATGATGGCTTTGTATTGCTCTTCTCCCATTGACTAGATGAACACTTACGGGTGTTGGCGGTGCCCATCTTATTGGAATCCAGCCATGGCGTTCCAACAGCGCGGGAGGCAAGCCTCTTTGGGAGACGGAGCATGCTGTGTTAGAGAAGAAAAGCGTTAACACACAACATTATGTATAACAACGTAACAATCTTCAACGTGTGAACAGCAGTTAAATCAGATAGCCAAGAGAAACATGACATCACAAATGTCAGCATAGTTTGCGAAACCATTCTCAGAGAGTCATCATATTTAACCAATAACCATTGATCGTTAGCCATTCTGATAACCACCTAGAATGCAACTGTGCTAGGCTAATAGTTAACTAGTCATGGAAATGTCATCCAATACTGCCCTGACAAAATGCTATGTTCGACAAACTGAATTTCTCAACACAAGTAACCAGCTGGCAACCATAAAGCAACTGGCTGGGAACTCTTCCCTCCAGAGATGTCAGAACTCACCATCAATGGATGCAGATTTATATGCACACCATTTGGACGCCATCTTGTCTATTATCCTGAAAGACAGACCAATTGACATATTGAATGTGATTTTCACAATATGAGCACAGGAATATAATTAAGACTACTCAATTCACATACTCTTGAAATTTCTCATGTCAGTGTCTCAGTGCGCTGCGAGAAAGCATCAGTTTAATTCAGGAACCGATATCGCAATCATCATAGACACTGCAGATACTAAATGGCATTATTGCTTAACAATACAATTACACCAAAAACGTCAACCTGACAATACATAGAAAGTGTTACTCACATTTGTTAGAGTAGATGTCTCCAGAGATGTTGATATCCTCACATCTACCACCTTGTGGCCTGAAAGCAGAGAAGTCATGACTTACTGAAATAGGGACAAGTACACAGGCCCTTGTATAATATCCACTGTCTCAGATGGTAATGTGAGTTATCATAGTAGTTACTCAAGCAATGTAGGTTAAAAATCAGCATCACTGACAGTCGTAGTAGCAAGCTAGACATTTTATATAGCTAGGACCACCCCAAGGACTAATTACTAAGGCTGTCAAAGTTCACGCGTTACATTTTGAATGCTGTACATTTGCCACTTAAATCGCGTCGCCATTTCTTCACTGCACGGACCCTTTAAGCAACACTTTTCCCAGACAGACCTTATTAAGTGCCACAGTGTGCAATCTGTGGCAGCTGCTGCTATGTGACACTATTGTGGTGCCGAAACATCCACTACGCACGCAGCTTTGAGCAACGATTGAAGGAAAACTTGAAGGTTCAGCCATAACACACATTCCCAGGAGTTTAATTACAGCAAAACCTTTTGTACAGAACTAGCTAGGCAGTTACGCTAACGTTAGCGAGCTAACCAAAATCATGTTTACAATACCTCGAACTAACGCCAATTTAAGCAAGTGATCACAATTCTAGTAGTAGCAGCTTGTGACTAGTTCATGTTGAAGAACATTGATAAGCCTAGGCAGTACACCGTATTTTACTAAATACCGGTATTGACGCACGGACCCGCGCCGACAGTCTGCATGGTCGATGCTGCAGATGTTGGTGACAACGCTGCTTTCCACTTTGATTCTAAATATAAAAAAATCGACAAGCTTTCTATAATTACACTATTGGTTTGTAAATGTCTGCAAACTGCTAGTTTGTCTATTCTTAGCAAGCTGTGGTTAAAATAAATACTGTTAGCCGCTAAAGCTAATCCCTGGTTAGCTGGTTTATTCAGAGCAAACGCAGCTAGCTAATCCAGCCTGGTACCAGTGCTGGCCTAGATTAGCATGTTTGTGCAACATTATCTAAAATCAGTGAGGAATAGGCGACGCATGAATACGTTCACTACAAAGCCACAGTAAGAGAAAACATTTAATGTAACATTAATTCAGGTCCACTGGGAAACTGACCAACGCTTTGGTTCCTACCCTGTCACATTAACCCCTCCCTGGCTTGTTCATTAATTATCATGTCTAACACTGCATTTAAAGTGACCACTATATTCCACATTTTAGTTGAAGTTTCATTGAAGAGTATAAATCAAATCAGAATAGACGAAGCCCCATTAAAAACAATGTATGCTGCCACCCTAGGTTCATGCACCAAAAGCATATTTAGAACTATTATTCAAAAACCTAAAATACCATAAAAGGTGAAAAATATTGTGATCTGATATTTTGCCCTGGCTGGTCTGTTGTGGAATTCATAACATTGTTGGACATGTTTAAAAGCTCAAATCCATAGAGCCAGTTCTTTTTTCCTGTAGTCTACCCTCCAATTAGAGGATTGGGAGAACACTCCTTTAGAATGCCTGAAGCTTTAACAGTACTTGAGTATGTGTGAACATTGATAAAGAGTAGGCCTACTTAAAACATGGGTCGCATTCTGTTTCTGATACAGATTGTATTTCTGTCCCTTACAATCAATGCATAGTATGCCTGTAACTCAAGGCGCTGCTTTTAAAAAAATGGAAACGTTAAAGAAAATCATGTGATTAACCATTTTAAATCGTTTGACAGCCCTACTAACTACACACATCAAGTGATATGTACTCCTTAGACTGGATAATGATCAGTCACGATGGGTATTAATTGATTAAAATAAATCTGACTTCACTCACCCAGCAGAACTTGCTTTGCCACAATAGCAGCATGATGGCTAAGTAGATTTCCATCAAGCACCAGGACCTGGGAAGGTAAGAAACACGTCAAGACAACAATTGCCACAACCTGGCCTTCAGATGATTCAATGAGGTTGCTTTATGTCTCAGATGGTAGTGCATGTAAAGTATTCTCATGGTCGTTAAACTCAAATACATTAATGTGGTAAACATCACTGACAAGCAAAATTATGTACTTTGATAAATACATTTAGCTACGGTTTAGGGAATTCTTGCTTCACAGCCACTGAAGCATGGAGTCACTAAAATGCAACAGCGATTACTTTAATGCTCACCAAGTATCAAGGGGGTTGGAGAGTTGCAACAGAATGTGTCCATCTTCCATCCCACTGTGTCTAGAAAGTAATTAAAATCATTAGAATCAATAGGAACTTTGAATTCACGCATGGTAGGTTAGCCAGTATGCATTTTCAGTGCACTGTGAAGTTAACTTCATGTTGTATTCAGAGACTCTAGTCTAGGAAATCATCATTAATGCATACACTGATGGAGCGGACGTCCATGACGGCTTTGTATTGCTCTTCTCCCATTGACTAGATGAAACACTTACGGGTGTTGGCGGTGCCCATCTTATTGGAATCCAGCCATAGCGTTCCAGCAGCGCAGGAGGCAAGCCTCTTTGGGAGACGGAGCATGCTGTGTTAGAGAAGAAAAGCGTTAACACACAACATTATGTATAACAACGTAACAATCTTCAATGTGTGAACAGCGGTTAAATCAGATAGCCAAGAGAAACATGACATCACAAATGTCAGCATAGTTTGCGAAACCATTCTCAGAGAATCATCATATTTAACCAATAACCGTTGATTGTTAGCCATACTGATAGCCACCTAGAATGCAACTGTGCTAGGCTAATAGTTAACTAGTCATGGAAATGTCATCCAATACTGCCCTGACAAAATGCTATGTTTGACAAACTGAATTACTCAACACAAGTAACCAGCTGGCAACCATAAAGCAACTGCCGGGGAACTCTTCCCTCCAGAGATGTCAGAACTCACCATCAATGGATGCAGTTTTATATGCACACCATTTGGACGCCATCTTGTCTATTATCCTGAAAGACAGACCAATTGACATCTTGAATGTGATTTTCACAATATGAGAACAGGAATATAATTAAGACTACTCAATTCACATACTCTTGAAATTTCTCATGTCAGTGTCTCAGTGCGCTGCGAGAAAGCATCAGTTTAATTCAGGAACCGATATCGCAATCATCATAGACACTGCAGATACTAAGGCCATTATTGCATCACAGCCACTGGTACTCTGAAGCATACAGTCATGAATAGCTAAAGATTACTTTAATGCTTACCAAGTATCATTTCACATCAATGGTTGGAGCCTTGCAACATAGCCATCATTCTCAGTCTGCAAAGTAATAAAAAAGCATTAGAATCAATAGGAACTTTGAATTCATGCATGGTAGGTTAGCCGGTATGCATTTTCAGTGCACTGTGAAGTTAACTTCATGTTGTATTCAGAGACTCTAGTCTAGGAAATCATCATTAATGCATATACTGATGTTGCGTTGTATGGCTCTTCTCCCATCGATTAGCTGAACACTTACTGGAGTTTGCAATCTCATCGGGATCCAGCCATATCTTCCCACAGGACAGGACACTTGAGACAAGCCTCTTTTGGAGCATGCTGTGTTTGAGATGGACAAAGAGTTAACATTACGTTCTGTATAACAGATTTTAACAATATAACTTTGAATGTGTGTAGTGTGAACAGCGGTTAAATCAGATAGCCAAGAGAAACGTGACATCACAAATTTCAGCATAGTTTGCGAAACCATTCTCAGAGAATCATCATATTTAACCAATATAACGGTTGATTGTTAGTCATACTGATGACCACCTAATACAGTGGTTCCCAACCTTTCTCAATTACTGTACCAACTGAAATGTTGCTCTACCCAGAGTACCCCCTCATGTGCATTTTACCAGTAAGTCTATGGTCTCACGAGTCCTCAAGTACCCCTGGTTGGGCACCTCTGACCTAATGGAGCCAACTTCCCAAGACTGCATTGTTTGCCTCCCTCCAAATGCCACAATAACTCACCAAATGAGACCACTGCTTGGAACTTCCCTCCTGTCTCCTGAAAGAGAGCATTGCATTGGTGTCATTTTCTATAAACTCAAGGAATAGGTAGTTAAGCAATCATTGAGGGCAGTGTGTCAGTGCACTGTGAAATAACATCACTGTAAAATCAGAGACTCTAGTCTAGTAAATCATCATAAACACTCCCGTCTCCATTCTCCAGGCACATTTCATTATTTCAGTGTTAACTAAACAATCTCACCTTGACTACACTTCATTCCCCATGCTAGACAGCTTGTTATATGCATTTCAAGGCTGGCAGATTCATCAGCCTGGAAGAGAATGGGGGGTGGGGGGAGATTATATTAATGTAATCCAAATTCAGTTGAATGTGTATCAGAACCATAAATGTAGTAATACGCATCTATACACTGCGTTGCCCTGGTATGATTTACGCAAGTTACAAAAAATACATTGCCAAGTCGGCACGTGTCCTGTGCATGCGCACATGGTGTTGCTGCTAGTTAGCTAACTCGTTTTTAAATTTACCTTGCAAACTTCTTCTGACTTGGGCAACCTCTCAACCACACTCGCTGTCTTTACAACACGCATTGCCAACCAATCTGGGTTGTACTTCTACTTACAAAAATACATGTAATGCCTCTCTTCATCTTAAACAACCACTCACGCAAGCGTCTTGACTGGAGAGAGGCCTCAGGAATGAGGGTGCGTTCTTTTTATACGTCTGGGTCCTTACAGCTTTAAGGCTAGCGTATATAATGCCTGTTTTTATATTTTCATTCATACATATCCCATAATGATGTTTATATACAGTATTGTGCTGTCTATATTTCCAGGTTTGTCTTCAGGTAAATATTTACAAGGTGACAGACAGATAAACTGGAAAATATAGACAATTTCTGAGATTTCTAAACCTCCGACAAAATACTTATTATGGGCAATAGGTGGCGTATTTTCCCCAAACTATCAATCACAGCCTTCCATCCCCGCCTTTCAAAGTGTGTTGCATTATGGGGATAAAAATTATCTTAATTTGCGCTTTCATGTCGACTACATGAACTTTACAAAAATCATGTGATCAAAGGTCCTGAAGTTTTGACTGCAGTTGCTCTTCACCATCTTCATCCTGCAGCTATCCCCTGCATTGTGGGAGGCTCTATTGTCAACCAATCTTTAGGGTGTTTTTGTTCGACCCATGCCAATGTGACCAAAGACATGACTAAAACAGGAACCCATTTTGCTGCAATATACAGTACGTATCAGTCAGTGTTGTAGCACTCGGTCTCGAGACCACATATTGAGTGTCTTGGTGTTGGATACATTTGTACTCGGTCATGACGCGGTCTCGGACAGTGAGCAATCGTAATTTCTTCCGGAGACCAGCAGAGTAAAAAAAAAAAAATCATAATTATCAGCTTATTTTCAGTCAGCACATAAATTATAGACATGTTTGCGCAGTGGCAAACCTATAGGCATTCAGTGTGTGACAGGTTCGTGATTCTGAAAGGACAGCAACCGTAATACTCTTGCACTTTTTGTAAAACACAAAGGGCCAGTGCTGTAGTGGAGGGTATACACAGGTATGAACCGTATACCCACTTTTTTTTTTCAGTGGGCATTGTGTACTCACTTCTACTGATGCGTATCAAAGTAGTGTTGTGGAGGTATACGACTGATCAAATACGAAGTACAATATAGAAATCATGCACAAAGTAGCCTACACATATCCAAGTTTCAGCGGAGTATCATCTGCAGGGTCCTCCCGAGTGCTAGTGTTGCCAACTCCTCAGTAAGGAGAGTAGCTATTGGCTGTCCTAAAAGTCGCTAGAAGTCATCACCTAATTTGCATAAATGGCCATGTGCATGTAATTGTGATGGACGCTGTAGGAGAGAGGAATAACGCTGTAGGAGAGAGGAATAACGTCGTGGGAGAGACAAAAAGTGAGTAAAAAACACCCTAAATATGTTTAGAACTACAAATTAGCTTTCTTCTGTCGATTCTTGTTTTTTTTTATGCCACAATTCCAACCCTCCTCCTTTATCCGGGCTTGGGACCGGCAAAAGTGACCCAAAAGAGACACTCTGTCGGAGTTACTTATTTTTTATTTTGGTTTGGTTTGGTTTTTAACCTTATGGTCCACTTAGGAGCCTACAACAAGTTACAGTGAAACATGAATATTTTTAACCATAACATTTAAAACATTTTTTTGTATACAATCTACATGAACAATCTAAATGGACCAAAGAAAAAACTGTCAATGGCAATGTGAGAAAATGATGGTAACTAGTCTGGCCCTAATTCAGGTTAATTGTTTGTTTTTTTTCAGACCCCCCTCCACACACACACAGGCTGTGCTGGATCACAGAAAGAGTGGGTCATCATCAGTTTGGTCAAGGCTCTCTATGGCAGGTTCAGCAACTGAGGGAGCTGACTTAAATGAGGAAGCAGCTGATGTGCCAAAAAGCTGCAAAACATTATCAGGCAGCTGGTGCTCATAGCAAGCCTCACCAGACAGCTTCAGTCCATATCGAATGTACAGGATGGAGTTAAGGGTCTGCAAGGTGTTAAGATAATTTATTAACTAACTATCCCAAAAGGTTGTAAGGCTTTTGGATCAAGAAACGGACAGAGCTCCCAGTTGCAATAGTCAGAGATCTTTATTCATTGAGAATTCTGTTATCACAATTTCAGAGTCCATCTTTTATACACACACGTCATACAATAATAATAAGCCATTTAGCAGACGCTTTTATCCAAAGCGACTTACAGTCATGTGCGCATACATTTTTACGTATGGGTGGTCCCGGGGATCGAACCCACTACCCTGGCGTTACAAGCGCCATGCTCTACCAATTGAGCTACAGAGGACCACCAGAGCTACAGAGGACCTACGAGGACCACCATTGAGCTACAGAGGACCTACGAGTGCTCACTGTCCCTCTGTAGGAGGGCTGTATTTTTCCACTGTACCTGGGTTTAGCTGATGTTTTCCTCTGTTCTCCTCCTGACCATCAGGTCACACACACATGTTCTTATCATAGGCTGCATTCCTTAGTTATCGCTGTCCTCACAATATCCTGCACCACATTTCATACTCCTTAACAAGCCTAACGGTTTCTCTCCTCTCTAAATTGGGAGGCCTCTTTATCTTGGTTTCTCAGTTGTCTGTAGACAGTTCTCCTTGTCCTTTGTTGTCTGGCCTAACTCTTACTCACATTGCTAAATAGTAACACAATGTCATAATCTTTACTGGTCCTACACTCACACATTCTAACACATTTCACACAGTTTCAGGGTGTAATAATTAGTCATTAATAATTATTCTATCACAAGGACATCTGATTTCTAAGTTTCCTTTTTACCACACTCATCTGGCTGAATACTCTCTCGACTTCAGCATTCGAGTGTGGCAAGGACAACACAGACACAGCAGCCATGGCAAGTTCTTGAAACGGGTTGATATCAGCTGCATCCCTGAACTTCCAAATCTCACTCCAGAAGCCCAGTGTGTTTTTTGTCTCATTCCATTTACTAAGATGGATGGCACGCCACTGCTGGACAATCTTGTCTATCTCTGCAGGGGGGTAGCCAAGGAGCTTGGCTATTTTTTCTATTTCTCCAGGGCTCTTATTGTGCTTTAGAGTTTCCTCCACATTGAAAACTGACATGTACTGCAATGCTTCGATGTTGTCCGGCAGTCTCACCCTCAACTCATTAGTGAGGGAGACGGTGAAGGCTACACACCGCTTTCGGACATTGTTTTCATCCTCAAGCGCAAGGTGGAGCTCAGCTGCCTTTGACTCAAAAAGGTAACCAAGGTACGGTTTGGGACTGATGTATCCATCTATTGGCCCTTTGAGTACATCAACATTTGCCAGTGGATTCAGCACCCTGCTGCTCACAGACTTGATCAGGCTAACCAAGCTGTCAAGTAGCTTAAGAGGGTCTACTTGCTCTCCCTCAAAAGCCTTGATGGCCAACTGTACCTCACCCAACATTGACTTCAAAAAAGTAAGATACAATATGTTTTGAGGATCACTGTACATGGAGTATACAACCTCAGCCATGTAGCAGTGTTCACTGGACTTGGTGACTGCGAAATGCAGCCTAAGCTCCTCCCACTGATCCAAAATGCGTGAAACCGCGGGTTCAATGGAGAGCCAACGTGTGGCACACACCTTGGTTATCTGTAAAGGTTTCTCCCCACAGTTGATGGTCTCATATATGGCCTTGTAGGCCTCCCTGCGCTTTGGAGACACTGAAAACCAGTTATAAGTCTCTCGTACCAAGTACTCCACACTACGGGGGATGGTGTCATTGGAAGCATGACTTACAGCAAGCTGCAGAGAGTGGCACACACAGCGAAGAAGAAACAGATCTTTGAGGCCGTACTCCTCCTTCAGCACTTTATGGACCCCATGGTTAATCCCCGTCATAACAGCGTCATTGTCAGTCCATATCCCCAGGAGTTTCTCTTTTTTAAGACAACACTTCTCGAGGAAAGCCACAACAGCACGGGCTATAGATTTGGTATCTCCTCCTTCCAACTCAACAAGCCCCAAAAATGTTGATACAATTGTCTGCTTGGTGTCACTAAAGTACCTTATCACAACCCCCAGGTACTTAGAAACAGGAGGAGGCTGAAACGCTGGTCACCCACATCTGCGACCAACTTTTTCAGAAAGTATGGTGCTAGAACACCATTAATCATTTCTGTGCACTTTGTCCCCTGCATTTTGAAGTGGGTAGCAGCAGTGGAGTCTGAGAAAGCAGCTCTACATGCTTCTCCAATGTGATCTCATGCCAGCATGGAACAGTGTTCAGCGATAACTAATGCCATGGTGGCCTCAGCCTTTTTTGCAGGGTCAATTTTTTAAACCATAAATGGCAGCTTCCCGCATGGGCGATTCATTTGCGGTCTGGACGCGGAGGGGTGAACATCTCCTGCTCTGAATGCAGCTGGGAGGGACTGCTGCGCGAGGACTTGGCCGCCTGTGAGTGCTTTGGGATGGGGGTGGGGCCCCACGGCAGCACCCGCTGCTCGTTGAGAAGAGTAAGAACGATATGTGCTTTCACGTCAGAGTCTCCAATAACACCAGAAAAAGTTGCTAGATGTCGCTAGTCGATTTAGAGGGGTCTGAATACTCGCTAAATATAGCGACAAAGTCGCTAAGTTGGCAACACTGCCCGAGTGGCGCAGCGGTCTAACGCTTTGAACACGCCGACTGTGTCATTGCGTTTTGGTACACCAGAAGTACATTCATGTCCAATGGAACGCTGCGTTTGCCTTGCAGCATTGCGTTGCAGAGTCAGTTGCAGTGCGTTCTGTGTGGTGCATACGTTGGATTTATCGAACGTATGCGTCAAACTGTATGCGTAAACGGGTTGACAGAAATGGTAGCAGAGGGTGAATGTTGAACTTTTGTTGCACACATATCTAAATGATGCTGCATACTATTTTGCGCAACGACGCAGTCGGTGTGTTCAAAACATAAGGCACTGCATCGCAGGCTGTGTCACGGCTTATACCTGCGTATACCCTTCACTACACCACTGGCTCTTTGTGTTGTGCAAGAGTGCGCTGGTATTATGGTTGCTGTCAGAATCATGAACCTGTCACACACTGAAGGCCTATAGGTTCGCCTCTGACCGGGAGTCCCATAGGGCTGCGCACAATTGGCCCAGCATCGTCCGGGTTAGAGGAGGGTTTGGCCGGGGCGGGGCTCTAGCGACTCCTTGTGGCTGGCCGGGCGCCTGCAGGCTGACTTCGGTCATCAGTTGAACTGTGTTTCCTCCTTCACATTGGTGCAGCTGGCTTCCGGGTTAAGCGGGCGGGTGTTAAGGCGCGCTGTTTGGTGGGTCATGTTTCGGAGGATGCATGACTCGACCTTCGCCTCTCTCGAGCCCGTTGGGGAGTTGCAGCAATGAGACAAGATCGTAATTGAAATTGGGAGAAAAAAGGGGGTAAAATTGTTTGCTGCCTCCCTTCGGGATGCACTGTTTCAGTTTCAATGACTCAATATTCTGTACAAAAACGGACGAATGTAACTAAGGCTGGGAATGTCAGTCATAACGTGGCTAATAGGCTAGCATATCTATTAAAAACACGGAGCCTAATGTTAGCTAGATAACTAGCTAGCTAGCTACTAGGAGTATGTCATGTCATGCCATTGGAGGAGTGGGTGAGTGACAGACTTTTTCCCCTCATATCGTTTTTCGGTGGCTATACACAGAGATGCAGGTGTCATTTGGTTAGCTAGCAAGAACCTGAACGACTGTTATCCAGTTAGCATATCTCTTGCGTTCGCAAATTCACTCTGGCTATCTACTCCGATTTCAGAGCAATCTCGTCTGAGTGTGCCGGAGCACAGAACAACTGATGAATTTACGAACATGCAACACCCGCTGAAAATGCCCACATTGAAAAGTACTGCTTTTATTTTTCTAATTAGTCCATTGTTCACTTTTCAACTGTGCGCCAAATCGTTTTAACATCACGAGGGGCACCTCTATCATTGTCCTGTCTTGCCACAGCACTGTGGACCGCGGCACATTGAAGCATATTATTGGTCTAGTTATGTAAAGGATCAAGGGGATTTGATGCGTGTTTTAAACAAACGCCCCTCAAGATTAGAGTGGAGCTGAATGGAGAGAGAGAGCATTCTCTGCTGAGTTCTACAACTGTAAAAAGGGCAACACGGTAGCGCTGTTTTATGTACAATGTTGTCAACAAAAGGGTTACTATTACTCCTGTCTCTATTGCAGAATGCAGACTTTTGACATCATGTCCTGAAGTCGATGTAATCCATACTTGCATTCACACCCGTCGCTATGGGCGGGCCATAGGGGGCCGGGCCCGCCCCCCAAAAATGCTTGTGCCCCCCCCCCCCCCCCACTTGAGGGAATTTATTATTAAATATACGTACTGTAGGCTAATAATAATTGTGCCCTGCCCTCCCATGCATTTCATATGCCCCCCTTAAGACTGAGGTCTGGCGACGGGTCTGCTTGCATTAGTCCCCTCGTTTGGTGATTGGCATTTAGGCTGTTACAAACGAAAAGGCAGCAGACAGAGAGACCTACTCTACAGTATGTTTTATCAGGGAAGTCTGGTAGGGTGACCTGATTTGTAACTATAAAAATCATTTTGTCAAATAAATTGTGAACCCAAAAGTTTGAATCTAGAGGGAAGACTGTAAATAGAAAATAATTAGGGTAGAGTGTAGGGGCAAATTTATGTTATATATTCTTCAGGAGATTTTATTAGCTATTTACTTTATTTAGTCTGATCAGTGGAACAATTCTCATTCTTAACAACGGGCTAAAATCTAGGGTAATTACTGTGCTTGTCAGCAAGAATGGTGCAGTGGTCTAAGGCACTGCATCGTAGTGCTAGCTGTGCCACTAGAGATCCTGGTTCGAATCCAGGCTCTGTCGTAGCTGGCTGCGACCGGGAGACCCATGGGGCGGCGCACAATTGGCCCTGCGTCATCCAGGGTAGGGGAGGGAATGGCCGGCAGGGATGTAGCTCAGTTGGTAGAGCATGGCGTTTGCAACGTCAGGGTTGTGGGTTTGATTCCCACGGGGGGCTAGTATGAAAAAATAAAAAATTAATGTATGCACTCACTAACTGTAAGTCGCGCTGGATAAGAGCGTCTGCTAAATGACGTAAATGTAAGAACACCACTATTATTCCCCACACTTATTGTATTATTCTACTTCTTCCCAATGTTGCCAGTGTAATCACATATTTGAAATCTGATATGCCTACTTATGTCTTTGAAAATATATATTTTCTGTTGTAATTGTACCCCCTTTTTCGTGATATCCAATTGCGATCTTGTCTCATCGCTGCAACTCCCCAACGGGCTCGAGAGAGAGAGAGAGGCGAAGATCGAGTCATGCATCCTCCGAAACTTGACCCGCCAAGGCACGCTGCTTAACATCCGCTTGCTTAACCCCCGCTTGCTTAACCCCCGCTTGCTTAACCCCCGCTTGTTTAACCCGGAAGCCAGCCGCACCAATGTGTTGGATTAAACACTGTTCAACTGATGACCGAAGGAGTCACTGGAGCGCGATGAGCCAAGTAAAGCCCCCCCCGGCCAAACCCGGACGACGCTGGGCCAATTGTGCGCCGCCCTATGGGACTCCCGGTCACGGGGATCAAACCCCAGGCTGTAGTGACGGCGCAACACTGCGATGCAGTGCCTTAGACCGCTGCGCCACTCGGGAGGCCCAAGGCTATATATTTTTGCAGCCATTCACGGACAGTTTTGAATAAGTCATACAAATAAGCATTGGATATTAAATGCTCCAGGAATCAAATGTAATTGTTGACATTTTAGTATTGTGCACATGCTAGGCAGAGATGGTAGGGTGTCTCACAACTCATAAGCATCATATTGTGTCTATGCAGAGTAAGATGAAAGCAGGGATTTTCAACTAGTAGGCATCAACCACCTGAATATTGATATTCATTAGATTTTTGGGTGATTTTGAGAAATTAATTGTTATAACAAGAACATTTTCAAACACCCAGCACTTGGGGAAAATAGTTCAGGGGTGGCCAACCCTCCTGGAGAGCAAGCAGGATTTTCTTCCAGCCCTATTTTAATGAGATAGTTCACCCAAATTACAAAATGTTTGTGTCCTTACCTTGAAAGCAAGACTGCAATCTATGATTTGGTTACCCCACTGCCATCAACCATTAATATTACCATTTCCTGTGCAGAGCCTTGGTGTAGTGGTAACACTCCCCGGCCTGTGTCGCATAGAACTTTCCACCTGAGAACAGGGATCGTGCCAGGGGGCAATGAAATTCACTCCAAGCTTTGGGGATTAGAACCAGTGACCTTTCGGTTACTGGCACAACGCTCTTAACCACTAAGCTACCTGCCGCCCTATTTTCAGTTTGTGATTTTGTGCTATGTGGGTTGGAGACATGTTTATTTCGACATTCTAAAGAACAACTTTTATAAGCATTGGCAACACTGCCAGGTTGCACTGAGCCTTGCTGTTGGAAAAAATACAAATCAAATCCAATTTTATTTGTCACATGCTTCGTAGACAACAGGTGTAGACTAACAGTGACATGCTTACTTACGGGTCCATTTCCAACAATGCAGAGTTAAAAATAAGATAAAAAAATCAAATGAAAAATATAAATAGTGACACGAGGAATAAATACACAGTGAATAACAAATAAAAAGAATGAGTAGAAAATAACATGGCTATATACAGGAAGTAGAAAATAACATGGCTATATACAGGAAGTAGAAAATAAATAAAATACAAATCTTGATCAAATAACATGGAAAACAACCACTTTTTGTGCAGTATTAATGTACAATCCTTACAAACCACTTAATGTAAATACATATTACTGTATTGTACATATGCTGGTCATCTAGGTTTGGTACCTGTAGACTTTCCATCTCCATGAAGAAAAACAATGCACAATACAGTAATTGAGTACATTGAGACACCAACTTATTTGAGATGCGATGATGTGGCTCAGTTGGTAGAGCATGGTGTTTGCAACGCCAGGGTTGTGGGTTCGATTCCCAAGGGGGGGTATGAAAAAAAAAAAAATAATACTCAAACTAAATAATGTATGCACTCACTAACTGTACGTCGCTCTGGATAAGAGCGTCTGCTAAATGACTAAAATGTAAAATCTAGGTTTGGTACCTGTAGACTTTCCATCACCATGAAGAAAAACAATGCACAATACAGTAATTGAGTACATTGAGACACCAACTTGTTTGTGATGCGATGATGTGGCTCAGTTGATAGAGCATGGCGTTTGCAACGCTACGGTTGTGGGTTCGATTCCCACGGGGGACCTGTACGAAAATGTATGCACTCACTACTGTAAGTCGCTCCGGATAAGAGCATCTACTAAGATGTAGAAGGAATGAACAGACCATTTCTGTTAACACACTGGAACACATACATCAAGCAAGTATTATCATATTAACTGTTTTGTACAGATAATTATCAGACTGAATTTACAAATGCTGGTAAACGCTCAAATACTAATACATTTAGTTAAAACATTTTCACAAAAGTAGTGCACTGGGCCTTTACTAGTCCTGTATTAGCAGACAGATATAGATGTCTTCAGTGCAGGCAATTTTTTTTATTTAAACTGCAATACCGAAGCAAAACTGTAGGAGCAGTCGAAACCGTGCTTCTAGAGGAGCAGTCAAAACCATGCTGGTAGACCTGAAAGATGGTCGATTGACTGGGGTTTTAAATTGTCAGTGGTGAAGTCTTGCTGTATGTTATTCTCGAAGAAGAAAGTTGCTGATAATATAGAGTTGTTTCTGTATGGACAGCCTATGGGAGGGTTTCTAAGTACAAATATTTTGGATCTATGGTTCAATGAGCGATATACAGTGCATTCGGAAAGTACTCAGACCCCTTGACTTTTTCCACATTTTGTTACGTTACAGCCTTATTCTAAAATTGATTGTGTGTAGATTAAATCTACACACAATACCCCATAATGACAAAGCAAAAACAGGTTTTTAGACATTTTTGCACATTTATAAAAAATAAAGAACTGAAATATCACATTTACATAAGTATTCAGACCCTTTACTCAGTACTTTGTTGAAGCACCTTTGATAGCGATTACAGCCGTGAGTCTTCTTGGGTATGACGCTACAAGCTTGGCACACCTGTATTTGGGGAGTTTCTCCCATCCTTCTCTGCAGATCCTCTCAAGCTCTGTCAGGTTGGATGGGGAGCGTTGCTGCACAGCTATTTTCAGGTCTCTCCAGAGATGATCGATTGGGTTCAATTCCGGGCTCTGACATTCAGAGACCTGTCCCGAAGCCACTCCTGTGTTGTCTTGGCTGTGTGCTTAGGGTCGTTGTGCTGTTGGAAGGTGAACCTTCGCCCCAGTCTGAGGTCCTGAGCGCTCTGGAGCAGGATTTTATCAAGGACCTCTCTGTACTTTGCTCCCTTCATCTTTCCCTCGATCCAGACTAGTCTCCCAGTCCCTGCCGATGAAAAACATCCCCACAGCATGACGCTGCCACCACCATGCTTCACCGTAGGGATGGTGCCAGGTTTCCTCCAGACATGACGCTTGGCATTCAGGCCAAAGAGTTCAATCTTGGTTTCATCAGACTAGAGAATCTTGTTTCTCATGGTCTGAGTCCTTTAGGTGCCTTTTGGCAAACTCCAAGCGGGCTGTCATGTGCCTTTTTAGTGAGGAGTGGCTTGCGTCTGGCCACTCTACCATAAAGGCCTGATTGGTGGAGTGCTGCAGAGATGTTTGTCCTTCTGGAAGGTTCTCCCATCTCCACAGAGGAACTCTGGAGCTCTGTCAGAGTGACCATTGGGTTCTTTGTCATCTCCCTGACCAAGGCCCTTCTCCCCCGATTGCTCAGTTTGGCCGTGCGGCCAGCTCTAGGAAGAGTCTTGGTGGTTCCAAACTTCTTCCATTTTAGAATGATGGAGGCGACTGTGTTCTTGGGGACCTTCAATGCTGCAAACATTTTTTGGTACCCTTCCCCAGATCTGTGCCTCGACACAATCCTGTCTCGGAGCTCTACGGACAATTCCTTCGACCTCATGGCTTGGTTTTTGCTCTGACATGTACTGTCAACTGTGGGACCTTATATAGACAGGTGTGTGCCTTTCCAAATCATGTCCAATCAATTGAATTTACCACAGGTGGACTCCAATCAAGTTGTAAAAACATCTCAAGGATGATCAATGGAAACAGGATGCACCTGAGCTCAATTTCGAGTCTCATAGCAAAGGGTCAGAATACTTATGTAAATAAGATCATTCTGTTTTTAATGTTTCATAAATGTGCTAAAATTTATAAAAACTTGTTTTTGCTTTGTCATTATCCGGTATTGTGTGTAGATTGATGAGGAAAAAATTTAATTTAATCAATTTTAGAATAAGGCTGTAACGTAACAAAATGTGGAAAAAGGGAAGTGGTCTGAATACTTTCCGAATGCACTGTAAGCATTAATGGTAAAGGCTGGAATGGAGTTAATGGAACGGAGTCAAACATGTAGTTTCCATATGTTTGATGTCTTTGACACCGTTCCATTGAATCCATTTCAGGCATTACAATGAGCCCGTCCTCCTATAGCTCCTCCCACCAGCCTCCACTGGTATTTATAGAGCTCTGATCAGGACGACAATTGATTACAGGTGTATAGGTTATGGAACAGAGGTAAAGACTTTGCTTCAGAGGCTGGACTGAATCCAGTATATAGCTTTAAGGATATTCATTGGTGCGTTTAAATCAACATCTGTAAGTGCCTTACTGGTGGATGCAGGAGAGATGCCTTTGGATATACGGCGTAAAAAATTGTCATTAGCTTATTGGGATAGGTTGAAAGGCTGTGAGGTTGAGCATCCCACTGCTACTGTTCTAGATGACTGTTGGGAATATACTAGTAGACAAGGCAGTGGTTTTGGTTGGACAGTTGGAAAGCTTGCTGATGAGAGTGGTTTGAGGGAGTTGGAGGTTGGCCCTTCTGTGGTGATAGGGGATGTTCCTCCGTGGTTACTCCCAGACCCTGTTGTTGATCTAACCTTGGTAGAGAAAAGGAAAGATTGGTCAGAAGTCAGTGATATTGGGAAACTGGTTGATAATTATATTGGTAGAAGTTTTTATGCTTTTTTACCGCTTTTCACAGATGGATCCAAGGATCCAAAGACCCAGATAGTGGGCGCACAGGGGAAGGCATTTACATTCCTGAATTTGATGTGCAGACATGTAGAAGACTAACAGATTAACTGTCAGTATACCCAGTTGAACTGTTGGCGATAGTAGTTGCCCTCCAGTGGGTGGAGGACGCTCAACCTGTCAGAATTATAGTATGCTCAGATTCCTAGTCTGTGTTGAATTAATAGTTTATCATCTGGCAAATATAATAGGAGTGACCTACTATTGGAGGCATGTTATGTTATCATGGAGAATCAAGAGATGTGTAGTAGTGAGATTCTGCTGGGTCCCAGCTAGGGCTGTTACGGTGACCGTATTACCGCCACACCGGTGGTCACGAGTCATGACGGCAGTCAAATTCCACGTGACCGTTTTTAGTCACGGTAATTAGGCTTCTCCAAGCTCTGATGCTGCTGATGGTCATTAGTAGCCTACCAAACATGCTAACTGCCTGGTACTCAGCTCTCTGCTGTCCCTCTAATCACTCTGACATCAATGCAAATGTTATATAATCTAATCAAACGCTTCATGAGAGCCCATGAGCTCATGTTGCACAACATTTCTATAGGCTATACAATTGCAGAGAAAACAGAGTGATGGCCTCTATTAAAAAGAGGAGGATCCCATCAGCTTTCTATAGACTAGGCCTAATATATTTATTTCTCAGCTTTCCTAACATTAAGCACATTGCTTCTCTTCACAACAGGAGTATAGCCTACCTGGCTGGCATGAAAATTAACCACTGGAAAAGCGTCCTCCATTTGCTATTTAAGTGCATAGATGACGTATTTTTTTTCCCCCTGCCCCTGTTTCGAGGTGCATGATAATGGTCCATTCTAAATCAAAAACAAATTTCACACATATATTATTTAGAATATGAAAAGACATGATTAAATCAAGAATAGTCTGATGGGTGACAATATTATTCTACCACTTGTGAATGATGTATTATCACTTGTGAATGATGTATTATCACTTGTGAATGATGTATTATCACTTGTGAATGATGTATTATCACTTGTGAATGATGTATTATCACTTGTGAATGATGTATTATCACTTGTGAATGATGTATTATCACTTGTGAATGATGTATTATCACTTGTGAATGATGTATTATCACTTGTGAATGATGTATTATCACTTGTGAATGATGTATTATCCCTTGTGAATGATGTATGATCCCTTGTGAATGATGTATGATCCCTTGTGAATGATGTATGATCCCTTGTGAATGAAGCCCAGCTTGTGTGCAGTAAGGGAAGAAACAGCTCATGCCTTTTTTTGGCGACTTCTTCAAATCATAGTCGCACACCTCATGTAGCCTAGCACATAGGCCTATACAGTGCCTTCGGAAAGTATTCAGACCCCTTGACTTTTTCCACATTTGGTTACGTTACAGCCTTATTCTAAAATTGATTAAATAAAAACATTTCCTCATCAATCTACACACAATACCTCATAATGACAAAGTGAAAAGAGGTTTTTAGATTTTTTTTAGCAAAAAATAGAAATACCTTATTTACATGAGACTCCAAATTGCTCTCAGGTGCATCCTGTTTCCATTGATCATCCTTGAGATGTTTCTACAACTTGATTGGAGTCCACCTGTGGTAAATTCAATTGATTGGACATGATTTGGAAAGGCATACACCTGTCTATATAAGGTCCCACAGATGACAGTGCATGTCAGAGCAAAGGGCCTTGGTCAGGGAGGTGACCAAGAACCTGATGGTCACTCTGACAGAGCTCCAGAGTTCCTCTGTGGAGATGGGAGAACCTTCCAGAAGGACAACCATCTCTGCAGCACTCCACCAATCAGGCCGTTATGGCAGGGTAGTCAGGATGGAGGGAAATATGAACGGAGCAAAGTACAGAGAGATCCTTGATGAAAACCTGCTCCAGAGCACTCAGGACCTCAGACTGGGGCAAAGGTTCACCTTCCAACAGGTCAACGACCCTAAGCACACAGCCAAGACATCGCAGGAGTGGCTTCGGGACAAGTCTCTGAATGTCCTTGAGTGGCCCAGCCAGAGCCTGGACTTGAACCCGATCCAACGTCTCTGGAGGGACCTGAAAATATCTGTGCAGCAACGCTCCCCATCCAATTTACAGAGGTTGAGAGGATCTGCAGAGAAGAATGGGAGAAACTCCCCAAATACAGGTGTGCCAAGCTTGTAGCATCATACCCAAGAAGACTCGAGGCTGTAATCACTGCCAAAGGTGCTTCATCAAAGTACTGAGTAAAGGGTCTGAATACGTATGTAAATGTGATATTATTATTATTATTATTATTATTATTATTTGTATAAATGTGCAAAAAAATCTAAAAACCAGTTTTTGGTTTGTCATTATGGGGTATTGTGTGTAGATTGATGAGAGCGAAAACGATTTAATCTATTTTAGAATAAGGCTGTAAAGTAAAAAAATGTGGAAAAAGTCAAGGGGTCTGAATACTTTCCGAATGCACTGTATGTTTTGATAAGGTTTGTATCACAACTAAAGTGGGCAAATAACTTCTTAAAATGAAGCACATTAATCCACTTTAAAACAGGTGTAGAGCCTAACTGGCATACATATGCAGCACGTGAATTTCAAGTTTGGGGAAGATAATTTTCACCATAAAACTGCACATTTATAATAAAAGCATTACATGCATAATGGCATTTGCAGTCACTTTTGAGAATGGTGTTTTTCCTCTAATGGAACATTAGTGCTTATAGCCTACTGCCATGTGTGCATTGCTGCGCTTATAATGTGAAGAAATAGCCTAAGAGTTGATCAACAGTTTAAACTAAACGTTCTGATCTGTTGCGTTAGGCTCATTGCTTAACAAATGTTTTTTGATGCTAGTGGTTGTATTAATTTGGGATCTATCGCATCCCGCAATTGTCCCAGACTATGTTTGGAATATTTATTTCTCACACAGAATAGAATAGGTCAACATTTTGTACTATGGGGGATAGCAGATTGACATAGGCTAGTGCTTTTGCTGTTCGTTAGGCCGACTCATCTTGTTGGCTGATGAAAAGTAAATGTGGACAGTTCTTCCAATATCGTCAATATACGCCTCAGAATTAGGACGGGCGCAGTTGCATCCCCGATGTGTCGGTCTTCACTTGTAGCCTGTGAGAAAGACCTGATCACGTGACGGGCATTGGCTAATAAGAATTGAGCTAACTGTGAGAGCCATGTCAGTGAGAGGTGCTTCGGAGCACGCAGCCAGGAGAAGGGAATTATAATGATTAAATCCGGCACAATGGCCACTGGCCAAGAAAAGCATGGATTTCTTTAGGGGGCATTACGGCCACACAAAGGGGATGCCACCGGGAAAAATCGAGGCATTATCAGGTGCTTGTTAAATTGTGAATGAGAGACTGATGAGGTGTGTACAGCCTGCGCAAAAAACAAAGCAGAGCTCATGCCTTTCATGTGACTTTTTTCAAGTCATCATTAGAGTCGCATCTTGAAGCCTTAGAATGTATTAAAAATCAAAACATATAGCCCAGCATTTGTATCACAACTAAAGTTCCATAAATAACTCTAAATTAAGCATATAGGAGTACCTGTTTCTTTGTTAACTGCTCAACACAGAATAGCCGCAGGTGCTCACTCCCTCAAATCGTTTGGAGAAAATATCCTTTCTATTTTATTCAGCTATGTTCAATTGTATTCTTCATACAATAAAATAATGCCATGGAATTCTAAGCAAATCTTGTCTGCTAAATGAACTAGTGTAGCCCACAGCCATTTGGCATAGCCAGATCAGGGCCTAACATAAGAACAACTCAGAGTATGCTATTCTGTTCTTCTGAAATATACTTTTTTTTTTTTCATATCATGTTTCTTTAGACCTGTCTAAAATAAATAATGGATTTATTGTGATGGTGTAGACTATATTACATATATTTATTAGACTTTTTAAAATGTAGATGTTGCAAAGGTCTGCTTTAGTGGCCTGTAGGCTATGCGTGGAAGCCAGGAGATGCTAAATGTGTTTATGTTAATTAACAGTCAATTACCGTGAGACTGGCAGTTATTTGCTTGACAATCACGGGCTGACAAAATGTAATGAACGCCACAGGCCTAATCCCAGCCCATTCGGGTGTGGAAGGGAATGAAATTGTAGACCAGATAGCCAAAAGGGCTTTAAAACTAGATATAATTGATATTCATGTTCCACTGGATAGAGGTGAGGCCAAATGTAAGATCAGCTATTTTGATAGATGTGTGGCAGAAGAGATGGGACTCTGAGCCCAAGGGCCGGCATTAATATGCCCTCCAAAGGGTATTTTAGAAGTTAGTAGGGTTCTTTTTTTTTATTTTCTCAGAAGTACTGAGTTAGGTAAGAGGATTTAGAAAATGTGGAGCTAACGTTGTAAACCATATGATCGACCACACACTCCAGCACAGTAGGTGGCGGCATGCACGGGAAACGTTTGTTTGCGGACCGCCATTATATCATAGAAGAAGAAGAAGATCAGCTCGCTACAAGAAGTGAAGATGGCGACTGCCTACGAGAGGTTCAATTTGTAAGTATTGTTCTTCACTTTTAAATGTATTAAAACGACACCAATCAAGTATAAGGAATATCAGGTCGACATTTGTCATGATTGTCAAAAGTCGGGTTGACATTAGCTAGCTGGCTTGCTGAATGTTAGTTAAGTCAACAGCTATCTTGGTGAATGCTAGCCAAGGCAACAACCAATGGTCATGCAGTCTAGTAGAACTCGCTTAGCTTGCTTAAAGGGTAACTCTCAACCCCAATTTCAGCATTTCCCGAACCCCTTCAAATGTTCAAAAATGCATTCAGTTGAGAAGTTGTGGGTGGGAGTAGTTGTACCTTATCCCAACACTTTCTCACTAAAGCATACTTACCAGAAGTATCTACTGGCATGCTCTGATAATAAAATGATGTGCATCACGAGCAAATATGTCTCTGAACAGTTGGCTCCCAGTGGTGAGGCGCCGAGTTCTTGACATCTATTGCCACTTGCAGTGTAAACTCTAATCCCCCCGTAGGGTGCAAAACAAATCATTGAAATGTGGATTCACATTTATGGCGTTATTCTGTTGGGAAGAAAAGTGCAATCATCACCTCGAAAATGAAGATTAGGGGCTCAATTCAATCCAACCCGCAGTGCAGTATTTACCCAGTATCTCTTTTTCCAATGGTCAAATTAACTCACAGATTAGTCTTGGGTTCTCTATAAAAACCTACAACTACTACCAGGGCGACCCCTCTCACAGGTATGCTTTTACTTTTCAGAATTAGAAGTGTGGGCACAGGATGGATATTGTAAAAAAGGAGACGTTTTTTTTTATCTGCCCCCAACCTGTTTTCAGAGCATTTAGTATTATTCTGTACGTAAATCCGAGATGGTCCATTTAGTATGATACAGTATGTTACATTTCGTATGGTATGTATTAATTTGTGAATGTCCATCATCCATTTCGTATGATATGTTTACGAATTGCAATTTGTACAATATGTTACGGGGCGGCAGGAGGCCTAGCTGTTAAGAGCGTTTTTCCAGTAACCGAAAGGTCACTGGTTCGAATCCCGAACCTGCTTGGTGAAAAATATTTAGATGAACCCTTGAACAAGGCACTTAACCCTAATTACTCATTTAAGTCGCTCTGGATAAGAGCGTCTGCTAAATGACTAAAATATCAAATATGTTACGAATTCCAATTTGTTGTTGCCAACGTTAGCTAGGTGTCTAACGTTAGCGGGATTAAGATTAGTGGTTAAGGTTAGTAGTTAGGTTAAAGGGCTAGGGGAAGGGTTAGCTAACATCCTAAGTAGTTTCAAAGTAGCTAAAAAAGTAATTAGTTTCAAAGTTGCTAAAGTTGTCCGTGATGAGATTCGAACACGCAACCTTTGGGGTTGCTAGATGTTTGCGTTATACGCCCACCCATCCACCCCGACCAACCACACTCCTTACGGTTTTGCCTTATGTAACCTTCTGCCTTAACTAACCATACCAAATGTAACACACCATACTAATTCGAGTGGCATGGATTTACGTTTACTATGTCACGTCTAGTCTATGAGACCAGGCTGCTGCCCGATGTGGGATGAGAATTGTCAACCGTTAAACTATGAGCCAACTGTTTTAGCGGACAGCGGTTGGGAAAAAATCCCAACGCGTTGACACGACCACCATTGTCATCTATTTCTTGTTACGATTGATATGGCTATGAATATAAACGTATCATCCTCAGCCTACATGATTTTGTTCTTGATATGTGTGGAAATGTGCCTTTTTTGAATGTTGTGTAACATCAGTAGTGTAGTCAAGGAACCATCATGCAAAATATATTGGCACACTCCACTTACCAAGACCTTTGCCAAGTAAGGTGCACTGTCACCAGCACATCTAGAAGGGAGTTTATTTCGTACTGAATCCCTCCCTTGAGATGATGTAGGTGCCTTTACGTCACGATTTCAATGGTAGAGTTTAACCGCTACGGGCAAAAAGAGCTACATTTACTATTAAAATACCAAAATATATCACTTTTGCAACAAACTGTCAAAATGAAGACCAGTATTGACATGTTTCACTATAACTAAGCACAAAACATCTGGTTTTCCATGAAAAAAAAGTGTTTTTCATAAAAGTTACTCTTTAACCTGAGCTAGCTATATAACAATATATTTGTCTAGCTAGCTGATTGAAGAAATCCCATTTAATGTTGCATGACCATTTCAGTTTAGTGGCCAGCTAATTAGCTCATCTTGTTGCAAAAAAAAAACTTTATTGTCTGGTTGGCTTGTTTGCTACCAGGTAGTCAAGTCATATGGATAAGCAGCATATGATAACAATTTGACCAGACAACTGTCCAGGCAAACAGAGCTATGGTTTTATCACTCCCAAATTCTGCTTTTTCTTTGTTGAAATGTTGTCCTGTAAGCTCAGTTCTATGTGCCATCTCAGCTGTAGTGTGTGTGACCCTTTGCAAGAACTATTGGGCAACTGAATACCTGACTGAGTTGTCATGTTCTCAAACCAAGGAAATGGGGGCAAGTCAAGTAGTAGATGTATTAACATAAAGGACTGCTGATGAATCAGAGATGGCGCCGGTAGCTCGTTGAGAATAACCAAGCCTATGTGACAAGTGCAATACCCATGGGCCATGAACCGGGTCTAACCTACTTTTGGTTGTTGAATTCAGTCACAACTTCACGTCAAGTTATGCAAGCAGACAATATAATAATAATAATACCAGTAATTGAATGTTTGCGTTATACACAAAATTATTATAATTAAAGTTTTATTATGCTTTTCATTATACAGAATCTCAAAGCGCTTGTTAAGCGGCAGGTAGCTTAGTGGTCAAGAGCGTTGTGCCAGTAACCGAAAGGTCGCTGGTTCTAATCCCTGAGCCGACTAGGTGAAAAATCTGTCTATGTGCCCTTGAGCAAGGCACTTAACCCTAATTGCTCCTGTAAGTCGCTCTGGATAAGAGCGTCTGCTAAATGACTAAAATGTAAAAATTATATAGGCTACAACATCAGCTAGATCAAGTCTGTTGGAGTGCTTCTAGATCAAGTCTGAGTGCTTCTAGATCATATCTGTTGGAGTGCTTCTAGATCACGTCTGTTTGAGTGCTTCTAGATCATGTCTGTTTGAGTGCTTCTAGATCACGTCTGTTGGAGTGCTTCTAGATCAAGTCTGTTTGAGTGCTTCTAGATCACGTCTGTTGGAGTGCTTCTAGATCACGTCTGTTTGAGTGCTTCTAGATCACGTCTGTTTGAGTGCTTCTAGATCAAGTCTGTTGGAGTGCTTCTAGATCACGTCTGTTGGAGTGCTTCTAGATCAAGTCTGAGTGCTTCTAGATCATGTCTGTTGGAGTGCTTCTAGATCACGTCTGTTTGAGTGCTTCTAGATCACGTCTGTTTGAGTGCTTCTAGATCACGTCTGTTGGAGTGCTTCTAGATCAAGTCTGTTGGAGTGCTTCTAGATCACGTCTGTTGGAGTGCTTCTAGATCACGTCTGTTGGAGTGCTTCTAGATCACGTCTGTTTGAGTGCTTCTAGATCACGTCTGTTGGAGTGCTTCTAGATCACGTCTGTTGGAGTGCTTCTAGATCACGTCTGTTGGAGTGCTTCTAGATCACGTCTGTTGGAGTGCTTCTAGATCACGTCTGTTTGAGTGCTTCTAGATCACGTCTGTTGGAGTGCTTCTAGATCAAGTCTGTTGGAGTGCTTCTAGATCATGTCTGTTGGAGTGCTTCTAGATCAAGTCTGTTTGAGTGCTTCTAGATCAAGTCTGTTGGAGTGTTTCTAGATCATGTCTGTTGGAGTGCTTCTAGATCACGTCTGTTGGAGTGCTTCTAGATCACGTCTGTTGGAGTGCTTCTAGATCAAGTCTGTTGGAGTGCTTCTAGATCACGTCTGTTGGAGTGCTTCTAGATCAAGTCTGAGTGCTTCTAGATCATGTCTGTTGGAGTGCTTCTAGATCACGTCTGTTTGAGTGCTTCTAGATCACGTCTGTTTGAGTGCTTCTAGATCAAGTCTGTTGGAGTGCTTCTAGATCACGTCTGTTGGAGTGCTTCTAGATCACGTCTGTTGGAGTGCTTCTAGATCAAGTCTGTTGGAGTGCTTCTAGATCAAGTCTGTTGGAGTGCTTCTAGATCACGTCTGTTGGAGTGCTTCTAGATCACGTCTGAGTGCTTCTAGATCACGTCTGAGTGCTTCTAGATCATGTCTGTTGGAGTGCTTCTAGATCACGTCTGAGTGCTTCTAGATCACGTCTGAGTGCTTCTAGATCATGTCTGTTGGAGTGCTTCTAGATCAAGTCTGAGTGCTTCTAGATCACGTCTGAGTGCTTCTAGATCACGTCTGAGTGCTTCTAGATCATGTCTGTTTGAGTGCTTCTAGATCAAGTCTGTTGGAGTGCTTCTAGATCACGTCTGTTGGAGTGCTTCTAGATCATGTCTGTTTGAGTGCTTCTAGATCAAGTCTGTTTGAGTGCTTCTAGATCAAGTCTGTTGGAGTGCTTCTAGATCACGTCTGTTTGAGTGCTTCTAGATCACGTCTGTTGGAGTGCTTCTAGATCATGTCTGTTGGAGTGCTTCTAGATCAAGTCTGAGTGCTTCTAGATCACGTCTGAGTGCTTCTAGATCACGTCTGAGTGCTTCTAGATCACGTCTGAGTGCTTCTAGATCATGTCTGTTTGAGTGCTTCTAGATCAAGTCTGTTGGAGTGCTTCTAGATCACGTCTGTTGGAGTGCTTCTAGATCACGTCTGTTGGAGTGCTTCTAGATCACGTCTGTTGGAGTGCTTCTAGATCATGTCTGTTTGAGTGCTTCTAGATCAAGTCTGTTTGAGTGCTTCTAGATCAAGTCTGTTGGAGTGCTTCTAGATCACGTCTGTTTGAGTGCTTCTAGATCACGTCTGTTGGAGTGCTTCTATACTGAACAAAAATATAAACGCAACATGTAAAGTGTTGGTCCTATGTTTCATGAGCTGAAATAAAAGATCCCAGAAATGTTTTATACGCACAAAAAGCTTATTTCTCACAAATGTTGGTCACAAATCTGTTTACATCCCTGTTAGTGAGCATTTCTCCTTTGCCAAGATAATCCATCCACCTGACAGCTGTGGCATATCAAGAAGCTGATTAAACAGCATGATCTTTACCAGTGGTGTAAAAAGTACCCGATTGTCATACTTGAGTAAAAGTAAAGATACCTTAATAGAAAATGACTCAAGTAAAAGTGAAAGTCACCCAGTAAAATCCTACTTGAGTAAAAGTATTTGGTTTTAAATATACTTAAGTATCAAAAGTAAATGTAATTGCTAAAATATGCTTAAGTATCAAAAGTAGAAGTAAAAGTATAAATCATTTCAAATTCCTTATATTAAGCAAACCAGACAGCACCATTTTCTTGTTTTATTTTTTTACGGATAGCCATGGCCGCACTCCAACACTCAGACATAAATTACAAACAAAGCATTTGTGTTTAGTGGGTCCGCCAGATCAGAGGCAGTAGGGATGATCAGGGATGTTCTCTTGATAAGCGTGTGAATTAGACCATTTTCCTGTCCTGCTAAGCATTCAAAATGTAACAGGGTACTTTTTGGTGTCAGGGAAAATGTATGGAGTAAAAAGTACATCATTTTCTTTAGGAATGTGGTGAAGTAAAAGTAAAATTTGTCAAATAGTAAAGTACAGATACCCCAAAAAACGACTAAAGTAGTACTTTCAAGTATTTTTACTTAAGTACTTTACACAGGTGCACCTTGTGCTGGGGACAATAAAAGGCCACTCTAAAATTTGCAGTTTTGTCACACAACACAATGCCACAGATGTCTCAAGTTTTGAGGGAGCGTCCAATTAGCATACTGACTACAGGAAGGTCCACCAGAGCTGTTGCCAGATATTTGAATGTTCATTTCGCTACCATACGCCGCCTCCAACGTCGTTTTAAAGAATTTGGCAGTACGTCCAACCGGCCTCACACCCGCAGACCAACGCGAAACCACACCAGCCCAGGACCTCCACATCCGGCTTCTTCACCTGCGGGATCGTCTGAGACCAGCCACCCGGACAGCTGATGAAACTGTGGGTTTGCACAACCGAAGAAGTTCTACTTTCAGGTAACCGTTTCAGGGATTCTCCTCAGCTTGCTCGTCGTCCTCACCAGGGTCTTGACCTGACTGGAGTTGGGCGTTGTAACCGACTTCAGTGGGCAAATGCTCACCTTCGATGGCCACTGGCACGCTGGAGAAGTGTGCTCTTTACAGATTCATCTCGGGTTTCAACTATAGCTCTCCAGATGGAGGGTTGACGGACCACGTGTTTTATACCGTAGCCTATCAGTGCAGTGTTTTACTTTGTGGGTGGTTAAGTGCGTTGCTCAAGGCCACAACGGCTCAGTTGTCATTATCGTACGTTCATGGTCTGCCTGTCTGCCCTGTAATAAACCTCAGGATTGTCACGTCTCTGTAATGTGCTGCATCTCAGGCGGCAGACAGCCTTTCTGTTACGGTGTGCTCTTCATGTCACTGGACGTTCTCCGTAACGTGCTCCAGGCTGACCCAAGATCAGCATCTAAGGGAAACTTCACCCTACTCCGCCACATACTTGAACCTCTCCATTATTCCCTTCCCACAGGCACACTACCCCAGAGAAGTTCTACATTGAGGCCTGTGATGACGGGGCCGATGCAGTCCTGGCCATCGACAGGGTGTCCAATGAGATGACCCTGACTGGTAAGACTCGGTACACATCGTAGCGAAACGTTTTGCAACAAAAAAACAAGCATTTGTTATTGGATGAATTCAGGTAGGTTCCAAGAGAGGGTTTATAGCTTCCTAATGGAGTTCCTGAAGTGCGGAAGTTGTGAATAATTAATGTACCCTTAAAACCTACAACTGCATAAAGTGCTGGCAAAGTTTAGCGCACCACTCCGTCTAGCTCAGCAAAAGATCTAGGTCTACAACTGAAGATGACCTATTGTGGATCAGTACAGTAGCTGGATGTGTGTGGTCAATACAGTAGCTGGATGTATGTGGTCAATACAGTAGCTGGATGTGTGTGGTCAATACAGTAGCTGGATGTATGTGTGGTCAATACAGTAGCTAGATGTGTGTGGTCAATACAGTAGCTGGATGTATATGGTCAATACAGTAGCTGGATGTGTGTGGTCAATACAGTAGCTGGATGTGTGTGGTCAATACAGTAGCTGGATGTGTGTGGTCAATACAGTAGCTGGATGTGTGTGTGGTCAATACAGTAGCTGGATGTGTGTGTGGTCAACACAGTAGCTGGATGTGTGTGTGGTCAATACAGTAGCTGGATGTGTGTGTGGTCAATACAGTAGCTGGATGTGTGTGTGGTCAATACAGTAGCTGGATGTGTGTGGTCAATACAGTAGCTGGATGTGTGTGTGGTCAATACAGTAGCTGGATGTGTGTGTGGTCAATACAGTAGCTGGATGTGTGTTAATCATTGTGATTAGAGAGTGTTTATCCTGTATCTTGTTTCTTTAGGGAAGAAGGATGTCCCTCCGTCAGCCAACACCAGGCCCATCTGTGGCATCATGGGGACCATCCGCCTGGTGGCAGGTAGGCACCACAGCCTGACACAACACTGGACTGGTCCTTACCTTGTCACACAGGATGTAGGCCTACCACTCGGTGCGTCCCAACAATATCTCCTTTCTCCTGAAGTGTGGAATCGTTCACTAATTCCCGCAAATCTAAAAACATCAGATTGGTGGAGGCATGGGCTAGAGCAGGGGTGTTTGTTTTTTTCTTCTACTAACTATGTGTAGAAATGATAATGGGCCTACATTCAGGAATTTTATTGACTGTGTACAGCTCGCTAATAATCACCGAAATGAAAGCTAGACAGTCAGGGAGCATCAAATACCAAAAGTGATGGATATATGACTATTTTTAGCAAATTTGTACGGCGAGGAAATATAATCAGTTTTAAGTGTGGCCCTCCGGACCTCGTTGAAGACCGAATGCGACCCCCAGGGCAATCTGAGTTTGACACCCCTGCGCTAGAGGGAGTTTCCACCGTATTTCTTATACCAGTAATTACCTTTTCAAATCAGTGAAGGGAATTGAACAAGTGAACACTTGGGGAGAAAGGAGATTATCGGAACGTAATACCTTGTCCCTACAGGATGTACCCCTGTAACTAACACGTTACTGTTTTAAATAGGGTGTTGACCAGGCTGACGTTAACTGTGGTTTCCCCGCTCACAGGGATGTACCTGATCGTCATTACCAAGAAGAGGAATGTGGGCAGCCTCCTGGGTCACGCTGTGTGGAAGGCAGTGGATTTTGATGTCATCTCTTACAAAAAGACGGTGCTTCACCTCACTGAGAACCAGGTGACAAACACACTCATACACTTTTTGGGATATATATATTATTTTTATATATATTTTTTTACACTACAGTTGGAAACAGAAGGGGAGACAGGCAAATGAGAGACCAGTAGGAAGGGTGGATGTGGCGATTGAACCCAGTCTGTGGTGGGTGGTGACTAGCCGGGAGTGTTACCGCTAGACCACGGGGTTCTGCACCGTATTTTCAGAAGTTTTACGCTTCCTATTCTAATACTCAGTCGGCTGGTTCTGTTTGAAACTCTTCCTAGTTACAGGATATCTATTCACTGATAGCTGTTGCTTGTTATCAATCCATCCATATCTGTGACTTTGCATTGTGTCAATACGCAGGGAGAATCTCCTTTCAATCTATCCTAGTGTTTGACAGGCAGTAGGGAAAGCACACTGCCATGGAAACAGTAGCTTTGACCTAGAGGACCTAGCTACAGTAGCGTTAGTACAGCTAACAGACAGTAGCTTTGAACTTTAGCTAACAGACAGTAGCATTGAACTAGAGGACCTAGCTACAGTAGCTATGGTACAGCTAACAGACAGTAGCTTTGAACTAGAGGACCTAGCTACAGTAGCGTTAGTACAGCTAACAGACAGTAGCTTTGAACTTTAGCTAACAGACAGTAGCTTTGAACTAGGGGACCTAGCTACAGTAGCTAACATACAGTAGCTTTGAACTAGAGGACCTAGCTACAGTAGCGTTAGTACAGCTAACAGACAGTAGCTTTGAACTAGAGGGGACCTAGCTACAGTAGCGTTAGTACAGCTAACAGACAGTAGCTTTGAACTAGAGGACCTAGCTACAGTAGCGTTAGTACAGCTAACAGACAGTAGCTTTGAACTAGAGGGGACCTAGCTACAGTAGCGTTAGTACAGCTAACAGACAGTAGCTTTGAACTAGAGGACCTAGCTACAGTAGCGTTAGTACAGCTAACAGACAGTAGCTTTGAACTAGAGGGGACCTAGCTACAGTAGCTAACAGACAGTAGCTTTGAACTAGGGGACCTAGCTACAGTAGCTAACAGACAGTAGCTTTGAACTAGAGGGGACCTAGCTACAGTAGCTAACAGACAGTAGCTTTGAACTAGAGGGGACCTAGCTACAGTAGTGTCAAATCCAATGTTAAGTAAATTCCAAGAATTCAATTCCCAATTCAATATTATCCCCAAGAATTCTACAAATTCCAATTTGAAATCAATTCCTTCAGGCTTTCAGGCTTATCATTTCAGTGTTCAGAAATATTCAAATTGTTAACATTTATTTAAAACAAATCCTGCAGTCAATGTTTGATACTAAGTGCTTTACTGTAACTGGGAAATGTGCAAAAGTAGTGCACTATAAAGGGAATAGGGTGTAATTTGGGATGCAACCTCAAGTCATTGTATCTGTTTAGAGATGCACCACAGGTCATTGTATCTGTTTAGAGATGCACCACAGGTCATTGTATCTGTTTAGAGATGCACCTCAAGTCATTGTATCTGTTTAGAGATGCACCACAAGTCATTGTATCTGTTTAGAGATGCACCACAGGTCATTGTATCTGTTTAGAGATGCACCACAGGTCATTGTATCTGTTTAGAGATGCACCTCAAGTCATTGTATATGTTTAGAGATGCACCACAGGTCATTGTATCTGTTTAGAGATGCACCTTAGAGATGCACCACAGGTCATTGTATCTGTTTAGAGATGCACCACAGGTCATTGTATCTGTTTAGAGATGCACCACAGGTCATTGTATCTGTTTAGAGATGCACCTCAAGTCATTGTATCTGTTTAGAGATGCACCACAGGTCATTGTATCTGTTTAGAGATGCACCACAAGTCATTGTATCTGTTTAGAGATGCACACAGTCAGAACAACGCTTGCTAACAGCACGGCTTACTAAAGGTCACAGTGAATTTCCTTTGTTATGGAAAATGGAAGTTGTCACACACTCTTTACTTGATACGTAAAGAAAGACTTATATATTTTCTTATTAGAATTATCAGTGAAAGTTTTGGTCTAAAATGCCTCAGGTGTTTTAATACTTCATGTTTTCGATGAGTGCCGTGGGTGGAGTGGAAATTTAGTTTGGAGGTATTAGAAACCATGTGTGATTCCAAATGGCACCCTATTTCCTATACTGTGCACTACTTTTGACCAGAGGCCAAAAGTAATGCCCTATATAGGGAATAGGGCACCATTTGGAACAAAAGACTTGAATTTTAATGTATTTGGCCGTCAGTCATCTTGAGGAGAGAGACACTGCATTCACTGGCAAAAACAGGATACAAAGTGCTGATAAAGTGCTGACATAATGCAGGGAAGCAGCTGCAGCCTCGTATGGAGTGAGGAGGCATAGGGTCAATCCCATTTGCATCCTCTCTCCTCTCCTTCTCTTCAAAACACATTGGAGAAGACCTTCGTTTCAAGTTTTAATGTCAAATGCTCAAGTACAGTGAAATGCCTTTCTTGCAAACACAACAATGCAATAATGAATAACAATGTATTACTATAAAAAAAATAACACGAGAAATATGAAATACACAGGAAATATACAGGAAATATTTAAAAAGTCAGTTCCAATACCATATTTACATGTTCAGGGGTACTGGAGTGATGGAGGTAGATACAGTGTATTCGGAAAGTATTCAGACCCCTTGACTTTTTCCACATTTTGTTACGTTACAGCCTTATTCTAAAATAGATTACATTTTTCCCTCATCAATATACACACAATACGTCTGGAGCAAAAACAGGTTTTTAGAAATGTTTGCAAATGTATATAAAAATAAGAAAATGGTAATATGACATTTTAAGTATTCAGACGCTTTACTCAGTACTTTGTTGCCGCACCTTTGGCAGCGATTACAACCTCGAGTCTTCTTGGGTATGACGCTACAAGCTTGGCACACCTGTATTTGGGGAGTTTCTCCCATTCCTCTCTGCAGATCCTCTCAAGCTCTGTCTTGTTGGATGGGGAGTGTCGCTGCACAGCTATTTTCAGGTCTCTCCAGAGATGTTCGATCGGGTTCAAGGCCGGGCTCTGGCTGGGCCACACAAGGACATTCAGAGACTTGTCCCGAAGCCAGTCCTGCATTGTCTTGGCTGTGTGCTTAGGGTCGTTGTGCTGTTGGAAGGTGAACCTTCGCCCCAGTCTGAGGTCCTGAGTGCTCTGGAGAAAGTTTTCATCAAGGATCTGTCTGTACTTTGCTCCGTTCATCTTTGCCTCGATCCTGACTGGTCTCCCAGTCCCTGTCGCTGAAAAACATCCCCACAGCATGATGCTGCCACCACCATGCTTCACCGTAGGGATGGTACCAGGTTTCCTCCAGACGTGACGCTTGGAATTCAGGCCAATGAGTTCAATGTTGGTTTCATCAGACCAGATAATCTTGTTTCTCATGGTCTGAGAGTCTTTAGGTGCCTTTGGCAAACTCAAAGCTGGCTGTCATGTGTATTTTACTGAGGAGTGGCTTCCGTCTGGCCGCTCTACCATAAAGGCCTGATTGGAGTGCTGCAGAGATGGTTGTTCTTCTGGAAGGTTCTCCCATCTCCACAGAGGAACTCTGGAGCTCTGTCAGAGTGATCATCGGGTTCTTGGTCACCTCCCTGACCAAGGTCCTTCTCCCCAATTGCTCAGTTTGGCCGGGCGGCCAGCTCTAGGAAGAGTCTTGGTGGTTCCAAACTTCTTCAATTTAAGAAGGATGGAGGCCACTGTGTTCTTGGGGACCTTCAATGCTGCAGAAATGATTTGGTACCTTTCCCCAGATCTGTGCCTCGACACAATCCTGTCTCGAAGCTCTACGGACAATTCCTTAGACCTCATGGCTTGTTTTTGCTCTGACATGCACTGTCAACTGTGGGACCTTATATAGACCGGTGTGTGCCTTTCCAAATCATGTCCAATCAATAGAATTTACCACAGGTGGACTCCAATCAAGTTGTCGAAACATCTCAAGGATGATCAATGGAAACAGGATGCACCTGAGCTCAATTTCGAGTCTCATAGCAAAGGGTCTGAATACTTATGTAAGTAAGGTATTTGTTTTTAAGTTTTAAGAAATTTGCTAACATTATTGGGTATTGTGTGTAGATTGATGAGGAAAACAATTATTTTAATCAATTTTAGAACAAGGCTGTAACGTAACAAAATGTGGAAAAAGTAAAATGGTTTGAATACTTTCCGAATGCACTGTATGTATACGGGTAAGGTGACTGACTATGCAACAGGATATAAGATAAACAGAGTAGCAGCAGCTTGTATGTGAGTGTGTTGTGTAGAGTCAGTATAAATGTATGTGCATATTATGTGCGAGTGAGAAAATGGACTTTGTGTGTGAGTATGTGATTATGTAGGACCCTGTGAGTGTGCATAGAGACATACTGAAAGAAGAGGGGAGGAACCTTGGACCTTCTCCTCCGATACTGTTGAGAAGGAGACAAGCAGGTGGGACGTGAGGGATCACGGAAAGACACATTGAGAAGTGCAACACTTTGGTAGAAAGGAGAAATTGTGGTCATAGCTGTAGTCATTCATGTCCGTCTTGTCTAGGGGATAATTTCTTGGATACTTGATTACTGACAAGCAAAAATCAATGGACTAATGAAACAAATACCAAAATATGGCTTTCCTTTAGACATCGGCTGCGTCCCAAATGTCACCTGCACCACATAGGGAATAGGGTGCAGCCATTTGGGACGCAGAGATCATTAGAAGTTGTGCACTAAACTCTGGGAGGGAGGTGAAGTGGACAAGGTTTAGAATGAAACCCATCAACTCGGAGGGCTATTGTAATATGTAAGAGATGATTTCAACCGTGCATAACGAGGCCCCATTTTGAAACCACCGGGGCTGTAATAGTACTTCAGAACATCTGATGCCGTTCAGATGTATTTTAGCCAGATGTATTTAATTTGTTTATAGGTCACCTAGTAAGATTATTGTCAATGTTTCTAAATAAAGCATGCTGTTTAATTTCATATGAAAAGTCCTTGGCTTAACAGCCTCTCTTTCCACATTTTCACACACACACAAAACGGCAAACTGCACTGTCATGAGTTGTGCCCAACCAGCTAAAATCTATTTTCTCCCATCCAGACGCAAGACAACAAGACATTCCTGTCCATGATTAACAACGTGCTGACTACAGATGGATTCTACTTCTGCACTGACTATGACCTGACCCACACCCTCCAGAGACTGGCCAACGTCAGCCACGACTTCCAGGAGATGAGCCTGCTGGAGAGGGTAGGAGAAGAGGGGGGAGGGAGAGAGGGAGAGAGAGGAGGAGGAGGGGAGAGAGAGAGAGAGAGAGGACAAGAGAGAGGAGGGGAGATAGAGGAGAGAGAGGGGGAGAGGGTGTGTGAAAAGAGGGTAGGAGAAGAGGGGGGAGGGAGGGAGGGAGAGAGAGCATGAGGAGGGGAGAGAGAGGAGGAGAGAGAGGGGAGGAGAGAGAGGGGGAGAGGGTGTGTGAAAAGAGGGTGGGGGTGTGGAAGGGGAGAGAGAGGAGAGCGGGGGGGTGGAAGAGGGTAGGAGGGGAGAGTGAGGAGGTGTGGAAGAGGGTAGGAGGGGAGAGTGAGGAGGTGTGGAAGAGGGTAGGAGGGGAGAGCGAAGAGGGTAGGAGGGGAGAGCGAGGAGGTGTGGAAGAGGGTAGGAGGGGCGAGCGAGGAGGTGTGGAAGAGGGTAGGAGGGGCGAGCGAGGAGGTGTGGAAGAGGGTAGGAGGGGAGAGCGAGGAGGTGTGGAAGAGGGTAGGAGGGGAGAGCGAGGAGGTATGGAAGAGGGTAGGAGGGGAGAGCGAGGAGGTGTGGAAGAGGGTAGGAGGGGCGAGCGAGGAGATGTGGAAGAGGGTAGGAGGGGAGAGCGAGGAGGTGTGGAAGAGGGTAGGAGGGGAGAGCGAGGAGGTGTGGAAGAGGGTAGGAGGGGCGAGCGAGGAGGTGTGGAAGAGGGTAGGAGGGGAGAGCGAGGAGGTGTGGAAGAGGGTAGGAGGGGAGAGCGAGGAGGTGTGGAAGAGGGTAGGAGGGGAGAGCGAGGAGGTGTGGAGGAGGGTAGGGGAGGAGGGGGTGAGAAATGACTATTGTTTCTCTGGAACAAAGACCCTGTCCAGAAACAACCCTAGACCCAACCTAACCCTCGAGGCTCTTGTGCAGACCTGGAAAGATTGATAGAGGTAGACAGTTTACCATACTGCTCATATCCAGAGGGCAAGGTGCAGCTACCACCATATTGCTTATAACTAACCGATTCTTTCAAATCTACATGAAGTGATTATTTTAGGAGCATAACAGTTGTTTTTGGACAGGGCCAGAGTTTTCTCCTATTGCATACCAAGCTAGTCAATCACAATGGCTTAGATGATGATATCCCTCTCTCATCCATATTGGAGGAGTGTCACTGGGGTGTTTGGGCTCCTGCCATTCATGTAAACCACACTAGTCACCTTGCCCTCGTGTACACACACACACACAGAAGCATTTACTCACGTAAACACACACACACACACACCACTGTCTGCTCAAACTGATGGAGATAATTTACTGCAGGCTGATTGACAGATACAGTGCCTTCAGAAATTATTCACACGACTTTACAAAGATACAGCCACCCTTCCTAACTTAGTTGCCGGATGGGAAGGAAACCGCTCAGAGATTTCACCATAAGGCCAATGGTGATTTTAAAACAGAGTTTAATGGCTTTGATAGGAGATAACTGAGGATGGATCAACAGCGTTGTAGTTACTCCACAATACTAACATAAATGACAGAGTGAAAAGAAGGAAGCCTGTACAAAATAAAAAATATTCCAAAACATGCATCCTGTTTGCAACTAGGCACTAAAGTAATACTGCAAAAAAATATGGCAAAGCAATTAACCTGTCCTGAATACAAAGTGCTATGTTTGGGGCAAATCCAACACATCACTGAGTACCACTCTTCATATTTTCAAGCATGGTGGTGGCTGCATCATGTTATGGGTATGCTTTTCATCGACAAGGAATAGGGAGTTTTTTAAGATAAAAATAAATGGAATAGAGCTAAACACAGGCAAAATCCTAGAGGAAAACCTGGTTCATTCTGCTTTCCACCAGACACTGGGAGACATAATCACCTTTCAGCAGGACAGTTAGCTAAAACACAAGGCCAAATATACACTGGAGTTGCTTACCAAGACGACATTCTCAGTGGCCTAGTTACAGTTTTGACTTAAATCTGCTTGAAAATCTATGGCAAGACTTGAAAATGGCTGTCAAGCAACAATCAACTTGACAGAGCTTAAATCGTTTTTTAAAAAGAATGACGAGCAAATCTTGTATAATCCAGGTGTGCAAAGCTCTTAGACTTACCCAGAAAGACTCACAGCTGTAATCGCTGCCAAAGGTGATTCTAACTTGTATTGACTCATGCGGTTGAAAACGTATGTAATCAAGAGATAGTGTTTTTCCCCCCATTAATTACACAAAATGTTAGTATTTTTTAAAAACTTTTACATTTGTTTTTTTTTGTAGATCGTTGACCAAAAATGACAATTTAAATCAATTATAATCCCACTTTGTAACACTAGAAAAGGGTTGTGAATACTTTCTGAAGGCACTATAGATTGAGGGATTGATTTATTGAGTCTGTGATTGACTGATTGGTTCTCCTGTTTCTAGGCAGATCAGAGGTTTGTGTGGAATGGAAGCCTCCTGAGAGAGTTCCTTGCACAGCCAGAGGTGAGTGTGATGATATGCCTTATAACACATTACACATGTCCACAGCCTTCCTCCTTTGTTTCTTATTCTAATGTACCAGAGGTAAGTGTATTAGAATATGGACAAGATAACGTCAACCTTACCCCTCCAAAATTAACTATATTTGTTTGAACAATAACTATAGACGACCACAGTCTTCCTCCTTTGTTTCTTGTTGAAATGTATCCAGTTTAAATGTGATATTTTCATTCCCTTTCAGCTCCACAGGTTTGCGATCCCTGTTGTCCATGGATGTATCCTTTGCATGGTCTTGCTTTGCTCCCACCGATCTTAGTGTAGTAGTAATCAGAACGTTGAGTTTGAATGGGTCTCTCTGAGTGTTCCAATAACCAATTTCAACTCAATGCAACTTAAATCATTCCCTCAGGGGCACTTTAGGTAACCGTCGCCAGGAAATAAATAATAACATCCTCTGCTTAGAGTACAAGAACAATAACATCCTCCACTTAGGGTTACGTCCCAAACGGCATCCTATCCCCTATATAGTGCACTACTTTTGACCAGACTATATAGGGGATAGGGTGCAGTTTGGGACACAGACTTAGGTACAACTTGGCCTATGGGCTGATGCTGTAGCAGTGTATTATGTGAGGTCCTTGATGAGCCTGATCCAGTCGTTGTGATGAAGCCGTGCCGTGTCAACGGGAAGATCTTTGAATGGATCCTCATATCCAGAAGGAGCTGCTTCAGGGCTGGGGTCAGGTACTACGTCAGAGGTAAGACACATGGCCACGTCCCAGTTGGCACCCTGTTCCCTATGTTGTGCACTACTTTAGACCAGGGCTCATAGGGCTCTGGTCTAAAGTAGTGCACTATATAGGGAACAGGGTGCCAATTGGGTACGCAGCCATTGTACTGTACTGAGCAGCATTACTGGCATGTTGAATCAGTAATGGCCCCGTGGACATGCGTAATCATTCTCTCATTATCATTATTCGGTTTTTTTCCTCAGGTATCGATTCTGAGGGCCACGCTGCTAACTTTGTGGAGACGGAGCAAATAGTCCTGTACAATGGAGGGAGGGCTTCATTCGTACAGGTGAGTTTGAAAAGTAGAAGTAGCAGTAGTAGTAGTAGTAGTAGAAGTAGTAGCAGTAGTAGTAGTAGTAGTAGACTGTAGTAGTAGCAGTAGTAGTAGAAGTAGTAGCAGTAGTAGTAGTAGCAGTAGTAGTAGACTGTAGTAGTAGCAGTAGTAGTAGTAGTAGCAGTAGTAGTAGTAGTAGTAGCAGTAGTAGTAGCAGTAGTAGTAGTAGTAGTAGTAGTTGTAGTAGTAGAAGTAGTAGAAGCAGTAGTAGTAGTAGTAGTAGTAGTAGTAGTAGTAGACTGTAGTAGTAGACAACAGCAATAGTAGTCGTAGAAATAGTAGTAGTAGAATTAATAGAAGTAGTAGTTGTTCCAGTTATTGAATAGGCTCTGAACCAATCCAGAGAAATAAGAGCGTTTTTAAAGTTTTTTTCAGATAATGTTTGTTTCCCTCCACAGACACGAGGCTCCATGCCCTTCTTCTGGTCTCAGAGGCCCAACCTGAAATACAAGCCCAAGCCACTGATCAGCAACAACACCAATCACGTAAGGGATTTTACATCTTCTGTTTCCCTCTTTCTATTGCATTACAGTACAACAGGTCAAAGGTTAGGTAAACCCACTCTGTGGATCTTTTGTCTACCAAATCATCAATTAACGCATTTTTCCCCAACTGTCTTCATAGATGGATGGCTTCCAGAGGCATTTTGACTCCCAGGTCCTCATCTATGGAAAGCAGACCATTCTGAACTTGGTAGGCCCCTCATTTTTTTTTAAGCCTCACAATGGCTAACATCACTTTGTCACATAATTGTGAGAGAGACGCATTAGAGAGATGGATATAAGATTGTGTTCTTTTTCCTCCAGGTCAACCAGAAGGGTTCAGAGATGCCCCTGGAACAAGCCTTTGCCAAGATGGCGACTGGCTTGGAGAACGGCATGATCAAGTAGGAACAGACCACCGCTCTCCTGAACACTCACCCATCTGGCTTAGCATTTTGAGTGATTTATACCTTTTTAGATGGGCGGCAGGTAGCTTAGTGGGTAAGAGCGTTGTGCCAGTAACCGAAAGGTCGCTGGTTCTAATCCCCGAGCCGACTAGGTGAAAAATCTGTCTGTGCCCTTAAGCAAGGCACTTAACCCTAATGGCTCCTGTAAGTCGCTCTGGATAAGAGCGTCTGCTAAATGTAAAAATGATGAGGATGGATGGATGAATGGATGGATGAATGGATGGATCTAGTGTATTCATGCTGTTTCTATTGGCTGCAGGTACGTAGCATTTGACTTCCACAAGGAGTGCAGCCGGATGAGATGGGATCGTCTGAATATCCTGGTGGACAATGTAGCTGAGACACAAGATGAATACAGGTATTTCTCCCTATTGACTCCTTTTTAAATAGCTGCTAGTCTACACCCACAACCATACAAGACTCAAGTTAAGTTCCTTAGCAAGAGGATAGGCATATGAACACAAAGGAGAGGGTCGTATTCATCCTTTCTACCCTTTTATCTCTGGTGTGTCTTCAGGGTAAAATACCTGTGATTACATTACAGTAGTCAGTCTGGTCTGTCTTCAGGGTAACATACCTGTGATTACATTCCAGTAGTCAGTCTGGTCTGTCTTCAGGGTAACATACCTGTGATTACATTACGGTAGTCTGTCTGGTCTGTCTTCAGGGTAACATACCTGTGATTACATTACGGTAGTCAGTCTGGTCTGTCTTCAGGGTAACATACCTGTGATTACATTACAGTAGTCAGTCTGGTCTGTCTTCAGGGTAACATACCTGTGATTACATTACGGTAGTCAGTCTGGTCTGTCTTCAGGGTAACATACCTGTGATTACATTCCGGTAGTCAGTCTGGTCTGTCTTCAGGGTAACATACCTGTGATTACATTACGGTAGTCAGTCTGGTCTGTCTTCAGGGTAACATACCTGTGATCACATTACGGTAGTCAGTCTGGTCTGTCTTCAGGGTAAAATACCAGTGAGTACAGTAGTCAGTCAGTGACGTCTGAAAAACCTCTGGGCATATGTGTTCAGGCTTGCATCCCAAATGGAACCCTATTCCATACATAGTGCACTAGTTTTGACCAGGGCCCAAGTAGACAAATCAAATCAACTCAAATTATATTTGTCACATGCGCCGAATACAACAGGTGTAGACCTTACAGTGAAATGCTTACTTACAAGCCCTTAACAACAATGCAGTTTTAAGAAAAATAAGTGTTAAAGTATTTACTAAATAAACTGGAGAAAAAAAAAGATTAACAAATATAAAAGAGCAACAATAACATAACAGTAACGGGGTGTCAATGCAAATAGTCCGGGTAGCCATGATTAGCTGTTCAGCAGTCTTATGGCTTGGGGGTAGAAGCTGTTGAGAAGTCTTTTGGACCTAGACTTGGCACTCCGGTACCACTTGTCGTGTGGTAGCAGAGAGAACAGTCTATGACTAGGGTGGCTGGAGTACTTTGGCAATTTTTTGGGCCTTCCTCTGACACATTAGGCATGGGTCCTCATATCCTCAAAAAGTTATACAGCTGCACCATCGAGAGCATCCTGACAGGTTGCATCACCGCCTGGGGCCAAGCTTCCTGCCATCCAGGACCTCAATACCAGGCGGTGATGAAACCAGTCAGGATGCTCTCGATGGTGCAGCTGTATAACTTTTTGAGGATATGAGGACCCATGCCTAATCTTTTCAGTATCCTGAGGGGGAATAGGCGTTGTCGTGCCCTCTGAATGACTGTCTTGGTGTGTTTGGACCATGATAGTTTGTTGGGGATGTGGACACCAAGGAACTTGAAACTCTCGACCCGCTCCACTACAGCCCTGTCGATGTTAATGGGGGCCTGTTTGGCCCTCCTTTTCCTGTAGTCCACGATCATCTCCTTTGTCTTCATCACGTTGAGGGAGAGGTTGGCACCACACTGCCAGGTCTCTGACCTCCTCCCTATAGGCTCTCTCATTGTTGTCAGTGATCAGGCCTACCACTGTTGTCGTCGGCAAACTTAATGATGGTGTTGGAGTCGTGCTTGGCCATGCAGTCATGGGTGAACAGGGAGTACAGGAGGGGACTGAGTACGCACCCCTGAGGGGACTTCTTGTTGAGGATCAGCGTGGCAGATGTGTTGTTACCTACCCTTACCACCTGGTGGCGGCCCGTCTAGAAGTCCAGGATCCAGTTGCAGAGGGAGGTGTTTAGTCCCAGGGTCCTTAGCTTAGTGATGAGCTTTGAGGGCACTATGGTGTTGAACACTGAGCTGTAGTCAATGAATAGCATTCTCACGTAGGTGTTCCTTTTGTCCAGGTGGGAAAGGGCAGTGTGGAGTGCAATAGAGATTGCGTCATCTGTGGATCTGTTGGGGCGGTATGCAAATTGGAGTGGGTCTGGGGTTTCTGGGATAATGGTGTTGATGTGAGCCATTACCAGCCTTTCAAAGCACTTCATGGCTACAGACATGAGTACTACGGGTTGGTAGTCATTTAGGCAGGTTACCTTGGTGTTCTTGGGCACAGGGACTATGGTGGTCTGCTTGAAACATTGTAGGTATTACAGACTCAGTCAGGGACATGTTGAAAATGTCAGTGAAGACACTTGCCAGTTGGTCAGCGCATGCTCGGAGTATATGTCTTTGTAATCCGTCTGGCCCTGCGGCCTTATGAATGTTGACCTGTTTAAAGGTCTTATTCACATCGGCAATGGAGAGCGTGATCACACAGTCGTCCGGAACAGCTGGTGCTCTCATGCATGCTTCTGTGTTGCTTGCCTCAAAGCACGCATAGGCTCGTGTCACTGGGCAGCTCGAGGCTGTGCTTCCCGTTGTAGTCCGTAGTAGTTTTCAAGCCCTGCCACATCCGACGAGCGTCGGAGCCGGTGTAGTATGATTCAATCTTAGTCCTGTATTGATGCTTTGCCTGTTTGATGGTTCGTCGGAGGGCATAGTGGGATTTCTTATAAGCGTCCGGGTTAGAGTCCCGCTCCTTGAAAGCGGCAGCTCTACCCTTTAGCTCAGTGCGGATGTTGCATGTAATCCATGGCTTCTGGTTGGGGTATGTACGTACGGTCACTGTGGGGACGACGTCATCGATGCACTTATTGATTAAGCCGGTGACTGATGTGGTATACTCCTCAATGCCATCGGATGAGTCCCGGGAACATATTGCATTCTGTGCTAGCAAAATAGTCCTGTAGCTTAGCATCTGCGTCATCTGACCACTTCCATATTAAGCGAGTCACTGGTACTTTCTGCTTTAGTTTTTGCTTGTAAGCAAGAATCAGGAGGATAGAGTTATGGTCAGATTTGCCAAATGGAGGGCGAGGGAGAGCTTTGTATGCGTCTCTGTGTGTGGAGGAAAGGTGGTCTAGAGTTTGTTTTCCTCTGGTTGCACATGTAACATGCTGGTAGAATGAGGTAAAACGAATTTAAGTTTCCCTGCATTAAAGTTCCCGGCCACTGGGAGCGCCGCCTCTGGATAAGCATTTTCCTGTTTGCTTATGGCCTTATACAGCTCGTTGAGTGCGGTCTTAGTGCCAGCATCGGTTTGTGGTGGTAAATAGACAGCTATGAAAAATATAGATGAAAACTCTCTTGGTAAATAGTGTGGTCTACAGCTTCCTGAGATACTCTACCTCAGGCGAGCAAAACCTCGAGACTTCCTTAGTATTACATTTCGTGCACCAGCTGTTGTTTACAAATATACACAGACCGCCACCCCTTGTCTTACCGGAGGCAGCTGTTCTATCCTGCCGATGTAGCGTATAGCCCGCTAGTTGTATGTTGTCCATGTCGTCGTTCAGCCACGACTCGGTGAAACATAAGATATTACAGTTTTTAATGTTCCGTTGGTAGGATAGTCTTGATCGGAGCTCATCCAGTTTATTCTCCAATGATTGCACGTTGGCCAATAGGACGGATGGTAGAGGCGGGTTACCCACTCGCCGACTAATTCTTACAAGGCACCCCGACCTAGGTCCCCTATATCTCTGTCTCTTTTTCATGCGAATGACGGGGATTTGGGTGAAGTAATCCTTCGCGTCCGACCTAGTTAAAGAATAAATCTTCGTCCAGTACGAGGTGAATAATCACTGTTCTGATATCCAGATGCTCTTTACGGTCATAAGAGACGGTGGCAGAAACAATTATGTACAAAATAAGTTACAGACAACGCGAAAAAACACACACACAATAGCACAATTGGTTAGGAGCCCGTAAAACAGCAGCCATCTCCTCCGGCGCCATTATATAGGGAATAGGGTGCCATTTGGGACACACCCCTAGCCTTGTCTTTATTATAAATGGACCCCTCTGTTGTCTCCCTGCAGCGGAGGGCTAGGTGGTGTCCCAACGTTACAGTGCTGTTACTGGCTCTGAGGATATGTGTTCTCCTAGCCTCGTCTACTGACCCCTCTGTCTCCCTGCAGCTACTTCATGGTTGACACGGAGGGGAAGGTGTTGTCCCAGCAGAAGGGGACGTTCCGCAGTAACTGCATGGACTGTCTGGACCGCACCAACGTCATTCAGAGCATGCTGGCCCGCCGCTCCATACAGTCCCAGCTACAGGTAGGAAGTCCTCCAGAGCTGGCCCGCCGCTCCATACAGTCCCAGCTACAGGTAGGAAGTCCTCCAGAGCTGGACCCGCCGCTCCATACAGTCCCAGCTACAGGTAGGAAGTCCTCCAGAGCTGGCCCGCCGCTCCATACAGTCCCAGCTACAGGTAGGAAGTCCTCCAGAGCTGGCCCGCCGCTCCATACAGTCCCAGCTACAGGTAGTAAGTCCTCCAGAGCTGGCCCGCCGCTCCATACAGTCCCAGCTACATGTGTGTGGATGGTATACGCTTATTTTTGCTAGACAGTACACTCCGATGGAGCAGGCAGAGTACCCCATTCTACCTCCATACTGTCCCAGCTGCAGGAGTGTGGGAGTTACACTTACACTCAGAGGGACCCTTTACTGCCTAATATGTTAATTTATACATTCCCAGCCACAGGTAGGAGCTATGAGGGTTGCACTCATTATCACTTGAAGAAAAGGAAAACCTGCACACTGCTCTGCAGTAGTATTTAAACCCATTATTTCTTGACAGATACTCAGCGACCAGGCGGAGTACCTCAAACCCCCTGGTTTCGCACACTGTGGGAGTTATCATTCTGACAGTTCCATAAGAGAACAAACTAAGAAAGTTATAGGTGGGAGGCAGAGAGTTGAACAAAGGGTTGCTCAAAGACAACCAGTAGCTACTGTTTCACACAGTTGGATACATTATTATTGACAGTTTCTTTTAGAGAACAAGCTGAAAGACTGAGCCCTGTCCCTAGTGTCCTACCTTATCCCCTTCTAAATGGACTTATGTATGCTTGTTTGGTGTTTGTCCACAGAGGATGGGTGTCCTGCATGTGGCCCAGCGGATTGAGGAGCAGGCTGATTTCGAGAAGATCTACAAGAATGGTAAGTGGCCACCCTCTACAGCACATGAATGGCAGCTACTTTAAGCCTTTTCACACTGCATTCTCTTAGGCCAGGGATATCACTAACCCTGGGTTAAACTTAGCCCCGGGCTAAGGGGGCTGTCAGCACTGGACTAAGGAGGCTGTCAGCCCCGGCTTAAGGAGGCTGTCAGCCCCGGGCTAAGGGGGCTGTCAGCCCCGGGCTAAGGGGGCTGTCAGCCCCGGCTTAAGGAGGCTGTCAGCCCCGGGCTAAGGGTGCTGTCAGCCCCGGGCTAAGGGGGCTGTCAGCCCCGGGCTAAGGAGGCTGTCAGCCCCGGCTTAAGGAGGCTGTCAGCCCCGGGCTAAGGGTGCTGTCAGCCCCGGGCTAAGGGTGCTGTCAGCCCCGGGCTAAGGGTGCTGTCAGCCCCGGGCTAAGGAGGCTGTCAACCCTGGGCTAAGTGTAGTGTGTGAACGCAGCTTTTGAGTGTCCTATGAGGTTGATCTGTCTGGTGTGTCACACTGCTCTGCTAATAATGTCTGTCTGTTTTCTGTGTTAGCTTGGGCTGATAATGCCAACGCATGCGCCAAACAGTACGCTGGTACAGGAGCCCTGAAGACTGACTTCACAAGGTATAGAAATGCGTTTCGGTGTGCTGCTGCCTTCAGAAAGTATTGTGTTACAGCCTGAATTCAAATGGATTAAATTTAGATTTTGTGTCACTAGCCTACACACAATACCCCATAATGTCAAATTATTTTTTACAAATTAATTAAAAATGAAAAGCTGAAATGTCTTGAATCAATAAGTATTCAACCCCTTTGTTATGACAAGCCTAAATAAGTTCAGGAGTAAACATTTGCTTAACAAGTCTCATAATAAGTTGCATGGACTCACTCTGTGTGCAATAATAGTGTTTAACATGATTTTTGAATGACTACCTCATCTCTGTACCCCACACATACAATTATCTGTAAAGTCCCTCGGTCGAGCAGTGAATTTCAAGCACAGATTCAACCACAAAGACCAGGGATGTTTTCCAATGCCTCGCAAAGAAGGGCACCTATTGGTAGATGGTTAAAAAAAAAAAGCAGACATTTGAATATCCCTTTTGAGCATGGTAAAGTTATTAAGTACACCTTGGATGGTGTATCAATACACCCAGTCACTACAAAGATACAGGCATCCTTCCTAACTCAGTTGCCGGAGAGGAAGGAAACCGCTCAAGGAGTTCACCATGAGGCCAATGGTGACTTTAAAACAGTTACAGAGTTTAATGGCTGTGATAGGAGAAAACTGAGTACGGATCAACAAAATTGTAGTTACTCCACAATACTAACCTTTCACTTTTTGTCCTGAATACAAAGTGTTATGTTTGGGGTAAATCCAATAAAACACATTACTGAGTACCACTCTCTATATTTTCAAGCATATTGGTGGCTGCATCATGTTATGGGTATTTTCATTTTTTTTGTAACCTTTATTTAACTAGGCAAGTCAGTTAAGAACAAATTCTTATTTACAATGACGGCCTACACCGGCCAAACCCGGACGACGCTGGGCCAATTGTGCGCCGCCCTATGGGACTCCCAATCACGGCCGGTTGTGATACAGCCTGGAATCGAACCAGGGGGGTCTGTAGTGACGCCTCAAGCACTGAGATGCAGTGCCTTCGACTGCTGCGCCACTCGGGAGCCCGTACCCACTCGGTATGCTTCTAATCGTTAAGGACTGGGGAGTTTCTCAGGATATAAAATCATCGGAATGGAGCTAAGCACAGGCAAAATCCTAGAGGAAAACCTGGTTCAGTCTGCTTTCCATCAGACACCGGGAGATTAATTCACCTTTCAGCAGTACAATAACCTAAAACACAAGGCCAAATCTACACTGGAGTTGCTTACCAAGAATGTTCCTGAGTGGCTGAGTTAGTTTTGACTTAAATCTACTTGAAAATCTATGGCAAGACTTGAAAATGGTTGTCTAGCAATTTGACAAAGCTTGAAGAATTTTGAAAAAAATCATGGGTAAATGTTGCACAATCCAGCTCTTAGAGACTTACCCAGAAACACTCACAGCTGTAATTGGTGCCAAAGGTGCTTCTACAAAGTATTGACTCATGGGTGTGAATGCTTATGTAAATTAGATATTTATGTATTTTATTTTCAATACATTTGCAAACATTTCTACAAACATGTTTTCACTTTGTCATTATGGAGTATTGTGTGTAGATGGGTGAGAGAGAGAAAATCAATTTAATCCTTTTTTTAATTCAGGCTGTAACACAACACAATGCGGAATAAGTCAAGGGGTATGAATACTTTATGAAGGCACTGTATACAGGCCTGCATGTCAGTGTACCTCTGACCTCTGAAATATATACAGGCCTGCATGTCTCCAGAGACTGTGCTCGTGTGTTTGGAGGTCAACTGTTGGTTGTGTGGCTTCAATTTGAAGTCACTTTTCTTTCATTTCTATGCAGACTGTCTACATTTTTACATTTACATTTTAGTCATTTAGCAGACGCTCTTATCCAGAGTGACTTACAGTTAAGTGAGTGCATATATATATTTTTTCATACTGGCCCCCCGTGGGAATCGAACCCACAACCCTGGCGTTTGCAAACGCCATGCTCTACCAACTGAGCTACATCCCTGCCGGCCATTCCCTCCCCTACCCTGGACGACGCTGGGCCAATTGTGCGCCGCCCCATGGGTCTCCCGGTCGCGGCCGGCCACGACAGAGCCTGGATTCGAACCAGGATCTCTAGTGGCACAGTTAGCACTGCGATGCGGCGCCTTAGACCACTGCGCCACTCGGGAGCTAGGTACTAGCTGGTTGGTGGATAATCTCCGTGTGGCCACGAGCTGTTGATGGATGTTATTTCTCCTTCAGCAGATTGATGCCATTAGTGTTGCTACGTGGACATTAGGGCAGACAGTCTGGCTACTTGCTTGCTGGTGACTGTATCACTCATTGTTGTGTTGACAGTGTCTGTTATTGATGGTTGTTGTTTCCTGTCCTCCGCCAGGACAGGGAAGAGGACGCAGATGGGCCTGGTGATGGACGGAGTCAACTCTGCCATTCGCTACTACAAGAACAACTTCTCTGACGGCTTCCGACAAGTACGTCTGATTTTTTCAGTTTAAAGGCCTAGAAAAAGGGACGTGTTCCTTTGGTGAACTACATAAGGTAGTCACAGCAATAAATAATCAGATATCTACTGTGTAGTTGATACATTTGCTGCTATAGACCAATATCGTTTTCCTCTAAAATCATAATTTTACAAAAACTGAACATAATTCTTCATCCATGTTTTTGTAGAGAGACATGGAGATATTTCGCTGTGTCCTTTAAAGAGTAAATAAAATAGTATTTGTGTTTCTTGTCTCCAGGATTCCATTGATTTGTTCCTTGGAAACTACGCTGTTGATGAAACAGACGGACCCACTCCACTCCGCATCCAGAAGGACTGGAAGTTCCTCACGGTCAGTTGCCTCTCCCCATCTCACAGTAGTAATCAAATCAAAATCAAATCAAAATTGTATTTGTCACATGCGCCGAATACAACCGGTGTGTAGGCCTTTTCAGTGAAATGCTTACTTACAAGCCCTTAACCAACAATGCAGTTTTAAGAAAAATAAGTGTTAAGTAAAAAATAGATAAGTAGAAAATTAAAGAGCAGCAGTAAAAATAACAGTAGCGAGGCTATGAACAGGGGGTACCGGTACAGAGTCAATGTGCGGGGCACAGGTTAGTCGAGGTAATTGAGGTAATATGTACATGTAAAGGGATTTATTATAGGGGTGAGAAGTGGGGAGAGGCCTTTTTGGGATGTCCTGGCACCACTCAGGATGCCAAGACTGATCATCATGTTTTGTGATTCACTTTACACGACTAAATCTCTGGTACTCTCCTCCATTTTAATACCGAGTTCTGCTTCCCCCCCCCCCCCCCAAACTACGAATAATATATTTTAGTCATCTTTGTCTTGCAGCTGCCCATCATCATGGTGGTGGCGTTCTCTATGTGTATCATCTGCCTCCTCATGGCTGGTAAGAAAACCACTGTTGATCTCCATCTGACAACCCCTTGTCTAAAGGAACATTTTAGCCTTTTAACTTTTAACTCTAGCCATATTAACCTCAGGACACAAGGGCATGCTAGCTTGTTCTGTTTTTGTCTATATCCTTAAAATGTTTCATCTCTGGTCACAAAAATGTATAAATTTGTTATGGTCTCTGACAAGTGTCCCCCTCTGTCTCTTTGTGTCCTTGATATGTGTTGTTCTCTGACGAGTGGTGTCCCCCTCTGTCTCTTTGTGTCCTTGATATGTGTTGTTCTCTGACAAGTGTCCCCCTCTGTCTCTGTGTCCCCCTCTGTCTCTGTGTCCTTGATATGTGTTGTTCTCTAACGAGTGGTGTCCCTCTGTCTCTTTGTGTCCTTGATATGTGTTGTTCTCTGACGAGTGGTGTCCCCCTCTGTCTCTTTGTGTCCTTGATATGTGTTGTTCTCTGACAAGTGGTGTCCCCCTCTGTCTCTGTGTCCCCCTCTGTCTCTGTGTCCCCCTCTGTCTCTTTATGTCCTTGATATGTGTTGTTCTCTGACGAGTGTCCCCCTCTGTCTCTGTGTCCTTGATATGTGTTGTTCTCTGACAAGTGTCCCCCTCTGTCTCTTTGTATCCTTGATATTTGTTGTTCTCTGACAAGTGTCCCCCTCTGTCTCTTTGTGTCCTTGATATGTGTTGTTCTCTGACAAGTGTCCCCCTCTGTCTCTGTGTCCCCCTCTGTCTCTGTGTCCTTGATATGTGTTGTTCTCTGACGAGTGGTGTCCCCATCTGTGTCTCTGTGTCCTTGATATTTGTTGTTCTCTGACAAGTGTCCCCCTCTGTCTCTTTGTATCCTTGATATTTGTTGTTCTCTGACAAGTGTCCCCCTCTGTCTCTTTGTGTCCTTGATATGTGTTGTTCTCTGACAAGTGTCCCCCTCTGTCTCTGTGTCCCCCTCTGTCTCTTTGTGTCCTTGATATGTGTTGTTCTCTGACAAGTGGTATCCCTCTGTCTCTTTGTGTCTTTGATATGTGTTGTTATCTGACGAGTGTCCCTCTCTGTCTCTTTGTATCTGACGAGTGGTGTCCCTCTCTCTTTCCCAGGTGACACGTGGACTGAGACCCTGGCGTACGTGTTGTTCTGGGGCACTGCTGCTGCAGTCACCGCTGCCGTCATAGTCTTCAACGGCCGTGACTTTGTGGACGCCCCCAAACTGGTGCAGAAAGAGAAGATGGACTGAATGTGTGTTTGTGGAAAGCAGCTCGGCCCAGCGGACTCCTATACCTCTTCATCTTCATCCAACTCTTCTTCCTCCCGGCTGCTTGAGGCTCGGACACTGTACTGACCTGCTGCTCTCCACACTGTCCTCCTAGGGAGCATCCCAAATGGCACCCTATTCCCTATATAGTGCACTGGAATAGGGTGCCATTTGGGACAGCGCCTTAGAGTTTCCATTGGGGTTTCTACTCTAACCCACTGAAGCCGCTCTGAACTCTACAGTCTCCTATCAGACTCTGGCCTCCTTCACTTCCTTCCTATCCCACATTCCTTAGATCATGATGTATACTGACCTTTTATTATGTTTAATTTCTCTGTGTTGGACAAGGTTGGTGTACGTTCGGTCAACCTTGGTTATGGTTTAACCAACTGAAGGCATATGGTAATAGTTAGTTATTACAGAGGTCTCAGAAAACTTTTGATGGCACTTTAGTGAATTGCAGCAGAATTCTTCATTTTCCATGAAAGCAACTTAAAAACAAGACAATGTTCAATATTCTTGTTATACATTAATTAATGGTTTCTTTGGTTTTAACGTTTCTGTTTACTGTAATTATAATGCAGTGATGTCTTTTAAACAATAGGAATCTACAGAGAAACGTTTGGCACTTTCACATGCACTAGAATGACTGGGGTACATCGTTTAGAAAGATAACATGTTTTAGTTGTTCTCTTGAATGTAAGCCTTACTAAATAAGCCTTACTAAACGACTAATTTAAAGAACATCTAAACTAGCTAGTTCTCCTAGAGAAGAATGACGTGGGGGTCGGGGGGGACAATGTATTCCTATTATGAACTTAAATCATGCAGTAGTATTTATTATGATTCTATTTTTAAGTAAGGGTTTCTTGCTTATCTTACCATCTTGTTTTGGCACTTTGGGTGAACATGAAATAAGTTGCACATAGTATGTGATCTGAGCGGTGTGAGATGTTGTTAATTCATTTAAGCAATAAGGCCCGAGGGGGTGTGGTATATGGCCAATATACCACGGCTAAGGGTTGTTCTTAGGCACGACGCAACGCAAAGCCATATACCACAAACCCCCCGAGGTGCCTTATTGCTATTATAAACTGGTTACCAACGTAATTAGAGCAGTATAAAAAAAAAAATGTGTCCTACCCATGGTATACGATCTGATATACCACGGCTTTCAGCCAATCAGCATTCAGGGCTGGAACCACCCAGTTTATGATGTTGGTTAAAGGGTAGTCACCATATCATAGTTCTGTCCTAATAACCTTGACTTGTCAGTGTTTTCTTGTTGACCTCTCACAGTAATTTGGGATTGTTATGCTCCAGATACAGAATTTAAAACCACACGTTAGACCTCTACTCTTACAAGCTTGCCCCTCCATGATTGAGGGAGTGGACATAACCATTCCTTGTTATCGTGAATATGTTTGAATATGATTTATAATCTTAATGGTTTTCAGGCTTTTTTCCCCAGACTTTCTGTATTCAATAGATTGTTTTGTAGCTCTGAATATTTCCATCTTGCATATGCAGTGTTGAGTACTTATTCTAAATACAGAAGTGGAGGTCATTGCATAAATATTTTTGAACGTAATTGCAATTCCATTGCTCCTTAGAATGTATTATTGTAATCTGCCAGTGATTTACTACAAAATAAGTTTTAGCTCAATTAGAATTATGTTTTAGTTAATATGCTAGAATTAATATTTATTCTAGCTGGGCAGTGGTAACTACAAAGAGGGGAGGACCAACTCAAGCTTGTCTACTTTGATACCGTTATGTCTGTGTTTCCATGAACATATCCTTGTAATTATAGATGCTATATATTTTACAATGAGATTGTACGCTGAGCACTTATTTGCAAAGTCTATACTAAATGTAAAGATCAAGTAGTGATTTTTGTCTGAGTGAGAATTTAGAAATGTTTACCTGATCTTCTGTGTGAGTCAACAGCATTTTAAAGGTGTATGATTTGCCTGGTGAATATTTTTTGCTTATATGGGGATTGGAAACAATCTTGATTTATGTTTTTAATATTTATCTGACACAGGAGGCTGGTAGCACATTAATTGGGGAGGATGGGCTTGTTGTAATGAGTGGAATGGTACCGAACGTGTTTCCATGTGTTTGATGCCATTCCATTTACTCCGTTCCACAATTATTATGAGCCGTCCTCCCCTCAGCAGCCTCCACTGCTTTCAGAATATTAGATGTATTTTGGAATATGGTTGTTTCCGTGAATGGATTAATAGTGGTAGTGGATGATTTTATTTTTTAAATCATATTTTTTTACTCCGTCACCATTCCTTGGTTGGTATTCAAAACCCTGAACATTCCCATATGAGCATAATACATGTAACTGGGGCTGCGATGTAGCCTGGTCCCAGATCTGTTTGTGCCGTCATGCCAAATCAATGAGTGACATGGAGTTGGCATGGTAGCACAAACAGACAGGAACCCAGGCTAGCTATGAAGACCCTGGCCAGTAAATCAACTTTTGAGGTTAGTTGTAGACTTTTACATTTTGCAATTGTAAGTGGTGGGCTGTTACTATGAAACTAGTTCTCTATCTTCATTGGTTTACCAGAAAGGCCATATTCCCAATTGGTGCGGTATTTTTTTTTTTTTTAAATGACCATTGAATAAAAATAAATAACCAAGTACTGCCACTGGCAAGGACAGGTTACTGAGTGGTTCAGGGGTATGACAGGATCAGTAGCTTGCTACAGTAGTTAGATTGTAAAACTTGACATCAAATGATTATACTTCTAGCCAATCAGATGGAAATAAGTAAACACGATAGTGAAAGATGTAAGATCTAATTCACAATGTCATTGAGAGGGCAGTTGCAAATGTGCTATTTCATCATGAATGGTCATATACTCGAATAGGTCATCCTACCTGTCCCTAGCCCAATATTGGACTAAAGGAGCTTAACATTACTCCTTAGTCCAAGGACTTTACATATTCTGTTTAAAGGGCAAATTGGCTCTGGACGCAAAAACAGCCAAATACTCCCTCTAAACGTGAATCGATTCTCAATGGCTGTACGGTTATAGAAACTTAAATCCCTCTACTTTCATATCACATCAAAATAATTTCACTAATGCAAAATACACACTTTACTGTGCACTGTTTTAACAGTTGCAGCCAACAGTAATGTTCAGTGACACGTTTGTGGCGTCTGTCTTCCGTTTACACAGGTGTTCAGAGACGCATATAGAGTGGACTACCTTTGCTAATTAGCTGTCTTCCATCTGTGAGCTGTAACATGGAAATACGGCCAGTGGGAAGCCTCATTTTTAAAAACAATTATTTCTCGCTGATATGAAAGATAAGGTCCTTATGCTTCCATAACCATACTGCAAGCGATGCATGTTAATGTTCAGACCGAGCGTCGTGGCTCTTAACAAAACTGCCCCCCTACAGAAGACTCCTTTGTCCAATGACTCTTATGTGTTAATGTATTTGAACTAAGTCATGATCAAGGGCTAACCTATCCCCAATGTCCTAGGACTAGGTGATGACCTTGCTGTGAATAAAATTAAACTGTCAATTTACACATAATTCCCCACTTGTTTGATTCCATATAAGAGGTTTATGGATTATTTATAAATAAACTAACACTGTTTTGTGTTCAAGTTTATATTTTTTAAAATATTTTTTGGGAGCATGACAAGGAGTGGCATTGTGGCACAAACAGTTATATTTTCTGTTGTATTTTTGACTTTATGTTTTGTTTTACCCCATATGTAACTCTGTGTTGTGTTTTTATCGCACTGTTTTACTTCATCTTGGCCAGGTCGCAGTTGTAAATGAGAACTTGTTCTCAACTGGTTTACCTGGTTAAATAAAGGTGAAATAAATAAATAAAACAGATCTGGGATCAGGCTAGAGAGCAGTCAATTGGACTTGTTTTGAAAGCGCATGCGCAGAAACGTAACTTTCCTGTTGCTTATTCCGATCCGACACTTGCAAGGTGTTGCATGTGTTTCATTTCGAGGGTTCACAACTGTAAATGTATGTAAAGAAAGCTTTACAATTTCAAGTCTAAAGCATGAGCACACTATGGATGGGAAACGTGAGTATTGAACCATTTCAGTCGACGTTTTTAACACTTCAGCTTGTAGCTAGCTAGGCTTAGCTTCCGCATGTTTGCTAGCATACTAGTTAGCCAGCTAGTAGCTACATACATGACGTTAAGTGGCTAGCTAGCTAACTGATTTGGTTTATTAGTGCTAAGCGAACTTGATACAGATGGAACATTTTCACACCTAATTGGTAGCTAAACACAGCCTTTATGATATTTGCAGGTGACGTGTGGTAGCTAACTGTTGTCTATGCTTTAGCTAACCTTAGCATGTTATGATAACGTCTGGCTGTGTTTTGTTTTGGTAGTTAGAGCCCTACATGGATGAGAAGTTCATAACCCGAGCCTTCGGCACCATGGGGGAGTTGGTGGTGAGTGTGCGGATTATACGCAACAAGATGACCGGGTGAGTATTTTAGCTAACGTTAGGGCGTTTGACCTGAAAGTGTCGAACTAGTAACGTTAGCTACACTAGCCATACCAATCTGTAGCCAGGACAAACGTATTTTCACGATTTCACTAATATAATCGAAATCAATCAAATCATAGCACGTTTTTGGCTCATTAAGTAATTTTTACCTGATAAAGTAGAATCCTGTTGGAAAATAATGTTAAAAGTACCGTTTATACTGCTAAAACATAACATGCATTGAAAATGATACTTTAGCAGCTTCCTGTTGTCATGGCTTTTTGAGTTATGACCGAGTGTCAAAACACTGATTTTTAGATGTACAAAGTCATAATCAGTATGCTGAAATAAATTGTGATATTTTGAAGACCAATACATAAGTTACTCCCTACACACGTCACACTTGTGTTCAGATTACTTGTATTTTGCTAAATGAGTACCTTCTAAACAGCACACCCACCAATATTTACGAAGTGGTCACTCAAGACTGGAATTGATTAGCTTGTTTTACTGTAATCAATAGCGCGTGCAAATGAGTCACTCACATCGATTTTGTCTTGAAATCAATGGAACTGGGACAATAACCGCAGCAACATGTACCGTTTGCGCTCTTCTAGCGGTTAAGAGCGTTGGGCCAGTAACCGGAAGGTCTCCGGTTCGAATCCCAGAGCCGACTAGGTTAACAGTCTCTGTGCCCTTGAGCAAGGCACTTAACCATAATTGTAAGTTGCTCTGGATAAGAGCGTCTGCTAAATGACTCAAATGTAAATGTAATGAACTTCGGTATACTACATGTATCTGTTGATAGATTACAACCTGTAGTAGCCATTTATCAATTTATATATCTGAGGAAATTATTTCGGTAGATGGCCAATACGGAAAAGGAAATGCAACATTTTTTTTGACTGGATAATTCCAACAAATCACCACCTCACATCAGTTTCTAAATAGAGACAGGGGTTGGCTTTCTTTTAAATGATAGCTTAACTCTCAAATCCATGAATTCAATATTATTATTATTATTATTATTATTTTATAGGAGGAGCAGACGTTGTCTGAAAATGACAGCTACGTTCTAAAGCCTCACTTACACTTACCATAAGCACTCCGTTGCACCGGATGTCATTCATTTGAATGGGGACCGTCCACAACGGAGTAGAATCGCAACGCCCCGTTGCGATTTGAAGGCTCCGTTGCGAGACGGGACGCGGCATACTTTGAATTTTTCAGTCTGGCCAGAGTCCGTCAAAGAACAGGACGTTACCAAACTACAAAAGTAGTGAAAATATGTGGTTTTTGACGATGGGGTTTATGAGATAGCTAGTAACTTGTAAACAATTACCCATTCCTATAAGTTCGTTTATTGTGATGGTAATGACGTTTGCGTGTAACGGAGTGCTCATGGGTAATATGAACAAGGCTTAAGTTCCACTACGGACTGGATCGAGTATGACAAAAACACTGGTACTAAACCGAAGATGTTGATCTGTTTTTTAAGCAATCGATTTTGTGAGGTCATGACGACTAGAAACATTTATGCTAACGTCACCAATCAGGGGTTTGAATGCAACATTGGACTGATATTCCTTCTCCGTGTTGCTCATTAGTAGTGGTGCAGCAGGTTACTGCTTCGTGGAGCTGACCGATGAAGCCACAGCTGAGAGGTGTCTTCGTAAAGTCAATGGAAAAGCACTACCAGGAGCCACACCAGTAAATATACCATTTAACAAAGCTACTTGGATGTTATGGATTCTAGCAAGTGTCCCAAATGGCACCCTATCCCCTATATAGTTCACTACTTTTGACCAGAGCCTAATGGGATGCAGACCTAGATTGTAACATGCTGCCTTTTGGTGACTTGAGCCAAACAGAAGATCTGTATGCAATTTGCCACATTTAGCTTTTGTATACATTTAATGCATATTGTCATCATGTTGTAAATGAGTGTTTAAGGGAAGCCTTTTTGTACTTCACAGCCTAGAAGATTCAAGTTAAACCGGGCCACCTTTGGGAAGCAAGGAGAAAGCGGGTATATCAACAAGCTTGATTGTAAGTCAAACTATATGTCATGAGATGCCATATAGAAACATTGGAAATGAACAACTCCTTTTCTCTCTCCGCTGCAGTCCACTCTACTCTCTGTTCGTTGGAGATCTCACACCTGAAGTGGATGACGGGATGCTGTACGAGTTCTTCTACAACCGCTATCCATCCTGTCGCGGGGGGAAGGTGGTGCTGGACGGCACGGGAAACTCCAAGTGAGTCCAGGAGGATATTATAATCACTATAGCTGGGTTTCCATACATCCAGGTTTATGTGATATGATGCCATGTGAATACAGTTGACAAGGCTATTTCCACTACCACTGCATTCACTACATCCACTGTTACTATTCCACTAACGGCTGTCCTACGACTATTTATAATATGGTCACTACTTTTGCACTAACAATTTAAATGTCTAAACTTCTTTCCACTACCCAAAAAAGTATTCACAGCTGAAGCGTTGTAGTTATTTACTTACTTACTTGCTTGTCTGAACGTTTCTCTTGTCTCCAGGGGTTGTGGGTTCGTCCAGTTCCCAGACCAGAGGCTTCAGAAGCTGGCTCTGGAGGAGTGTCAGGGAGCGGTGGGGCTCGGGAGCAAGGCACTACGACTGAGCCTAGCTGCTAACAAGTGAGTTACACTTCAGTTCAGTTCTTACTGTTACACTTCTAGAAGCCGTCTCCAGACATGGATTATATACCATAGCATAGTAAGAACTCTCGTTCTTCATTCGTAAAACCAGGGTTGTAGCATAACCCGTTTGTTTTCCAAATCACCTTTTACAGCCTACAGTGAGGGGGAAAAAAGTATTTGATTCCCTGCTGATTTTGTACGTTTGCCCACTGACAAAGACATGATCAGTCTATAATTTTAATGGTAGGTTTATTTGAACAGTGAGAGGCAAAATAACAACAAAAAAATCCAGAAAAACGTATGTCAAAAATGTTATGAATTGATTTGCATTTTAATTAGGGAAATAAGTATTTGACCCCTCTGCAAAACATTACTTAGTACTTGGTGGCAAAACCCTTGTTGGCAATCACAGAGGTCAGACGTTTCTTGTAGTTGGCCACCAGGTTTACACACATCTCAGGAGGGATTTTGTCCCACTCCTCTTTGCAGATCTTCTCCAAGTCATTAAGGTTTCGAGGCTGACATTTGGCAACTCGTACCTTCAGCTCCCTCCACAGATTTTCTATGGGATTAAGGTCTGGAGACTGGCTAGGCCACTCCAGGACCTTAATGTGCTTCTTCTTGAGCCACTCCTTTGTTGCCTTGGCCGTGTGTTTTGGATCATTGTCATGCTGGAATACCCATCCACGACCCATTTTCAATGCCCTGGCTGAGGGAAGAAGGTTCTCACCCAAAATTTGACGGTACATGGCCCCGTCCATCGTCTCTTTGATGCGGTGAAGTTGTCCTGTCCCCTTAGCAGAAAAACACCCCCAAAGCATAATGTTTCCACCTCCATGTTTGACGGTGGGGATGGTGTTCTTGGGGTCATAGGCAGCATTCCTCCTCCAAACACGGCGAGTTGAGTTGATGCCAAAGAGCTCGATTTTGGTCTCATCTGACCACAACACTTTCACCCAGTTCTCCTCTGAATCATTCAGATGTTCATTGGCAAACTTCAGACGGCCCTGTATATGTGCTTTCTTGAGCAGGGGGACCTTGCGGGCGCTGCAGGATTTCAGTCCTTCACGGCGTAGTGTGTTACCAATTGTTTTCTTGGTGACTATGGTCCCAGCTGCCTTGAGATCATTGACAAGTTCCTCCAGTGTAGTTCTGGGCTGATTCCTCACCGTTCTCATGATCATTGCAACTCCACGAGGTGAGATCTTGCATGGAGCCCCAGGCCGAGGGAGATTGACAGTTATTTTGTGTTTCTTCCATTTGCGAATAATCGCACCAACTGTTGTCACCTTCTCACCAAGCTGCTTGGCGATGTTCTTGCAGCCCATTCCAGCCTTGTGTAGGTCTACAATCTTGTCCCTGACATCCTTGGAGAGCTCTTTGGTCTTCGCCATGGTGGAGAGTTTGGAATCTGATTGATTGATTGCTTCTGTGGACAGGTGTCTTTTATACAGGTAACAAACTGAGATTAGGAGCACTCCCTTTAAGAGTGTGCTCCTAATCTCAGCTCGCTACCTTTATAAAAGACACCTGGGAGCCAGAAATCTTTCTGATTGAGAGGGGGTCAAATACTTATTTCCCTCATTTAAAATGCAAATCAATTTATAACATTTTTGACATGTTTTTCTGGATTTGTTTGTTGTTATTCTGTCTCTCACTGTTCAAATAAACCTACCATTAAAATTATAGACTGATCATTTCTTTGTCAGTGGGCAAACTTACAAAATCAGCAGGGGATCAAATACTTTTTCCCCTCACTGTATATACTGTACACTGCATGACCAAAAGTATGTGGACACCTGCTCGTCGAACATCTCATTCCAAAATCATGGGCATTAATATGGAGTTGGTCCCCCCTTTGCTGCTATAACAGCCTCCACTCTTCTGGGAAGGCTTGCCACTAGATGTTGGAACATTGCTGCGGGGACTTGCTTCTATTCAGCCACAAGAGCATTAGTGAGGTCGGGCACTGATGTTGGGCGATTAGGCCTGGCTCACAGTCGGCGTGCCAATTCATCCCAAAGGTGCTCGATGGGGTTGAGATCAGGGCTCTGTGCAGGCCAGTCAAGTTCTTCCACACTGATCTCCACAAACCATTTCTGTATGGACCTCATTTTGTGCACAGGGGCATTGTCATGCTGAAACAGGAAAGGGCCTTCCCCAATCTGTTGCCTCAAAGTTGGAAGCACAGAATCATCTAGAATGTCATTGCATGATGTAGCATTAAGATTTCCCTGCACTGGAACTATGGGGCCTAGCCCGAACCATGAAAAACAGCCCCAGACCATTATTCAAATAAAATGTTATTTGCCACATGCGCCGAATACAACAGGTGTAGACTTTACAGTGAAATGCCTACTGACAAGCTCTTAACCAACAATGCAGCTTTAAGAAAAAAAAGAGGGGAAAAAAGTGTTAAGTAAAAACAAAAGAGCAAATTATTAAAGAGCAGCAATAAAATAACAGTAGGGAGGCTATATACAGGGGGTAACGGTATAGAGTCAATGTGAGGTAATTGAGGTAATATGTACATGTGGGTAGAGTTAAAGTGACTATGCATAGATAATAAACAGAGTAGCAGCAGCGTAAAAGAGGGGGTGGGGTGGGGGGGACAATGCAATAGTCCGGGTAGCCATGATTAGCTGTTCAGGAGTCTTATGGCTTGGGGGTAGAAGCTGTTAAGAAACCATTTGGACCTAGACTTGGTGCTCCGGTACCGCTTGCCGTTCTCCTGGCATCCGCCAAACCCAGATTTGTCAGTCGGACTGCCAGATGGTGAAGCTTGATTCATCACTCCAGAGAACATGTTTCCACTGCTCCAGACTCCAGCCGACGATTGGCATTGCGCATGGTGATTTTAGGCTTGTGTGCGGCTGCTCGGCCACGGAAACCCATTTCATGAAGCTCCCGACTAATAGTTATTGTGCTGACGTTGCTTCCAGAGGCAGTTTAGAACTCGGTAGTGTGCTACAACCGAGGACAGACGATTTTTACGCTCTTCAGCATTCGGCCGACCCCGTCCCGTTGTGTGGCCTACCACTACGCGGCTGAGCCGTTGTTGCTCCTAGAGTTTCCACTTCACAATAACAACACTTACAGTTGATCGGGGCAGCTCTAGCAGGGCAGAAATTTGATGAACTGACTTGTTGGAAAGGTTGCATCCTGTGATGGTGCCACGTTGAAAGTCACTGAGCTCTTCAGTAAGGCCATTCTACTGCCAATGTTTGTCTTTGGAGAGTTTATACACCGGTCATGTGGCTGAAATGGCTGAACCACTAATTTGAAGGGGTGTCCACATACTTGTGTATATAGTGTATGTTTAGCTGTATTTGTATATCCAATATTGTTTCACTATTCCCCTCCTCAGTCAAGAAGACCTGAGCAGAGTATCTTTCCCCAAAAATATCAGTTTTTCAACTCCTAAAGAGATGGGTTTAATCATTGTCCGATTCCTCGGTTACCAATAACCGCTCTCTCGCTCTCTCGCTCTCTCTCTCTCTCTCTCTCTCTCTCTCTCTCTCTCTCTCTCTCTCTCTCTCTCTGCTGCCTCTTGCTCGCTCCTTTAGAACGCGTCATAATCAATCAGACAACAGGGGGTGGGGGTCACATGGAGGAGGCTACAGACACAACCATAATCAATACAATCAACAGCCGTACGGTGGTGGATGGGGCTCATGGGGCTACGACCAGAATGGAGGCAACTATGACGGCTACAACTATAACCAGTATGATTACACTCAGAATCCTGTACAGGTAAGATTGCTGCCCTGCTTCCCCTTTGCTGGTGATATGTTACGTAGCTCAATGTCACTACTTCTTCATAGACATGCGATGTTACCGACCTTGTGTTTTCCTTCGACTTTTCAATATACACAGTCTATTAACCAACTCATTTAACGTTTCAGGAAAATGAAGCTGATGAAGATGATGGTCTGGAAGGTTAGTGTTTTTGTTTTTCTACTCCTTTTTCTCCAGACTAGTGTGGCCAATGATCTATGAGGAATGTAGGTGGTTCTTAATGAACATAGATTGATGTACTGCACGTTCCAAGGTTTTAACAGTACATGTCATTAGCGGAGGCGAGTCGGACTCATGCTTTTGTCATGAGGTAGCTCTGCCTGCAACTTCAGAATCATTGTCTAGATCTAATGGTTAAGGCGTTGGTTTCCCGAGCGGGAGACTGGGGTTCAGATCCCACCTGTGACCGCAGCAGGGATCAAATCGTCACTGGCTGCCTTTCCCTCCATTGTAGATCCTAACCCAGAGCTGGATGTGGTGGAAGCCAACAGGAAGTTTATGGAACACAGCGAGGAACTGTATGATGCCCTTATCGAGTGCCACTGGCAACCCTTGGAATCCTCGGAACAGGCCTTTGGAACCACGAGTAGCCTTCCAGAACCTGTCTACTGTTGAGGCATAAAATGAAATGGCAATATCCTCTTTTGCCATGTTATTTGGCCTTTCATATTATTATTCTGTAGATGTTTGAGAATTGATTAGCTAAAGACATATCCCCAGTCCTTGACCATAACTGCCATTTGCTTACAGACATTATTTTTGTGTCAATTGACAAAAATGATTTATTTTGTGCATCTATTAATGTACATCTTTATTTTTTTTTAAAACAGTGGTCACCTGGCCCATCCTGTACCTAAGAATAGCTTCCTGTTTTCATTTCTTATGCTTTGCTAAACCGCAAAGATGATGTTTGTATCCCAAATTACACACTATTCCCTATTTAGTGCAGCACTGCTTTTGGCCAGGGCCCACTATGGACTCTAGGGAATAGTGTGTCATTTGGGATACGCACTTCTCAATTGAGGAGCAAGTGATTGTGGGATCTGCGGTGTTACACTCTGCCTTCTGTCTGTGTTTGTAAAGTTAGAATAAATGTATCATGTTGCCAGGTAGAAATGTCTTATAGAATGTCCCAACCAAAAATGACGGGAGTTGTTTCCAGTCTCATAGAGTTTAGCAAAGTACAACATTGTGGAAAGCTGCAGATAGAAATGCCATGAATAGAGCCGACGTGATTCCTTCTACATGTCACAGTGGCATGTTTCTTCTCTTTTTCTATCTGAACGTTCGAAAACATTGTGTACTGCTGAATGCGCCCCGGTCTCTACTGAGCAAAGTGAGAGGGCTCAGCACTGGCCGGTTCCATCAGCAGAAAACCACATGACAGTCACAAGGTTTCCCAGTGACTGAAGGGGAGGCATGGGCTGCCATAGCCAGAGGGACCTCCATTGAATGAATCCCACGGTGGACAGGATTTGAGAGATTCTTTTGCATGACTAGGCCTACTCTGTTGAGTTTGTGAGTTTTTAGTTTCTGAATTCCTTTTTGTAATCCTCTTCTGCTCCCGAGTGAAAGTTGGGAACAGTTGTGAAAGACCTCTTCCTCCTCTTATTTTACTTTTATCTATGTAAAATATTGTTTTTAACAATAAAATTACAATACCTTTTTTTTTAAGCCCTTTTAAAAACAGATTTGATTGAATATCCACTTCATTACCATACACTTTGCTCCCAACCAGGGGTTGTTTTGCCTGTGTGCAATGACATCATATGACAGTTTTGGACAATGGTGTATATAATGACATGTTCATGTGCTAGTCAGAACTAGGAAACTCGGACATTTCTGCCTTGCTAACTGGTTGAACTTGGACGTTTATAACTACAACCAGTTAGCAGGTCGCACATTTCCTAGTTCCGACTGGCATTTGAATGCGGCATAAACACTTCATCGCTGACGCTATGTATTGGCGGTTGAGAGGCTTTGAAGCCACGGGTCGGGGTTATTGGCACTCTCCTGTAGGAGCAGCCCTCTATAGGAATGAATGGAATTCTACAGTATTTCAATTAAATGTTTTAAGGACAAAATTACATGTATTTAAGTCTTGTTTGTTGTTGTTGTAGTGGGGACAGTAACATTAGTATTCTCCAAAAAAAATACTTGAAGGATTTAAAAATATATATTTGTTAATTTTTTTATGTTGAGCTCACATAACTTAAAAGTATGCATTACGGTGTCTAATAGAATAAACGTGTCAAAAACTAATGTAGACATTAAATAAATGCAATTTTATAGCTTACAAAATATTTTCTACAATGGAGTACCACAAAAATGGCTGCGCGGTGGATTAACGCAGCGGTCCCTGTCAGCAGAGAGGAAGAGGAAGCGAGAGGCTCAACTCGGTGGAACTCTGTCTCCCTCCAGCAGGTGGCGTTTTTTCGTTTCGCCATTTGGTCAGCAACAAAAAAAATGGCTTATTTCCCACGTGAGGTTTATTTGATCGATTAGAAGTTTCGTAATGCTTAAATTGTGACGAGTGTACTGATATAACTTTGAGAAAAAAACACTTATGAGAGTTGTCTCGAGATGGCTATGCATATTCAAGACATGAGGCTAGTAGCATAGCATCTCTCCATTGAATACAGGCGGTTGACGTCAACAGTCATCGAATATTCAAAAATAGATTACAATAATGAGATGTGTCCACCAATCCAAAGAAAGGATAGGCGGGAGCTAGACAGCCGGTCGTGCCGCTTTGTGGACAACGACTCACATTGTTAGGGCGGAGAGACGTGTATCTTGTCAGTATATCCATCATCTTGCTGTCTGTCATCCAGGGTTTATAACGTCATTGGTGTTGGGAGGGTGGCTTCTTGACGAAGGTACAAAGTGGATGTTTTAAGTGCTACGGCCCGCAAAACAAGTAAGAATTTATTGTTTTCCTTTTTCAAGTGAACTACGTTAATGTATAGCTCACGGTGAAATTAAAAAGCCACATTTTGTTGACACGGTTCTCCAATTCGCAGTGGAGTTGACTTCCTCACCATATGGTTCTGTATTAACTAACGTTGCTAGCTAACGGATATTTACAGCAGCTTCAGACTCAGAGATGCCTGTCGGCAATCATAGTCGTCATTTCAATTATACAAGTTAGAGAGACAACTCATCATTAGATGGCTTTTATGTTTATTAGCACGTAGTTAGCTATCTAGTTTTATGGATAACCTGAGTTAGTTGGGTAACTTGCTACATTAGTTAAATCTAGTTAGCGATCTAAGGCTAACTGTAAATCATTTGATTTACCTAACGTTAGCTAGCTACATTCTGAAGGAAATACCTGGTAACTAGGGCAAACTCTTGCTTGTGTCCTACTTTGAGCTAGCTAGCCAGAGATTGAGGATGTATGTGGCAGTCTGATGATGTTTTGGGAGTGAGTATCTGCTCTTCATTGTCACTCTGTGTTTCCTGGAACGCCCCTGTCTAATGGGTGTGAGGAACAGAAAGTCGATTTCCTAATGGTTGTCCTAGATAGCGTTTCCTAGTAAAGGTATTGTTGAACTGGCCCGGACATATTGCAAAAGTGTGAAGAGTCATTACTTTTAACAGATACTGTTGTAATGGCAAATCATACTTCGTTATGAATCTATGACAGCACTTCTCTCCAGTTAGGACTAGGCATTTAACTGTTATGTAACTTGTGACACATTTTATTAGGCCTATTTTAGGACGAACTTGCCTGATAAGTTTGATAACACTGTTTATCTCTGTACTCTCAGTTATGTATTGATAGCAAGATAGCAAAACAAAAAACTAGTTCCTACTTTCTCCTCTCCCAGAGTTTTCACCCACCCACCTACATTCCCAATATACCTGCCACCCAGCCCCCAACAGTCTTCACCCTGAGGCCTAAGAGCACACCACACAGGTAGCAATGTCTTCCGGTAAAGCAGACCGCTATCGCACACAGCCACGGGACTCCAATACCCTCATCCAGACATGCAGCTCCAACATCCAGAAGATCACACAGAACAGTACGTATTGCTGCAGAAAGACAGTGGACAAACCCAGGGTAGAAGATTTAGTAATTAAGATAATTCAGTCAGGACTTTGTAATAATCTATGCTAGATGTATCCTATAGCTTACAGTTTAGAGAATGTATTTTTTCACCCTTCCCAGCTGCCCAGATAAAGAGCATGGTGAATCAGCTGGGGACGAGGCAAGACACCAGCGAACTGCAGGACCGTCTGTAAGTATTCTCAGTGTTTTGCTTGTACATACACCGACAAACGTATTAATAAACATGCATCCATACACTGTCAAACTTATTTATGCGCCGAACACAGAACAGAACATATGTGTGTGTTCTATGTTACTCTCTGAGAGTTTGGTATCTCCCCTACTGACTTTGGACATCGGTTCCTGTTCCTTCAGGCAGCAGATACAGCACTTTACCAACCAGCTGGCCAAGGAGACCAGCAAGCACCTGAAAGACCTGGGCGCCGTCTCACTATCTTCAGCACCTTCAGAGCAGGTCAGTATCTGTTCCAATGAGTTTGTGTGTGACTGACTCCTCAACGATGACATTGGGTAACCTTTGTGTGTTTGAATGGCTCCAGGTTGAAGTTTCCCGTAGGTACAGATCTAGCATCAGCCCCCCCCCCCCCCCAATCCTAACCTTAACCATTACTGGGAGAAATGCAAAACCTACCCAAGATCAGTGTATATAGGGGCAACTTCACCCTACACCACTCCTTGACAGTGACAACTCCTTGACAGTGACAACTCCTTGACAGTGACAATGTTTAGAATGACCCATTTCTTCTTCTTCTCAACCCACAGAGACAACAGAAGATCCAGAAGGACCGGCTGGTGAATGATTTCTCCGCTGCCCTCAACAACTTCCAGGCCATACAGCGCCAGGCAGCGGAGAAGGAGAAGGAGTCTGTGGCCAGAGCCAGAGCTGGTTCCCGTCTCTCAGTAAGGCTTTGAAAATGGATAGAATGCAGAATGTAAAACCATTGGCAGGTTTTCTATTTTCAAACTTTCAAGAGGATATTTGCTTTATGTGATGTCTGGTTCCTCTCTGTCAGGCTGAAGATGGTACCTCTGAGGAACAGCTCGTGTCTTTTGATAAGTACGTTCAAGCTTCTCTCTCAAAGGAGGATGTTTTGAAACTTATCTACTCCAGGATATGGTTCCTGATTTCTTAAATATCTCCTCTTCTCCATATGTGTTTTCTCGCTGTCTTTCTTTTCTGTAGCCAAGATGATTGGGGTCAGACAACCACACAGACGACAGAGGAGGCCATAACAGAAGAGGACTTGGAGCTTATCAAGGAGAGGGAGACTAACATCAGACAGCTGGAGGTAAATCTCTGTCTCTCTCTGTCTCTCTCTCTCTCTCTCTCTCTCTCTGTCTCTCTCTCTCTCTCTCTCTCTCTCTCTCTCTCTCTCTCTCTCTCTCTCTCTCTCTCTCTCTCTCTCTCTCTCTCTCTCTCTCTCTCTCTCTCTCTCTCTCTCTCTCTCTCTCTCTCTCTCTCTCTCTCTCTCTCTCTCTCTCTCTCTCTCTCTCTCTCTCTCTCTCTCTCTCTCTCTCTCTCTCTCTCTCTCTCTCTCTCTCTCTCTCTCTCTCTCTCTATCTATGTATCTCTCTCTCTCTCTCTCTATCTATGTATCTCTCTCTCTCTCTCTATCTATGTATCTCTCTGTATACCAAACATTAGGAACACCTTCCTAATATTGAGTTGCACCCCCTTTGCCCTCAGAACAGCCTCAATTCGTCGGGGGCATGGACTCTACAAGGTGTTGAAAGCGTTCCACAGGGATGCTGGCCCATATTGACTCCAATGCTTTTCACAGTTGTGTCAAGTTGGCTGGATGTCCTTTGGGTGGTGGACCATTCTTGATACACAGGAAACTGTTGAGCGTGTGAAAACCAGCAGCGTTGCAGTTCTTGACACAAACCGGTGTGCCTGGCACCTACTACCATACCCCATTCAAAGGAACTTAAATATTTTTGCCTTGCCCTCAATGGCACACATACACAATCTACGTTTCAATTGTCTCACGGCTTATAAATCCTTCTGTAACCTGTCTCCTCCCCTTTATCTACACTGATTTGAAGTGGATTTAACAAGTGACATCAATAATGGATCATAGCTTTCACCTGGTCAGTCTATGTCATGGAAAAAGCAGGTGTTCTTAATGTTTTGTATACTCAATGTATACATCTTTCTCTCCCTCACTACATAGGGTGCTGGTCAAACTAGTGCACTGGGGAATAGGGTGCTGTTTACAGGGGGTTTTCTGTATAGAAAAGAGTTGGGCCACCTAAGTGTGTTTTCAGGCTGCCTATGTCCAAACAGTAAAACAATTACATCTTTGCAAAATACTTTCCGGGATGGAAATACGTTTTCAGTGTAAACTTAAACAACTTTAAGTTATGCATTCAGGGGTATTTTTGTCATGGCATGGGGCCCCCATTGATTTTCTTATGTTTGAGTCACTCAGATAGCATAAGCCATGGCAAGATGTGTAGAATTTCAGGAAATTAGCATTAAAGCTGCATATATTCTCTCAGCCTCATGGCAAAATGTGTATAATATCAGGAAATTAGCTTTAAAACAGCAAAACTATGTCACCGCGGGCAACGGGAGAGCCTCTAAAATGTTCTGTAAGGGACCGCACCAATTGGCCACGCCCCCGCCACATCCACCACCTAAGCCCCATTTTGATCCAGGAAAAAAACCTGATTTTAGGATTCAGCCGGTGCCTGGGGACCAGACCAATGCCTATGTTCATCATGTGGCATAAACAGGAATGCATTACCTTTCTCATTGTGTTATATTGTGTTATTTCAGCATTACCTTTTTGTTGAGTTGTGTTATTTCAGCATTACCTTTCTCATTGAGTTGTGTTATTTCAGCATTACCTTTATCATTGAGTTGTGTTATTTCAGCATTACCTTTCTCATTGAGTTATGTTGTGTTATCTCAGTCGGACATCTTGGATGTGAACCAGATCTTCAAGGACCTAGCAGTGATGATCCATGATCAGGGAGATATGATTGGTGAGTCCCATCACTGTTGTAGTACTGGAGTCCAGTGCCCAATCAGTGACTTCCTTCATAAAACCCACCACTCTAAAACATGGATTTGAACTCTCTAAGAGTATGATTAGGTTTCCGTATATACACATGCTTACAGTTAGAAAGCTGACCCCAAAAACATCTGTATTATTGGAGCAAACTCTGCTGATTGTCTTGTTTTGAAATAAAAATGCATATATGTGTTTAAAAAATAAGCTGACCCACCATAAGGCAGAGACAAGCTGACCCACCATAAGGCAGAGACAAGCTGAGGCACCATAAGGCAGAGACAAGCTGAGGCAGTGTGTCTGAACCTCTTCTCCTTGTGTTTCCACCACAGACAGCATAGAGGCCAACGTGGAGAGTGCTGAGGTCCACGTTGACCGAGGGACAGAACAGCTCCAGAGAGCCGCGTACTACCAGGTAAGGGGAAATATCACTGTTGCAGAGTAAGACTCTACTACCAGGTAGGAGGAAATATCACTGTTGCAGAGTAAGACTCTACTACCAGGTAAGAGGAAATATCACTGTTGCAGAGTAAGACCCTGTGTCCACTGCTAGCTAGCAGTGGCCGCCGATAAAATGAGGGGGCCCATTAATTTTCAATAGGAGTGTCTCGCGCCAAACTGAGCCAGGTGAGAGGAACTGAGCCAGGTGAGAGGAACTCGCTGAGCAATGTGTGAACAGAATGTACAGTAATTTGGGGAAAGCTGAACATTCTGCACATTCCCAGCGATATCATGGCGCGATTGACCAATTGAGGCTCACTGTAGCTTTCAGACTGCTGGATTGGCTGTTGATCCCTTTGCCCTTTAGAACAGCCTCAATTCGTCAGGGCATGGACTCTACGAGGTTTTGAAAGCGTATAAACTGAGCAGTATAATAAGAGTCTGGTAGCAGCAGTTTGTTTCTGCTTGTCACCACCCACCATCCATCCCATCCCTCTGCTCTGTCTCCCCTCAGCTAAAGTCCCGTAAGAAGATGTGCATCCTGGCCGTGGTCCTGTCCATAGTACTAACCATACTGGGCATCATCATCTGGCAAGCCACCAAATGAAGAGAGACCACCCCCGACCTGAAACACTAGCCTGGGATGGGATCCCCTGAGCGGTAAGAGAAGGGGATGCCCGGGCTAGCTCACTGTTGGCAGAGGTCAGAGGTCAGGGGTCAGTGGAGTGGCATCAGGGGCAAAGGGATGGGTCTAGGATGTAATCTTACCTGTTACCTGACATTCCCCACCTGAGCTCGAGACCTCCATCTAACCTCCTCTCTCATTTTACCCTGAGACAACGCAGTAGTATTTATATTCAAATGAAGGAGAGTATTGGAGTGAGATGGGGTGGGAGAGTGGATTAATAGGAACATATAATCTTATGATCTGTTTCAGTTCATTTTGTGATATTTACTGCACTAACACTAACATTTATTGTATTTCCAAAAGCAGAATTATTGTTATTATTGTAGGGGTGTAAATGATTTTTGTAACCTGTACATTTCCGTCACCTTTCTGGTGTGTAAACAGTTTAGAGTCCCACACTCCATTCAAGTAACAGGAGAGGTTTCACGAACACAGATTAAGCCTAGTCCTCGACTAAAATTCATTTTCGATGGAGATTCTCCATTGAGCATGAATTTTAGTCCATGCGTGACTAGGCTTAATCTGTGTCGAGGAAACCACCCCATAGTCCTTATATTGCTCAGGTGAGATGAGGTTCTGATAGCAACTTTGTTTTATCCAACTGTATACATGATAATAACAAAGTCTGGTCGTAATAAATATATTTATTAACACCGTTGCAAGAGCAAACCAGTTGCCGGAATGTTTTTTAGTCGAGGACTAGGTATAATCTTTGTCAGGGAAACCAGCCCCCTTGCGGTAGTATTATGTAATGCAACTTTTTTTTCCTCACGGTTCCTCCCTGCCTTAAGAACATGTTAGCAGAACAGGGACTTATGTTGTAGATGGTGGTGATGACTGGATGTGATGATCATAGTTGTATATGTGCTGTAAAACTGAACTTATGACTGATTTTCTCATTATGATGCAACTCTTTTGTGTGTGTATATATATTACAAAATCTTGGACTATAAACCATTTTGAATATTTTCCGGGTAAGAAAGAAATATCTGTTAAATGCAACCACAGTTTTAAATCTACCTGTTTTGTATTGATTTCAATGGCTTCTATCGGTATTTATAAACAAAAACTACTTCCAACACTTCGTTCTAAAGGGTTATTTATTTTGGTGTGCTTTTGAATGTTCAAGAAATGTAGTGGTTCGCACACAATTTCCTTTTTTATGTTTTGTTCTTTTCTTTTTACAGCAGGGATGAAAGATTAACCCAAGTTTCAGTGTGTTTTGTATTTCAGTGTGTTTTGTATGTTGAAGGTGGAAAACAAAACACTGTCCTGTAGGCAGTGTAATATGGTGGCCAGTAGGAGTCAGTGGAGCTCTGAATACAGGCGCAGGAGAAGATGGAATGTTCATGGAAAAGCTGCAAACTGCTGATTTCAACCATCTGTTTACATCTGGTTCAGATTCACTGTATCCACGTAGATTCACACTGAATGGCCAATAAGAATGGAGTAGAGTTTAATTATTTCAGTACCAATGAAACAAGTTGAAATGTATACCGTGGTTTTATAGTTTGTACAAGGATGCACATTTAGTTGACAAGTAGGTAAGATGCCTATTTGCATCAGCAGAAGCAGTCTTCACAAGTCTGTCTATATACAGTGCCACAAGTATGTTCTGTTACATCCTGTCCTTCAGAGTGGGATGATTCCCTTAGTGTGTTTCATTAAAACAGACATGAACATGGCCCAAGTCGTTGATTCTCACTGTATTCATCTGCTTCTACTGGTTCTGAAACGTCCCGCTGAGTCACTGCCATACATACAGGCCCCTTTAGATCCAGCACTCCAATGTATTGAGATTATTCCAGACAAACAACACCAGACAGGCGGTGAATCCCAAACCACCCCCTCGCCGCTACCATCTTGCCCTCCGTTGTCATGTGTTCCTTACTAAACTATGAGGGTGATTTAAGCACCACAGGTAACTTCCACAAAGCTGCGAATGATCTGAGAGACGAGGCAAGAAGGGCCTTCCATGCCATCGAAAGGAACATAACATTTGACATCCCAATTAGGATCTGGCTAAAAAAATACTTGAATCGGTTATAGAACCCCATTGCCCTTTATGGTGACAGGGGACTACAGTCCATTACGGCTTTCAAAGGAAGACCCAGCCGTGATCTGCCCAATGATGAAACTCTTCCAGGCGAACTTGAAGCATTTTATCCACGCTTCGACAATAACAACACCGTACCGTGCGTGAGGGCCCCCCCCCCCCGACACAGAGGACTGGGAGATCTCGCTCTCCGAGGCCAATGTGATTATGGTCTCTAATCAGGTCAACACTCGCAAGGCTGGACTAAATTCCGGGGCGCGTTCTCAGAGCATGCGCAGATCAGCTGGCAGGCATCTTCACATATTTCCAACCTCTCCTTGTCCCAGTCTGTATTCCCCACGTTTTAAACTGACCACCATCATTCCTGTTCCCAAGAACTCGTAAGGCTTCATGCCACAATGACTACCGCCCTGTAGCGCTCACATCTGTAATCATGAAGTGCTTTGAAATGCTGGTTATGGCGCACACAAACTCAAATCATCCCAGACACCCTAGACCCACTTCAATTTACATACAGCCCCAACAGATCCATAGACGACACAATTTCAATTGCATTCCACACTGCCCTCACCCACCTGGATAAGACGAATACTTGTGTGAGAATGCAGCAAAGTGTTCAACACCGTAGTCTCCTCCAAGCTCATCACCAAGTTTAGGACTAGATCCTGGACTTCCTGACGGGCCGACCCCAGGTGGTGAGGGTAGGCAACAACACATCTGCCACGCTGACCCTCAATACAGGGGCCCCACAGGGGTGTGTGCTTAGTCCCCTACTGTACTCCCTGTTTACCCACGACTGCAACACCATCATCAAGTTTGCTGACAAAACAACGGTGGTAGGCCTGATCACAGGCGACGATGAGACAGCCTTCAGGGAGGAGGTCAGTGACCTGGCAGTGTGGTGCCGGGACAACAACCTCTCCCTCAACGTCAGTAACACCAAGGAGCTGATCATGGACTACAGGAAACGGGGGGGGGGGGGGACACACGCCCCCATCCACATCGATGGGGCTGCAGTGGAGCAGGTCGAGAGCTTCAAGTTCCTTGGTGTCCAAATCACTAAGGATTTTAAATGGTCCACTCACACGCGCACAGTCGTGAAGAAGGCGCAACAGCGTTCTTCCCCTTTAGGAAGTTGAAAAGGTTTGGTATGGGCCCTCAAATCCTCAGAAAGTTCTAAGGCTGCACCATTGCTTGGTACGGCAACAGCACAACCTGGTCTCAGATAATTGTTTATTATTCTGTATGTAAATCCGAGACACTCCATTTAGTATGATACAGCTGAAGTCGGAAGTTTACATACGCTTTAGCCAAATACATTTAAACTCAGTTTTTCACAATTCCTGACATTTAATCCTAGTAAAAATTCCCTGTCTTAGGTCAGTTAGGATCAACACTTTATTGTAAGAATGTGAATTATTTTATTTATTTCATCACATTCCCAGTGGGTCAGAAGTTTACATACACTCAATTAGTATTTGGTAGCATTGCCTTTAAATTGTTTAACTTGGATCAAACGTTTCGGGTAGCCTTCCACAAGCTTCCCACAATAAGTTGGGTGAATTTTGGCCCATTCCTCCTGACAGAGCTGGTGTAACTGAGTCAGGTTTGTGGGCCTCCTTGCTCGCACACGCTTTTTCAGTGCTGCCCACACATTTTCTGTAGGATTGAGGTCAGGGCTTTGTGATGGCCACTCCAATACCTTGACTTTGTTGTCCTTAAGCCATTTTGCCACAACTTTGGAAGTATGCTTGGGGTCATTGTCCATTTGGAAGACCCATTTGCGACCAAGCTTTAACTTCCTGACTGATGTCTTGAGATGTTGCTTCAATATATCCACATAGTTTTCCTTCCTCATGATGCTACTCTGTTAATTATTTATGCATAGTCACTTTAACTCTACCCACATGTACATATTACCTCAACTAGCCGGTGCCCCCGCACATTGACTCTGCACCGGTACCCCCCTGTATATAGCCTCCCTACTGTTATTTTATTTTACTTCTGCTCTTTTTTTCTCAACACTTTTTTTGTTGTTGTTGTTTTATTTCACTTTTTTATTAAGAAATAAATGCATTGTTGGTTAAGGGCTGTAAGTAAGCATTTCACGGTAATGTCTACACCTGTTCTATTCGGCGCATGTGGCAAATTTGATTTGATTTGATGCCATCTATTTTGTGAAGTGCACCAGTCTCTCCTGCAGCACAGCATCCCCCACAGCATGATGCTGTCACCCCCGTGCTTCACGGTTGGGATGGTGTTCTTCGGCTTGCAAGCAAACCCCTTTTTCCTCTAAACATAATGATGATCATTATGGCCAAACAGTTCTATTTTTGTTTCATCAGACCAGAGGACATTTCTCCAAAAAGTACGATCTTTGTCCCCATGTGCAGTTGCAAACCGTAGTCTGGCTTTTTTATGGCGGTTTTGGAGCAGTGGCTGCTTCCTTGCTGAGCGGCCTTTCAGGTTATGTCGATATAGGACTTGTTTTACTGTGGATATAGATACTTTTGTACCTGTTTCCTCCAGCATCTTCACAAGGTCCTTTGCTGTTGTTGTGGGATTGATTTGCACTTTTCGCACCAAAGTACGTTCATCTCTAGGAGACAGAACACGTCTCCTTCCTGAGTGGTATGACGGCTGCGTAGTCCCATGGTGTTTATACTTGCGTACTATTGTTTGTAAAGATGAACGTGGTACCTTCAGGCATTTGGAAATTGCTCCCAAGGATGAACCAGACTTGTGGAGGTCTACCATGTTTTTTCTGAGGTTTTGGCTGATTTCTTTTGATTTTCCCATGATGTCAAGCAAAGAGGCACTGAGTTTGAAGGTAGGCCTTGAAATACATCCACAGGTACACCTCCAATTGACTCAAATGATGTCAATTAGCCTATCAGAAGCTTCTAAAGCCATGACATCATTTTCTGGAATTTTCCAAGCTGTTTAAAGGCACAGTCAACTTAGTGTATGTAAACTTCTGACCCACTGGAATTGTGATACAGTGAATTATAAGTGAAATCATCTGTCTGTAAACAATTGTTGGAAAAATTACTTGTGTCATGCACAAAGTAGATGTCCTAACCGACTTGCCAAAACTATAGTTTGTTAACAAGAAATTTGTGGAGTGGTTGAAAAAACTAGTTTTAATGACTCCAATCTAAGTGTATGTAAACTTCCGACTTCAACTGTATGTTACCTATGGTTACATAAGACAGATGGTTACTTATGGCAAAAACGAAAGTAGGGTGGTTGGTCAGGGTAGATGGGTGGGTGTATAATTAAAACGTTTAGCAACCCAAAGGTTGTGAGTTCATATCATCATGGCCAACTATAGCATTTTAGCTAATTAGCAATTTTTTAACTACTTACCACTTTTTAGCTACATTGCAACTACTTAGCATGTTAGCTAACCCATCCCCTAACCTTAACCCTTTTAGCTAACCCTTCACCTAACCCTAACCTTAACCCTTTAACCTAACTCCTAAACTTAACCCTAACCTTAACTAATTCCTTGCCTAGCTAACGTTAGCCACCTAGCTAGAATTGGTAACATATTGTACCACCTCTGGCCTGCTGGCCCCCCTACCTCTGCGGAAGCACAGTTCCCGCTCAGCCCAGTCAAAACTGTTCGCTGCTCTGGCACCCCAATGGTGGAACAAGCTCCCTCACGACGCCAGGACAGTGGAGTCACTCACCACCTTCCGGAGACATTTGAAACCCCACCTCTTTAAGGAATACCTGGGATAGGATAAAGTAATCCTTTTACCCCCCCTTACCCCACCCCAAAGAAAAAAGAAAAAAATATATATATATACAGTGGGGAGAACAAGTATTTGATACACTGCCGATTTTGCAGGTTTTCCTACTTACAAAGCATGCAGTCTGTAATTTTTATCATAGGTACACTTCAACTGTGAGAGACTGAATCTAAAACAAAAATCCAGAAAATCACATTGTATGATTTTTAAGTAATTAATTTGCATTTTATTGCATGACATAAGTATTTGATACATCAGAAAAGCAGAACTTAATATTTGGTACAGAAACCTTTGTTTGCAATTACAGAGATCATACGTTTCCTGTAGGTCTTGACCAGGTTTGCACACACTGCAGCAGGGATTTTGGCCCACTCCTCCATACAGACCTTCTCCAGATCCTTCAGGTTTCGGGGCTGTCGCTGGGCAATACAGACTTTCAGCTCCCTCCAAAGATGTTCTATTGGGTTCAGGCCTGGAGACTGGCTAGGCCACTCCAGGACCTTGAGATGCTTCTTACGGAGCCACTCCTTAGTTGCCCTGGCTGTGTGTTTCGGGTCATTGTTATGCTGGAAGACCCAGCCACGACCCATCTTCAATGCTCTTACTGAGGGAAGGAAGTTGTTGGCCAAGATCTCGCGATACATGGCCCCATCCATCCTCCCCTCAATACGGTGCAGTCGTCCTGTCCCCTTTGCAGAAAAGCATCCCCAAATAATGATGTTTCCACCTCCATGCTTCACGGTTGGGATGGTGTTCTTGGGGTTGTACTCATCCTTCTTCTTCCTCCAAACACGGCGAGTGGAGTTTAGACCAAAAAGCTATATATTTTTCTCATCAGACCACATGACCTTCTCCCATTCCTCCTCTGGATCATCCAGATGGTCATTGGCAAACTTCAGACAGGCCTGGACATGCGCTGGCTTGAGCAGGGGGACATTGTGTGCGCTGCAGGATTTTAATCCATGACGGCGTAGTGTGTTACTAATGGTTTTCTTTGAGACTGTGGTCCCAGCTCTCTTCATGTCATTGACCAGGTCCTGCCGTGTAGTTCTGGGCTGATCCCTCATCTTCCTCATGATCATTGATGCCCCACGAGGTGAGATCTTGCATGGAGCCCCACACCGAGGGTGATTGACCGTCATCTTGAACTTCTTCCATTTTCTAATAATTGCGCCAACAGTTGGGCAGCCGAGCGGAAATGGAGGAAAACTAGACTCCCTGCGGACCTGGCATCTTTTCACTCCCTCCTCTCTACATTTTCTTCATCTGTTTCTGCTGCTAAGGCCACTTTCTACCACTCTAAATTCCAAGCATCTGCCTCTAACCCTAGGAAGCTCTTTGTCACCTTCTCCTCCCTGCTGAATCCTCCTCCCCCTCCCCCCCTCCTTCCTCTCTGTGGATGACTTCGTCAACCATTTTGAAAAGAAGGTTGACGACATCCGATCCTCGTTTGTTAAGTCAAATGACACTGCTGGTCCTGCTCACACTGCCCTACCCTATGCTTTGACTTCTTTCTCCCCTCTCTCTCCAGATAAAATCTTGCGACTTGTGACGGCCGGCCGCCCAACAACTTGCCCGCTTGACCCTATCCCCTCCTCTCTTCTCCAGACAATCTCCGGTGACCTTCTCCCTTACCTCACCTCGCTGATCAACCCATCCTTGACCGCTGGCTATGTCCCTTCCGTCTTCAAGAGAGCGAGAGTTGCACCCCTTCTCAAAAAACCAACACTCGATCCCTCTGATGTCAACAACTACAGACCAGTATCCCTTCTTTCTTTTCTCTCCAAAACTCTTTAGCCAACTCTCTTGCTATCTCTCTCAGAATGACCTTCTTGATCCAAACCAGTCAGGTTTCAAGACTGGTCATTCAACTGAGACTGCTCTTCTCTGTGTCACAGAGGCTCTCCGCACTGCTAAAGCTAACTCTCTCTCCTCTGCTCTTGTCCTTCTAGACCTGTCTGCTGCCTTTGATACTGTGAACCATCAGATCCTCCTCTCCACCCTCTCCGAGCTGGGCATCTCCGGCGCGGCTCACTCTTGGATTGCGTCCTACCTGACCGGTCGCTCCTGCCAAGTGGCGTGGCGAGAAGCTGTCTCCGCACCACGTGCTCTCACCACTGGTTTCCCCCAGGGCTCAGTTCTAGGCCCTCTCCTATTCTCGCTATACACCAAGTCACTTGGCTCTGTCATATCCTCACATGGCCTCTCCTATCATTGCTACGTAGACGACACACAACTAATCTTCTCCTTTCCCCCTTCTGATAACCAGGTGGCGAATCGCATCTCTGCATGTCTGGCAGACATATCAGTGTGGATGACGGATCACCACCTCAAGCTGAACCTCGGCAAGATGAAGCTGCTCTTCCTCCCGGGGAAGGACTGCCCGTACCATGATCTCGCCATCACGGTTGACAACTCCGTTATGTCCTCCTCCCAGAGTGCGAAGAGCCTTGGCGTGACCCTGGACAACACCCTGTCATTCTCCGCTAACATCAAGGCAGTGACCCGATCCTGTAGGTTCATGCTCTACAACATTCGGAGAGTACGACCCTGCCTTACACAGGAAGCGGCACAGGTCCTAATCCAGGCACTTGTCATCTCCCGTCTGGATTACTGCAACTCGCTGTTGGCTGGGCTCCCTGCCTGTGCCATTAAACCCCTACAACTCATCCAGAATGCCGCAGCCCGTCTGGTGTTCAACCTTCCCAAGTTCTCTCACGTCACCCCGCTCCTCCGCACACTCCACTGGCTTCCAGATGAAGCTCGCATCTCCTGCAAGACCATGGTGCTTGCCTACGGAGCTGTGAGGGGAACGGCACCTCCGTACCTTCAGGCTCTGATCAGTCCCTACACCCAAACGAGGGCATTGCGTTCATCCACCTCTGGCCTGCTGGCTCCCCTACCTCTGCGGAAGCACAGTTCCCGCTCAGCCCAGTCAAAACTGTTCGCTGCTCTGGCACCCCAATGGTGGAACAAGCTCCCTCACGACGCCAGGACAGCGAAGTCACTCACCACCTTCCAGAGACATTTGACATGCTTCCGGAGACCTCTACATGCTTTGTAAGTAGGAAAACCTGCAAAATCGGCAGTGTATCAAATACTTGTTCTCCCCACTGTATATATATTGTAAAGTGGTTGTCCCACTGACTATCATAAGGTGAATGCACCAATTTGTAAGTCGCTCTGGATAAGAGCGTCTGATAAATGACGAAAATGTAAATGTACTTTCTGCAAATTCGTAACATATAATACGAATGGGCGATGTACATCCACAAATACATACAATACGAAATGTAACATATCGGGTGTTTCCTCTGATTTACGTACAGAATAATATGAAATGGTCTGAAACCAGGTTGAATCCCATGGCGCTACAGAGGGTGGTGCGGACAACCCAGTACATCACTGGCGCCGAGCTCCCTGCCATCCAGGACCTCTTTATCAGGCGGTGTGAAAGGAAGGCCTGGAAAATCGTTAAAGACTCCAGCCACCCAAGCCATAGACCAGGTATCATCAACTAGATTAATCCGTGGGCCGATTTTTCTAGAGCGGATGATCGGGGGGCTTGAACATAATTACAAATAATTTGTGCTGCAAATTGACCGCAAGAAGCCTAAACAGATATAACGTTTGACTAAAACATAATAATTTTAAAACCTTGCTTACATTTGTATACAATCACGTGTCTCTCTATTATGTGTGAGAATACTTGGGAACAGATATTTTAAATTAAAACTTGGAGCTGATTTGTGTTTTTACAGTCTTTTATGTCATTGTGCCCCCCCCCCCCCCCCCCCCACCTTGCCCCCCACAATTGAATATATTTTTTATTATTTTTTTGCACACACATTTATACTGACTCTACACACGCACATACAATCATCATTTACGCTGCTGCTACTCTGTTTATCATATAGTCTGTTGCCTAGTCACCTTACCCCTATACATATCTACCTCTATCACTCCAGTATCCCTGCACATTGTTAATATGGTATTGGAACTGACCCTGTATATAGTCACCTGACCCCTATACATATCTACCTCTATCACTCCAGTATCCCTGCACATTGTTAATATGGTACTGGAACTGACCCTGTATTTAGCTTCTTACTTTCTCCTGTTCTTCTTATTTCTATTTCCTGTGTGTTTCTGTTCTCCCTTCTGTTACGTTTAGTGCTACGTTGATATTGATTACTGCATTGTTGGGTTTGGAGCTTGCAAGAATGGCATTTCACTGTACTTGGAGGGAAATAAGTATTTGACCCCTCTGCAAAACATGACTAAGTACTTGGTGGCAAAACCCTTGTTGGCAATCACAGAGGTCAGACGTTTCTTGTAGTTGGCCACCAGGTTTGCACAGATCTCAGGAGGGATTTTGTCCCACTCCTCTTTGCAGATCTTCTCCAAGTCATTAAGGTTTCGAGGCTGACGTTTGGCAACTCGAACCTTCAGCTTCCTCCACAGATTTTCTATGGGATTAAGGTCTGGAGACTGGCTAGGCCACTCCAGGACATTAATGTGCTTCTTCTTGAGCCACTCCTTTGTTGCCTTGGCCGTGTGTTTTGGGTCATTGTCATGCTGGAATAACCATCCACGACCCATTTTCAATGCCCTGGCTGAGGGAAGGAGGTTCTCACCCAAGATTTGACGGTACATGGCCCCGTCCATCGTCCCTTTGATGCGGTGAAGTTGTCCTGTCCCCTTAGCAGAAAAACACCCCCAAAGCATAATGTTTCCACCTCCATGTTTGACGGTGGGGATGGTGTTCTTGGGGTCATAGGCAGCATTCCTCCTCCTCCAAACACGGCGAGTTGAGTTGACGCCAAAGAGCTCAATTTTGGTCTCATCTGACCATAACACTTTCACCCAGTTCTCCTCTGAATCATTCAGATGTTCATTGGCAAACTTCAGACGGGCCTGTATATGTGCTTTCTTGAGCAGGGGGACCTTGCGGGTGCTGCAGGATTTCAGTCCTTCACGGCGTAGTGTGTTACCAATTGTTTTCTTGGTGACTATGGTGCCAGCTGCCTTGCGATCATTGACAAGATCCTCCCGTGTAGTTCTGGGCTGATTCCTCACCGTTCTCATGATCATTGCAACTCCACGAGGTGAGATCTTGCATGGAGCCCCAGGCCGAGGGAGATTTTGTGTTTCTTCCATTTGCAAATAGTTGTCACCTTCTCACCAAGCTGTTTGGTGATGGTCTTGTAGCCCATTCCAGCCTTGTGTAGGTCTACAATCTTGTCCCTGACATCCTTGGAGAGCTCTTTGGTCTTGGCCATGGTGGAGAGTTTGGAATCTGATTGATTGACTGCCTCTGTGGACAGGTGTCTTTTATACAGGTAACAAACTGAGATTAGGAGCACTCCCTTTAAGAGTGTGCTCCTAATCTCAGCTCGTTACCTGTATAAAAGACACCTAGGAGCCAGAAATCTTTCTGATTTAGAGGGGGTCAAATACTTATTTCCCTCATTAAAATGCAATTCAATTTATAACATTCTTGACATGCGTTTTTCTGGATTTGTTTGTTGTTATTCTGTCTCTTACTGTTCAAATAAACCTACCATTAAAATTATAGACTGATCATTTCTTTGTCAGTGGGCAAACGTACAAAATCAGCAGGGGATCGAATACTTTTTTCCCTCACTGTATGTGCACATCATTACAACACAGTATATAGCCATAATATGACATTTGACATGTCTCTATTCCTTTGGAACTTTTGTCAGTGTAATGTTTACTGTACATTTTCTATTGTTTATTTCACTTGTAAACAAATGTTTTCCCAAAGCCCTCTGAACTGAAATTGAATTGACTTCCAGAGAGTGGCGATGGGATCAATAAACCAATAGGCCTAAACTTCGGGACAAACTCCTGACTTGAATGATACAATTCATGTTCCACTTTTAATTAATAAAAGGAGCATGACATTAGGTAAAACGCTGTATGGAAACCCAAAAAGAGTGTGCAGTGTGACGCAGCGGAGACCATCTGCAAAGTTGAAGATTGACTCTTTTGATAAGGAGGTGGAGAGGTTTAAAACCAGCTGGCAGAGCCTCAGCCCTGCTCCTTGATCGACAGAGAGAACACAGTGTTCAGAGTGGAAAATGACAAGGTACACTCCTGCCCGCTCATTACACTCCTGCACGGGGCCAAGCCGCAGCACAGGGCCAAGCCACAGCACAGGGCCAACGCCACTTTTCCCCTCTTCACATACTTGCAGTGTAGAGGTCCTACTGTCATGTAACAAGCTCTGCTCCTGTGGTGCTGGCTTCCCTGGTCATACTGGCCAACAAGCTCTGCTCCTGTGGTGCTGGCTTCCCTGGTCATACTGGCCAACAAGCTCTGCTCCTGTGGTGCTGGCTTCCCTGGTCATACTGGCCAACAAGCTCTGCTCCTGTGGTGCTGGCTTCCCTGGTCATACTGGCCAACAAGCTCTGCTCCTGTGGTGCTGGCTTCCCTGGTCATACTGGCCAACAAGCTCTGCTCCTGTGGTGCTGGCTTCCCTGGTCATACTGGCCAACAAGCTCTGCTCCTGTGGTGCTGGCTTCCCTGGTCATACTGGCCAACAAGCCCAGGAAAGCTTCATCAATCATCTTGCATCACGGTCTGGGGTGTATTCATTCATTCAGGCCCGGTCCTGTCTGATTTGCCGAACCTAGGTGAGACCAAAAAAAATGACTGCCCTCCTCCCATCCCTGCAAAGTAGAATAGCCTAGGCTATACAGTGTCGGCCCACAATGCACTTTAATGAATACCTATCCATGTGGTAGCCTACCGTTTGTAAAACAGGCTGTTGCATTGGCTTTATAGTCTTGATACCTGGCAAAGACATAAGACGAATCATTTTAGCTCTTCAAGCTCTGATTATCAGCTACCATTTGGCAGCGCACCCTCAAGTAAATTGAAATACATTTGCCGGAATTATATAAATACTTTACAGAAATAAATAAAATCATTCAAAATACTTCACCAGAGAGCATGACTTAGCCACAGAGGATCATTAGCTTCTTAAAAAAAAAATAGCTGTGGATTGTTTCAAATCACAAGCAAGTAGGTCTATGCCCTAGTTGGGCAGCACACATGGCAATAGGCCTAGCTGATTATTGACTTGCAGCTGTCAGTGAAAAACATCTCAAATATGTGTGCAGATAATGTGTCTTGAGTATAATATGAAATGTTGAGACAAGAAGAAGGGGAGGGGTGGGTGGATATAGGTACAGCTCTCTCCAGAATGCACTCAGCTCTCCAGAATGCACTCAGCTCTCCAGAATGCACTCAGCTCTCCAGAATGCACTCAGCTCTCCAGAATGCGCTCAGTTCTCCAGAATGCGCTCAGCTCTCCAGAATGCACTCAGCTCTCCAGAATGCACTCAGCTCTCCAGAATGCACTCAGCTCTCCAGAATGCACTCAGCTCTCCAGAATGCACTTAGCTCTCCAGAATGCACTCAGCTCTCCAGAATGCGCTCAGTTCTCCAGAATGCGCTCAGCTCTCCAGAATGCGCTCAGCTCTCCAGAATGCACTCAGCTCTCCAGAATGCACTCAGCTCTCCAGAATGCACTCAGCTCTCCAGAATGTGCTCAGCTGTCTCTTGCAATTCTTGCGTATTAATTGTTTCATTGTGTGAATTGTTTGCCCTTCGATTATTTATTTGTATCAATTCCCCATTGCATATGTCACCAGTTTGTAAAACAGGCTGTTGCATTGGCTTTATAGTCTTGATACCTGGCAAAGACATATGACGAATCATTTTAGCTCTTCAAGCTCTTCAAGCATTCTGGAGAGCAGTAGTACATTTACCATTAATTCCCGTCATTTGGTTACATTCATTTCTATTAATGCATATATTAATTACAGTCATTTACCATTCTCATTCTCGGAGTGGAAACTTTGCAGAATTCACAACCTGCTACGCTGCAAGAAAAATGGTAGGATACATTCTTAACTTCTCCAAACGTGAAACTCACGCTCAGCCTATAAGCTACCCAAGTTTATCAGGCGTTGTAATATCTCGGAAAATGCAGTTCGTAGCCTATTTTTGTGTTTTTTGTTTTTTACAATACAAAACATCCACATACAAACAACAACATAAAGACGCAAACAAACATCTACAACATCACACCTGCTCACACCCCCCTCTCCAGCTCCCGCATCACTCTCCGCCACATGGCCTCAAACTGCACCATTTTGTTTCTCTCCGTCGCCCCACAAACTTTCAACACTCGTCCTCCCGAGTGGCAGTGTTGGCACTGCATCGCAGTGCTAGCTGTGCCACTAGAGATCCTGGTTCGAATTCAGGCTCTGTCGTAGCCGTGCGCGACCGGGAGACCCATGGGGCGGCGCACAATTGGCCCAGGGTAGGGGAGGGAATGGCCGGCAGGGATGTAGCTCAGTTGGTAGAGCATGGCGATTGCAACGCCAGGGTTGTGGGTTTCAAATCGAAACTTCTTTTGAAAATACCTACATTGGTCAGTCCAAAATTGCTTTTTAATTCTGTCATGGAAATAGCATGTGCATCTTCAGTATGTACCCATTGTTTCTCTTTAGTGCATTTAACTACACGTCGCAAGTAAAAGCCTTGGGTGGCGAGTTGACACAATTCCAAGTCTGGAAGGTTAAAACCACCCTCTGACTCGGGAAGATGTAAAACGTTCCTTTTTATTCTATGAATTTTATTTGCCCATATAAAGTCTGTTATGACTGGGTATACTTTTGTAAAGAATGCCTTTGGTGGGGTAATTGGTATTACCGAGAATAAATATACAACCTTTGAGAGCCATGCCATTCTGAAGAGGTTTATGCTACCTGTAAGATTTATGGGAAGATTGTTCCACTTAATTAGATCTGCTTTCATATTGTTGAGTAATGGGATCAATTTATCTTTATATAGTTATTGTTTGTTGTCACTTATTAAACATCCTACAGTGCGTTAACAAAGTATTCATACCCTTGACTTTTTTCCACATTTTGTTGTGTTACAAAGTGGGATTAAAATGAATTTAATCGTCATTTGTTGTCAACAGTCTACACAAAATACTCTGTGATTTCAAAGTGGAAGAAATAGTCTAACATTTGTAAAAAATAAAACATTAATATATCTTGATTACATAAGTATTAAACCCCCCGAGTCAATACATGGTAGAATCACATTTGGCAGTCTTTCTGGGTAAGTCTCTAAGAGCTTTCCACACCTGGATTGTGCAACATTTGCCCATTAATCTTTTCAAAATTCTTGAAGCTTTGTCAAATTGGTTGTTGATCATTGCTAGACAACCATTTTCAGGTCTTGCTATAGATTTCCAAGCGGATTTAAGTCAAAACTCTAATTCAGACACTCAGGAACATTCAATGTCTTCTTGGTATGCAACTCCAGTGTAGATTTGGCCTTTGGTGTTTGAGGTTATTGTCCTGCTGAAAGGTGAATTCATCTCCCAGTGTCTGGTGGAAAGCAGACTGAACCAGGTTTTCCTCTAGGATTTCGCCTGTGCTTAGCTCCATTCCATTTATTTATTTTCCTGAAAAACTCCCCAGTCCTTAATGATTACAAGCATACCCATAATATGATGCAGCCACCACTATGCTTGAAAATATGGAGAGTGGTACTCAGTAATGTGTTGTATTAGATTTTCCACAAACATAACACTTTGTATTCAGGACAAAAAGTTAATTGCTCGCTTAATTTCTTTGAAGTTTTACTTTAGTGCCTTGTTGCAAACAGCATGCATGTATTGGAATATTTTTATTCTGTACAGGCTTCCTTCTTTTCACTCTGTCAATTAGGTTAGTATTGTGGAGTAAATACAATGTTGTTGATCCATCCTTAGTTTTCTCCTATCACAGCCATTAAACTCTGTAACTGTTTTAAAGTCACCATTGGTTTCATGGTGAAATCCCTGAGCGGTTTCCTTTCTCTACGGCAACTGAGTTAGGAAGGACGCCTGTATCTTTGTAGTGACTGGGTGTATTGATACACCATCCAAAGTGTAATTAATAACTTCACCATGCTCAAAGGGATATTCAATGTCTGATTTTTTATTTTTATTTTATTTGTATCCATCTACCAAAAGGTGCCCTTCTTTGCAAGGCACTGGTCTTTGTGGTTGAATCTGTGTTTGAAATTCACTGCTCGACTGAGGGATCTTACAGATAATTGTATGTGTGGGGTACAGAGATGAGGTAGTCATTCAAAAATCATGTTAAACACTATTATTGAATTAGTCCATGCAACTTATTATGTGACTTGTTAAGCACATTTTTACTCCTGAACTTATTTAGGCTCGCCATAACAAAGAGGTTGAATACTTATTGACTCAAGACATTTCAGATTTTAATTTTTAATGAATTTGTAAACATTTAGAAAAGCTTAATTCCACTTTGACATTATGGGGTATTGTGTGTAGGCCAGTGATTTAAAACAATCTCTAAATTTAATCCATTTTAATTTCAGGCTGTAACACAACAAAAAGGAATAAGTCAAGGGGTGTGAAAACTTTCTGAAGCAACTGTAAGTATTTGACATTTTTTGTGGTTAAATCATGAGTTATTTTTGTTCCTATTGACATTATTTATTTTCATGTTAATTTTATGTCCTAAGATTTTAGAGTATTCTGAAAATATTTGTAGCAAAATGGTTCAGGTATATCAGTAGATCATCTGCAAATAACTTTAGTTTATATTCATGTTTACCGATCTGATTACTGATCCCTGTCACGTTTGTGTCCTATGTAATTATTTCTGTAAGCGGTTCAATTGCCAGTGCAAACAGGAGAGGGGAGAGAGGACATCCCTGTCTTGTGCCCCTTTCTCAAGCAATTCAATCAGATAATGTATTATTTGTGTATATTTTTGCTTTAGGATATTTATGTAATATTTTTATAAAATGTTTTATTTCAGCTGGAAAAGTGTAGCCTATTTTCTTCTTCTCCATGATCAGATCAGAAATTGACGAATAGGCCTACAAACTTGCAATCGCTAATTATCATGACAATTTAGCCAAATAAGTGAAACTCCCGGACAGCAGTTGTGAGTAGCCTAATTTCATTCCACAGGCTATTGTCCATTTCATTTTGACCTGTCCTGTTTTTAGAATATGATGTGTTTGTTCATTATCTCTCATTGACTTCTCCCCTTACTCTGAACAGCCCCCACTGTCAACAGCAGACCATATACATGGGCTCTGTTTTCACTGTCAACAGTAGACCATATACATGGGCTCTGTTTTCACTGTCAACAGTAGACCATATACAGTGGGGAAAAAAAGTATTTAGTCAGCCACCAATTGTGCAAGTTCTCCCACTTAAAAAGATGAGAGAGGCCTGTAATTTTCATCATAGGTACACGTCAACTATGACAGACAAAATGAGAAAAAAAAATCCAGAAAATCACATTGTAGGATTTTTAATGAATTTATTTGCAAATGATGGTGGAAAATAAGTATTTGGTCACCTACAAACAAGCAAGATTTCTGGCTCTCACAGACCTGTAACTTCTTATTTAAGAGGCTCCTCTGTCCTAAACTCGTTAACTGTATTAATGACACCTGTTTGAACTTGTTATCAGTATAAAAGACACCAGTCCACAACCTCAAACAGTCACACTCCAAACTCCACTATGGCCAAGACCAAAGAGCTGTCAAAGGACACCAGAAACAAAATTGTAGACCTGCACCAGGCTGGGAAGACTGAATCTGCAATAGGTAAGCAGCTTGGTTTGAAGAAATCAACTGTGGGAGCAATTATTAGGAAATGGAAGACATACAAGACCACTGATAATCTCCCTCGATCTGGGGCTCCACGCAAGATCTCACCCCGTGGGGTCAAAATGATCACAAGAACGGTGAGCAAAAATCCCAGAACCACACGGGGGGACCTAGTGAATGACCTGCAGAGAGCTGGGACCAAAGTAACAAAGCCTACCATCAGTAACACACTACGCCGCCAGGGACTCAAATCCTGCAGTGCCAGACGTGTCCCCCTGCTTAAGCCAGTACATGTCCAGGCCCGTCTGAAGTTTGCTAGAGTGCATTCGGATGATCCAGAAGAGGATTGGGAGAATGTCATATGGTCAGATGAAACCAAAATATAACTTTTTGGTAAAAACTCGTCGTGTTTGGAGGACAAAGAATGCTGAGTTGCATCCAAAGAACACCATACCTACTGTGAAGCATGGGGGTGGAAACATCATGCTTTGGGGCTGTTTTTCTGCAAAGGGACCAGGACGACTGATCCGTGTAAAGGAAAGAATGAATGGGGCCATGTATCGTGAGATTTTGAGTGAATAGCTCCTTCCATCAGCAAGGGCATTGAAGATGAAACGTGGCTGGGTCTTTCAGCATGACAATGATCCCAAACACAACGCCCGGGCAACGAAGGAGTGGCTTCGTAAGAAGCATTTCAAGGTCCTGGAGTGGCCTAGCCAGTCTCCAGATCTCAACCCCATAGAAAATCTTTGGAGGGAGTTGAAAGTCTGTGTTGCCCAGCGACACCCCCAAAACATCACTGCTCTAGAGGAGATCAGCATGGAGGAATGGGCCAAAATACCAGCAACAGTGTGTGAAAACCTTGTGAAGACTTACAGAAAATGTTTGACCTGTGTCATTGCCAACAAAGGGTATATAACAAAGTATTGAGAAACTTTTGTTATTGACCAAATACTTATTTTCCACCATAATTTGCAAATAAATTAATTAAAAATCCTACAATGTCATTTTCTGGATTTTTTTTTCTCATTTTGTCTGTCATAGTTGACGTGTACCTATGATGAAAATTACAGGCCTCTCTCATCTTTTTAAGTGGGAGAACATGCACAATTGGTGGCTGACTAAATACTTTTTTTCCCCACTGTACATGTGCTCTGTTTTCACTGTCAACAGTAGACCATATACATGGGCTCTGTTTTCACTGTCAACAGTAGACCATATACATGTGCTCTGTTTTCACTGTCAAGAGTAGACCATATACATGTGCTCTGTTTTCACTGTCAACAGTAGACCATATACAGTGAGGGAATTAAGTATTTGATCCCCTGCTGATTTTGTACATTTGCCCACTGACAAAGACATGATCAGTCTATCATTTTTTGGTAGGTTTATTTGAACAGTGAGAGACAGAATAACAACAAAAAAATCCAGAAAAATGCATGTAAAAAATGTTATAAATTGATTTGTATTTTAATGAGGGAAATAAGTATTTGACCCCTCTGCAAAAATGACTTAGTACTTGGTGGCAAGACCCTTGTTGGCAATCACAGAGGTCAGACGTTTCTTGTAGTTGGCCACCAGGTTTACACACATCTCAGGAGGGATTTTGTCCCACTCCTCTTTGCAGATCTTCTCCAAGTCATTAAGGTTTCGAGGCTGACATTTGGCAACTCGAACCTTCAGCTCCCTCCACAGATTTTCTATGGGATTAAGGTCTGGAGACTGGCTAGGCCACTCCAGGACCTTAATGTGCTTCTTCTTGAGCCACTCCTTTGTTGCCTTGGCCGTGTGTTTTGGGTCATTGTCATGCTGGAATACCCATCCACGACCCATTTTCAATGCCCTGGCTGAGGGAAGGAGGTTCTCACCCAAGATTTGACGGTACATGGCCCCGTCCATCGTCTCTTTGATGAGGTGAAGTTGTCCTGTCCCCTTAGCAGAAAAACACCCCCAAAGCATAATGTTTCCACCTCCATGTTTGACGGTGGGGATGGTGTTCTTGGGGTCATAGGCAGCATTCCTCCTCCTCCAAACACGGCGAGTTGAGTTGATGCCAAAGAGCTCGATTTTGGTCTCATCTGACCACAACACTTTCACCCAGTTCTCCTCTGAATCATTCAGATGTTAATTGGCAAACTTCAGATGGGCCTGTATATGTGCCTTCTTGAGCAGGGGGACCTTGCGGGCGCTGCAGGATTTCAGTCCTTCACGGCGTAGTGTGTTACCAATTGTTTTCTTGGTGACTATGGTCCCAGCTGCCTTGAGATCATTGACAAGATCCTCCCGTGTAGTTCTGGGCTGATTCCTCACCGTTCTCATGATCATTGCAACTCCACGAGGTGAGATCTTGCATGGAGCCCCAGGCCGAGGGAGATTGACAGTTCTTTTGTGTTTCTTCCATTTGCGAATAACCGCACCAACTGTTGTCCCCTTCTCACCAAGCTGCTTGGCGATGGTCTTGTAGCCCATTCCAGCCTTGTGTAGGTCTACAATCTTGTCCCTGACATCCTTGGAGAGCTCTTTGGTCTTGGCCATGGTGGAGAGTTTGGAATCTGATTGATTGATTGCTTCTGTGGACAGGTGTCTTTTATACAGGTAACAAGCTGAGATTAGGAGCACTCCCTTTAAGAGTGTGCTCCTAATCTCAGCTCGTTACCTGTATAAAAGACACCTGGGAGACAGAAATCTTTCTGATTGAGAGGGGGTCAAATACTTATTTCCCTCATTAAAATACAAATCAATTTATTAAATTTTTTACATTTTTCTGGATTTTTTTGTTGTTATTCTGTCTCTCACTGTTCAAATAAACCTACCATTAAAATTATAGACTGATCATTTCTTTGTCAGTGGGCAAACGTAGAAAATCAGCAGGGGATCAAATACTTTCCCCCCTCACTCTGTTTTCACTGTCAACAGTAGACCATAAACTGTACCAATGGATTTTTCTGCTGTTTGATTTGTTGTCTTATTTTCACACATTAAGTGTGCTATTCCTCTTCCCTCTTATTGGCTGACTCACAGGACAGCTAATGGCAGCCTCTTATTGGCTGACTCACAGGACAGCTAATGGCAGCATCTTATTGGCTGACTCACAGGACAGCTAATGGCAGCATCTTATCGGCTGACTCACAGGACAGCTAATGGCAGCATCTTATTGGCTGACTCACAGGACAGCTAATGGCAGCATCTTATTGCTGCCAGCTTTAATCATCCATTTATCTTTCTGCAGCAACGGGGTGCATGAGAAGGGAAATAAAAGGGGTAGAGTGCCCTGCTCTATTTAGTCAGTGGACGTCTTGATTACTTACCAGGCTAGCTGGTGGATTCAGAACAGAGTGGAGACTGGCTAAAGCAGCTAGGCCCAGGCAGGTTTCCCCCAATATGGAGGAACGCAGGAGTGTGTCCCAAATGGCACGCACTACCCTATGGGCCCTGGTTTAAAGTAGTGCACTAAATAGGGAATATGGTGCCATTTGGAATGAAGTCCCCCCCCCCCCCCCCTCTCTCTCCAAACGTCCAGGCTTGAATTAGATCCAGCTGCAGCCCCACTTCCTCATCACCCGTTACAAATCTGGAACTAAAACATTACATACACAGAAATGTAAAACATAACACATAACACACAAGCTGTCATTCCTGCTGCCAGCAGACCTGCTGCCAGGCGACCTGCTGCCAGGGGTTATTTCTGTTTTCATTTTACCCTGCTGCACATTAAGTAATTCATATATAAACACTATTACGAACAAGGGACCACATGATCATGATTTAACATCCATGGTTTTGATTTAAGCATACTTACTTGATCTACTCTAATTTTTCAGAGTTACATGAACTTAGTTTGAGTCATTTAAAACTGGTCCAATGTGGCAATGTAAATGATCCTTATTCAGTTGAACGCAAACCAAGATAAGTGGAGACCCAGGCCTATTAAATTAAATTAAAACCGGTTCTCAGAAGATTGCATTGAGACAAAGCCAAATGCATCTTGCACTACCAAGCGAGCCTCTTTGTATATAAATGTGCAGGTACCTACAGTACCTGGTTGGGTTTCTGCTCTAATACACATCAGACCCCTACCTGGTTGGGTTTCTGCTCTAATACACATCAGACCCCTACCTGGTTGGGTTTCTGCTCTAATACACATCAGACCCCTACCTGGTTGGGCTTCTGCTCTAATACACATCAGACTCCTACCTGGTTGGGGTTCTGCTCTAATACACATCAGACCCCTACCTGGTTGGGTTTCTGCTCTTACACATCATATCCCTACCTGGTTGGGTTTCTGCTCTAATACACATCAGACCCCTACCTGGTTGGGCTTCTGCTCTTACACACATCAGACCCCTACCATGTTGTGGTTGGTGTAGCAGAGCTCCACCACCGTACTATACACTCTCCTCCCTGTCTGTCTTGAATGCCTGAGCATGTTTAATCCTTGGCCTGGGTATACAGGGAGGCTCCGATGACGGATTCAGCATCCCTGTTGACACACCATAATTGCTTCAGCATTTGGAATTGTTGTGTTGTGCACATTCCTCTAGAATGGCTTGTTTTGTAATGCCAGGAAGATTCTGGCAGTGGTTTGGAAATCAGTAGCTTTTTGCAATGGGGAAGGCACATTGCCAACATAACCAGGGATACTTTCAAATGGCACCCTATTCCCTATATAATGCACTACTTATGACCAGGGGACAGGGTGCCATTTGAGACAGAAACAAGTACAGCTGGACTGCAGGTGGAATTAGCTATTGTGCCCATGCGTACACATACAAGTGGTTGCCTTATTATTTTGCAGTCGGTGTACCATGAACAAACATGTCCGCAAAATCAGAGTGGAATATGCTTCTTATGTATCTTTTGCATGACAAGCCAGCGCCAGCCAGTGCGAGCATCACGAGGGGAACCACCTAAACACACACCAAAACGTGACGCTTGCAAAATCAAGTTTACTTCAAAATGGCCAGAGTCAATCCCCTCTTCAAGAAACCAACACTCGACTCCTCTGACGTCAAAAACGACAGACTGGTGTCCCTTCTTTCCTTTCTTTCCAAAACACTTGAGTGTGCTGTCTCTGACCAACTCTCCCTATCTCTCTCAGAACGATCTTCTTGACTCGAACCAGTCAGGCTTCAAGACGGATCATTCAACTGAGACTGCTCTCCTCTGTGTCACGGAGGCTCTCCGCTCTGCCAAAGCTAACTCTCTCTCCTCTGTTCTCACCCTCCTAGATCTATCTGCTGCCTTCGACACCGTGAACCATCAGATCCTCCTCTCCACCCTCTCAGGGCTGGGCGTCTCAGGCTCTGCACACTCTTGGATTGCGTCCTACCTGGCAGGTCGCTCCTACCAGGTGACGTGGAGAGGATCTGTGTCTGCACCACATGCTCTCACTACTGGTGTCCCCCAGGGCTCGGTTCTAGGCCCTCTCCTCTTCTCTCTATACACTAAGTCACTCGGCCCCGTCATATCCTCACATGGTCTCTCCTATCATTGCTATGTGGATGACACTCAACTGCTTTTCTCCTTCTCCCCTTCTGACACGTGTAGTCCTGTGTAGCTCAGTTGGTAGAGCATGAACTAAAGTATGAAAATGTATGCACTCACTACCGTAAGTAGCTCCGGATAAGAGCGTCTGCTAAAATTACTAAAATCGAATCTCTGCATACCTGGCAGATATCTCAGCTTGGATGTAGGCCTACCACCTCAAGCTCAACACTCGACAAGACGGAGCTGCTCTTCCTGGGGAAGGCCTGCCCGCTCCAACACCTCTCCATCACGGTTGACAACTTCACAGTGTCCCCCTCCCAGAGCGCAAATAACCTTGGCGTGACCCTGGACAACACCCATTTGTTCTCTGCAAACATCAAAGCAGTGACTCGTTAATGCTTTACAACATCCGTAGAGTATGACCCTACCTCACACAGGAAGTGGCGCAGGTCCTAATCCAAGCGCTTGTCATCTCCCGTCTGGACTACTGCAACTCGCTGTTGGCTGGGCTCCCCGCTTGTGCCATCAAACCTCTGCAACTGATCCAGAACGCTGCAGCCTGCCTGGTGTTCAACCTTCCCAAGTTCTCCCATGTCACCCCGCTCCTCAGTACACTCCACTAGCTTCCAGTTGAAGCTCACATCCACTACAAGACCATGGTACTTGCCTACAGAGCAGCAAGAGGAACTGCCCCTCCCTACCTTCAGGCTATGCTAAAACCCTGCACCCCAACCCGAGCACTCCGTTCTGCCACCTCTGGTCTCTTGGCCCTCCCAACACTACAGGAAGGCAGCTCCCGCTCAGCCCAGTCCAAGCTCTTCTTTGTCCTGGCCCCACAATGGTGGAACCAACTTCCCCCTGAAGCTAGGACAGCAGAGTCCCTGCCCATTTTCAGAAAACATCTGAAACCCTGCCTCTTCAAAAGGGTATCGTAGATAATCCCACAGCGTGCCACCAAAAAAAAAAGGCTTTCGTGAACTAACACTTACGCTAGCTCTGACTCTGCTGATAGCTACTTTACTGAGGAAAAATGTACTTACTATGACTGTGATATGTGGTTGTCCCACTTAGCTACGTTAAGATGGATGCACTAACTGTAAGTGGCTCTGGATAAGAGCGTCTGCTAAATGACTAAAATATAAATGTAAAACACGTTTAATAACAGAGAGACATGCTAACTGAAAAGAGTTACAGGTAACTGCCAAAAATAAAGGAAACACCAACATAAAGTGTCTTAATATGGCATTGGGCCACCACAAGCCAGAACAGCTTCTAATGCCTCTACTGCATGCGTACAAAATAATGAACATCAATGGGCATTCCATTGGGTTATGTGTTTACATTCCAATGGCTTGTCTCGCATTTTCCATGAGGTTCACCTGAGGATAATTAGGGGGTGCAATAGGTTGCAGATGTCGGTCACGGTTGGTGATGGTGGAGCGGAGAGGAGCATTGGCCCATACAGACCGGCTAGGGCCCCTGGGCGCCCCATGTCAGGGCTAAGAGCCCGGCTCAGTCTCTGGGCGCCCCATGTCAGGGCTAAGAGCCCGGCTCAGTCTCTGGGCGCCCCATGTCAGGGCTAAGAGCCCGGCTCAGTCTCTGGGCGCCCCATGTCAGGGCTAAGAGCCCGGCTCAGTCTCTGGGCACCCCGTGTCAGGGCTAAGAGCCCAGCTCAGTCTCAGTACAGGCTTGGCTTCAAACCCCTTAACAGAGTAGTGCACTACATAGGGAATAGGGTGCCATTTGGGACGCGTCCCTAGTGAATGGGACAACGCCCTGGCTGGCTCCATCCGTTAACTGCACTCTGGCTCTGCTATCTCTTGTTCACGCCTGGAACTTCAGATCAAGAATGCGTTCTAAATGGCACCCTATTCCCTATGTAGCACACTACTTTTGACCAGGGCGCATAGGGCTCTGTTTAAAAGTAGTGCCCCTACACAGGGTATAGTGTGCCATTTGGGACACAGACCAAGCCTTAAATCCCCTCAACTCTTAAACTCAAAATCCTCCCTTTCTTTACTTACTTGCTGACATATACACTCAACACCATCCCTAGGTAGTGCTGTATAGGTCTCCAGTCTCTTCGTCTACTTTCTAGATCACAATAAGTATGGATTTATTTTCAGTTATGGGGGAATAATGGAGAAATGTTTCATTTTACATTCTGCAAGAAATTCTGTCATCAGCTCCACCCAGGGTCTCAGGAGACATTTTACAGAGCTGGATGAATATCAACCTCTCTGTCTGTGTCCCAAATGACACCCTATTCCCTATTTAGTGCACTATTTTGGCCAGAGCCTATAAGGCTATAGTGTGTCATTGGGGACGCGCCCAGAGAGGCTGATATTCATCCAGGTCGGTGAGACTTGTCCTTTGTTTTTTCTCAACTCCCTCACGGACGTAATAGCTAGCGCTTTATCACTCTCAATGCAGCTGTTTGGCATTCTCCTCCATTTACTGGGACCTAAACCATCACTGCATCTTTCAGCTGAGATATCAGCAAATCCATAAATCTCACACAATACACCATCAATACATATTCCTCCAACTATGAGGTATGAAGTTTCAACCGTAAACATTGTGAAATAACTTATCACAAGTTGCTATTCCCATACCGAAACCAAATATATTGACATACAGTGCATTTGGAAAGTATTCAGACCCCTTGACTTTTTCCACATTTTGTTAAGTTACAGCCTTATTCTAAAATTGATTAAATTGTTTTTTCCCCTCATCAATCTACACACAATACCCCATAATGACAAAGCAAAACAGGTTTTAGAAAGTTTTGCAAATGTATAAAAAATATATAACTGAAATATCAAAATTACATAAGTATTTGTATTTTGTATTTCTTAGGGATCCCCATTACTATTCCTGGGGTCCAAACATATTAAAGCACTTACATTACATAGAAAATAAAAGATAAAACAGTACATCATATAATATTATTATACCACTACATATCCACAATACAAAATGTTTAATACCACCATACAACAATATCACAATGTCTGCATATGTATGTGTCTATACCTTTCTTTGTGTCTCTTCACAGTCCCCACTGTATTTGATCCCCTGCTGATTTTGTACGTTTGCCCACTGACAAAGACATGATCAGTCTATAATTATAATGGTAGGTTTATTTGAACAGTGAGAGACAGAATAACAACAGAAAAATCCAGAAAAACGCATGTCAAAAATGTTATAAATTGATTTGCATTTTAATGAGAGAAACAAGTATTTGACCCCCTCTCAGTCAGAAAGATTTCTGTCTCCCAGGTGTCTTTTATACAGGTAACGAGCTGAGATTAGGAGCACACTCTTAAAGGGAGTGATCCTAATCTCAGTTTGTTACCTGTATAAAAGTGGATGGGTCGTGGATGGGTATTCCAGCATGACAATGACCCAAAACACACGGCCAAGGCAACAAATGAGTGGCTCAAGAAGAAGCACATTAAGGTCCTGGAGTGGCCTAGCCATCTGCAAAGAGGAGTGGGACAAAATCCCTCCTGAGATGTGTGCAAACCTGGTGGCCAACTACAAGAAACGTCTGACCTCTGTGATTGCCAACAAGGGTTTTGCCACCAAGTACTAAGTCATGTTTTGCAGAGGGGTCAAATACTTATTTCCCTCATTAAAATGCAAATCAATTCATAACATTTTTGACATGTGTTTTTCTGGATGTTTTTGTTGTTATTCTGTCTCTCACTGTTCAAATAAACCTACCATTAAAATTATAGACTGATCATGTCTTTGTCAGTGGGCAAACATACAAAATCAGCAGGGGATCAAATACTTTTTTCCCTCACTGTACATAGACACACTGGCCAGTGGCAATCCCTCGACCTCAACCAAATTGAGATGGTTTGGGATGAGTCGTACCGCAGAGTGAAGGAAAAGCAGCCAACAAGTGCTCAGCATATGTCGGAACTCCTTCAAGACTGTTGGAAAAGCATTCCAGGTAAAGCTGGTTGAAAGAATGCCAAGAGTGTGCAAAGCTATGTTATTTCATTGTTTTGATGTCTTCACTATAATTCTACATTGTAGAAAATAGTAAAAATAAAGAAAAACCCTTGAATGAGTAGGTGTTCTAAAACTTTTGACCGGTAGTGTACGTCCATATTTCATAAAAACATGAACATGTTCGATTTTGGGAGTTTTTGAATATGTTTTAATATTTTTGACATATAAATATATTTTTATATGTATTACTTATCCATATGTGGTAGTATGCATTTACCATTCATGTGCTATTCATATATTTACATGTATTTGTTTACAATATATTTAACAGCATGCATTATTTTTTATGGTCAATATATTTATATATGAATAATACATATATTTGTATGTATGAATAATACATAGTTCATAATATATGGTGATGTACAGTGGCTTGCAAATGTATTCACCCCCTTCGCACTTTTCCTATTTTGTTTCCTTATAACCTGGAATTAAAATGGATTTTTGGGGGGTTGGTATCATTTGATTTACACAACATGCCTACCACTTTGAAGATCCAAATAATTTTTTATTGTGAAACAAACAAGAAATAAGACAAAAAAACTGAAAACTTGAGCATGCATAACTATTCACCCCCCCCCCCCCCCCCCCAAAGTCAATACTTTGTAGAGCCACCTTTTGCAGCAATTACAGCTGCAAGTCTCTTGGGGTATGTCTCTATAAGCTTGGCACATCTAGCCACTGGGATTTTTGCCCATTCTTCAAGGCAAAACTGCTACAGCTCCTTCAAGTTGGATGGGTTTCGCTGGTGTACAGCAATCTTTAAGTCATACCACAGATTCTCAATTGGATTGAGGTCTGGGCTTTGACTAGGCCATTCCAAGACATTTAAATGTTCCCCTTACACCACTCGAGTGTTGCTTTTGCAGAATTTCCCTGTATTTAGCGCTATCGATCAATCCTTAAATTCTGACCAGTTTCCCAGTCCCTGCCGATGAAAAACATCCCCACAGCATGATGCTGCCACCACCATGCTTCACTGTGAGGATGGTGTTCTCGGGGTGATGAGAGGTGTTGGGTTTGCGCCAGACATAGCGTTTTCCTTGATGGCCAAAAAGCTCAATTTTAGTCTCATCTGACCAAAGTATCTTCTTCCATATGTTTGGGGAGTCTCCCACAAGCCTTTTGGAGAACACCAAACGTGTTTGCTTATTTTTTTCTTTAAGCAATGGCTTTTTTCTGGCCACTCTTCCGTAAAGCCCAGCTGTGTGGAGTGTACGGCTTAAAGTGGTCCTATGGACAGATACTTCAATCTCCGCTGTGGAGCTTTGCAGCTCCTTCAGGGTTATCTTTGGTCTCTTTGTTGCCTCTCTGATTAATGCCCTCCTTGCCTGGTCCGTGAGTTTTGGTGGGCGGCCCTCTCTTGGCAGGTTTGTTATGGTGCCATATTCTTTCCATAAAAAAAAAATGTATTTAATGGTGCTCCGTGGGATGTTCAAAGTTTCTGATATTTTTTTATAACCCAACCCTGATCTGTACTTCTCCACAACTTTGTTCCTGACCTGTTTGGAGAGCTCCTTGGTCTTCTTGGTGCCGCTTGCTTGGTGGTGCCCCTTGCTTAGTGGTGCTGCAGACTCTGGGGCCTTCCAGAACAGGTGTATATCTATTGAGATCATGTGACACTTAGATTGCACACAGGTGGGCTTTATTGAACTCATTATGTGACTTCTGAAGGTAATTGGTTGCACCAGATCTTATTTAGGGGCTTCATAGCAAAGGGGGTGAATACATATGCACGCATCACTTTTCCGATATATACTTTTTTAGAATTCTTTGAAACAAGTTATTTGTTTCATTTCACTTCACCAATTTGGACTATTTTGTGTATGTCCATTACATGAAATCCAAATAAAAATCCATTTAAATTACAGGTTTTAATGCAACAAAATAGGAAAAAACGCCAAGGGGGTAGAATACTTTTGCAAGGCACTGTACCGTATGTGTAAGAAATGTAATTAAATGCATGTCAAATGCAATAGAAACAAGTCACAACAATTAAGACTAAAAACAATCTATTGTTCACCTTTGTTGGCTCAGAAAGTCACTTGAAGGTCGTATCCGAAAAACGAAATATAATGTACAAATTACCTCTGTGCACTTAGCATCTGTATGTGAAAATAAGGTCTTTAAATAAGTTGACAGTTACCCTGAGAATAATGTGACAGAGAGTCAGTGAAAAAAATCCACCCAAGTTAGGAAGAATTAGGGATTAATGTGTGACTACCCAATGAGATCGGGCTACCTGATTTGGTTAATGTGTGACTACCCAATGAGATCGGGCTACCTGATTTGGTTAATGTGTGACTACCCAATGAGATCGGGCTACCTGATTTGGTTAATGTGTGACTACCCAATGAGATCGGGCTACCTGATTTGGTTAATGTGTGACTACCCAATGAGATCGGGCTACCTGATTTGGTTAATCTGTGACTACCCAATGAGATCGGGCTACCTGATTTGGTTAATGTGTGACTACCCAATGAGATCGGGCTACCTGATTTGGTTAATGCGTGACTACCCAATGAGATCGGGCTACCTGATTTGGTTAATGTGTGACTACCCAATGAGATCGGGCTACCTGATTTGGTTAATGTGTGACTACCCAATGAGATCGGGCTACCTGATTTGGTTGGGCTCCACTGTATTTTTAGTATTATTATTATTTAGTATTTATTTTTTTGAAGGGGCTAGATCAGCTTTAATATTGCAGATAGATTGTAACTTCCATCAATGTAATTGTCCACTGTTAGCAATGGTTCCGTCTGCCCCAGTCGCAGGTTAGGTGAACTACAGGTTAGGTGAATTCACGTGGCAGGTTAGGATAATTAACGTAGCAGGTTAGGATAATTAACGTAGCAGGTTAGGATAATTAACGTAGCAGGTTAGGATAATTAACGTAGCAGGTTAGGTGAATTAACGTAGCAGGTTAGGATAATTAACGTAGCAGGTTAGGATAATTAACGTAGCAGGTTAGGATAATTAACGTAGCAGGTTAGGATAATTAACGTAGCAGGTTAGGTGAATTAACGTAGCAGGTTAGGATAATTAACGTAGCAGGTTAGGATAATTAACGTAGCAGGTTAGGATAATTAACGTACCAGGTTAGGATAATTAACGTAGCAGGTTAGGATAATTAACGTAGCAGGTTAGGATAATTAACGTAGCAGGTTAGGATAATTAACGTAGCAGGTTAGGTGAATTAACGTGGCAGGTTAGGATAATTAACGTAGCAGGTTAGGTGAATTAACGTGCCAGGTTAGGATAATTAACGTAGCAGGTTAGGATAATTAACGTAGCAGGTTAGGATAATTAACGTAGCAGGTTAGGTGAATTAACGTGGCAGGTTAGGATAATTAACATAGCAGGTTAGGTGAATTAACGTACCAGGTTAGGATAATTAACGTAGCAGGTTAGGTGAATTAACGTGCCAGGTTAGGTGAATTCACGTGGCAGGTTAGGAGAATTAGGTTAAGGTTAGGAGAAGAGTTAGGGTAAGGCTTAGCTACAATGCACCCTGACCAAATCAGGTAGCCCGACCTAATCAGGTCGTGACAAATGTCAATGAACTTCAGATTGATACTTACAATTAAGTGTCCATTTTCAGACTCACAAGATGACAGTTACCCTGTGGATAATTCAGAGACAGAGAGTCAGTGAAAGTTTAGGGTTTTAATATTGAGGAACTAACTAGCTAAATGATACAAAAGACAAACCTACATTGATGTAGATGCTATTGTGGGCAGTGAACTTATGAACTTGATTTATGTATTTCTAAACATAAACAATGGAAACACTATTAAAAAAGCTTTTGTCGTTGGCTAGGTTACCAAAACATTGAGGATGATAAATGTCATCTGTCATCTTCTCCCACCATCAGGAGCTCTCATGTTCCTGGGAGCGAGCCGGCGGCGGCGGCGTCGTCAGTGTTTCCAGTGACACTGGGGAGAGATCAACTGTACCCGGCTTAGGCCCAATCCTCCCCAGCTCCCCCCACACGGAGTGGTGGTGCCATTGGTGCCATTGTTTTGACCACTGGCAAGCCCTACCTGACCCGCTTTCTCACACCGGCCTGGAAACAATGTCCAGCTTTTTATGAACACATGGCAGAAGAGACGGAGAAGAGACGGATTCCCCCGACACAGTCACCCCTCCTAACCCTCCTAACCCTCCACCCCCTCACCCCTGTGGGACCGTGACCGGACCATCCCGGACCGTGGTCCATCAGCACCAGCTCGCCTTGCGGTCAGTTGGCCTGTTTTTTCCGCCTTGTTCTCCACGCCAGATCAACACAGATTCCCTCTAACGTGATCCAGATGCCAGGATTCCCCCTTTGAGTCGCCGTGGAATATGCTCTCTCTCTGTCTCTCTCTCTCTCTCTCTCTCTCTCTCTCTCTCTCTCTCGCTCTCTCTCTCTCTCTGCAGCCAGGGCCTGATGGGAACCCAGAGATGAGAGAAAACTAGTGGGAAGCTGAGGCTAAAGACACATGGTCTTTCTTCATTCCTCCTCCTCCTCCTCCTCCTCCTCCTCCTCCTCCTCCACCTCCTCCACCTCCGCTACACTATATGAATGAAACCCGGCCGCATTATGTAATCTCTTACAACATCTCTGTGTGACCTCTGACCCGTCTCCCTGTCTTTAACTGTCCCTCACTCCCTTGTTCCCGAGTCCACTTCTGTTGTTATACTGTACAGGTTTGCTGGGAAAAGACACACACGAGGGCTTTTGGGATCCCGTAACGCCAGTGTTGTTTTCTCAACCTGCTAAATCATTTGTGTCACCCAAGCCGAACGAGATGGAGGGATAGTTCGTTGTTTTTTTGTGCAGCCGGCTGGTACACAGGTAATAATAACTTATCTGTGGTTCTTCGTGGGCCCAGCACACACGCCCGGGTCCCCCCCCTCTGTGAGTCTATGTCATCCACACTGTTGATGTTGAACAAGCTTTTCTTAGGCAGTCAGAGTTGCGATGAACCCACGCTTTAGTCCATGCTTTTGAGAGTCACTCTGACACACATCTAGTGACTTCTCTCTGCAGCATTGGGACCATCGTAGCCCTTTCACAGGGCTCCCTCTAGGCTGTACGATGTTGGAAAGACCATACTACCTACAGTGAGGGAAAAAAACGTATTTGATCCCCTGTTGATTTTGTACGTTTGCCCACTGACAAAGACATGATCAGTCTATAATTTTAATGGAAGGTTTATTTGAACAGTGAGAGACAGAATAACAACAAAACAAATCCAGAAAAATGCATGTCAAAAATGTTATGAATTGATTTGCATTTTAATGAGGGAAATAAGTATTTGACCCCTCTGCAAAACATGACTTAGTACTTGGTGGCAAAATCCTTGTTGGCAATCACAGAGGTCAGACGTTTCTTGTAGTTGGCCACCAGGTTTGCACACATCTCAGGAGGGATTTTGTCCCACTCCTCTTTGCAGATCTTCTCCAAGTCATTAAGGTTTCGAGGCTGACGTTTGTCAACTCAAACCTTCAGCTCCCTCCACAGATTTTCTATGGGATGAAGGTCTGGAGACTGGCTAGGCCACTCCAGGACCTTAATGTGCTTCTTCTTGAGCCACTCCTTTGTTGCCTTGGCCGTGTGTTTTGGGTCATTGTCATGCTGGAATACCCATCCACGACCCATTTTCAATGCCCTGGCTGAGGGAAGGAGGTTCTCACCCAAGATTTGACGGTACATGGCCCCGTCCATCGTCCCTTTGATGCGGTGAAGTTGTCCTGTCCCCTTAGCAGAAAAACACCCCCAAAGCATAATGTTTCCACCTCCATGTTTGACGGTGGGGATGGTGTTCTTGGGGTCATAGGCAGCATTCCTCCTCCTCCAAACACGGCGAGTTGAGTTGATGCAAAAGAGCTCGATTTTGGTCTCATCTGACCACAACACTTTCACCCAGTTCTCCTCTGAATCATTCAGATGTTCATTGGCAAACTTCAGACGTTCTGTATAAGTGCTTTCTTGAGCAGGGGGACCTTGTGGGCGCTGCAGGATTTCAGTCCTTCACGGCGTAGTGTGTTACCAATTGTTTTCTTGGTGACTATGGTCCCAGCTGCCTTGAGATCATTGACAAGATCCTCCCGTGTAGTTCTGGGCTGATTCCTCACCGTTCTCATGACCATTGCAACTCCACGAGGTGAGATCTTGCATGGAGCCCCAGGCCGAGGGAGATTGACAGTTCTTTTGTGTTTCTTCCATTTGCGAATAATCGCACCAACTGTTGTCACCTTCTCACCAAGCTGCTTGGCGATGGTCTTGTAGCCCATTCCAGCCTTGTGTAGGTCTACAATCTTGTCCCTGACATCCTTGGAGAGCTCTTTGGTCTTGGCCATGGTGGAGAGTTTGGAATCTGATTGATTGATTTCTTCTGTGGACAGGTGTCTTTTATACGGGTAACAGGCTGAGATTAGGAGCACTCCCTTTAAGAGTGTGCTCCTAATCTCAGCTCGTTACCTGTATAAAAGACACCTGGGAGCCAGAAATCTTTCTGATTAAGAGGGGGTCAAATACTTCTTTCCCTCATTAAAATGCAAATCAATTTATAACATTTTTGACATGCGTTTTTCTGGATTTTTTTGTTGTTATTCTGTCTATCACTGTTAAAATAAACCTACCATTAAAATTATAGACTGATCATTTCTTTGTCAGTGGGCAAACGTACAAAATCAGCAGGGGATCAAATACTTTTTCATCCCTCACTGTATATAGTGCACTACTTTTGACGAGTGCCCATTGGGCTCTGGTCAAAAGTAGTGCACTATGTAGGGAATAGGGTGCCATTTGGGACGTAGCCTGACTGTGTTGCTGTTGAACCAGTAGCGGTGCGTGGGTAAAATCACTGAGGAAGCCATACCTGTAAAAAAGCCATATTAATAATAATAATAATAATAATAATAATTACAACCTATGTTGTGATAATTGCGTTGTTTGATCTATAACCCATTCGTTCATATGCTACTGTGATAAACAATAAGGCCGTGACAACAAAAAGACAACAGTCATACAGTGTGCAGAATAAATTCAACTACACATACGTTTTCATCCCAAATCTGTCCACAAAGCAAATATTGCACACAAACAGTTATGTGACCTGCAGCACGGTCAAGCACGTTAAACGTTTTCAACAGTTTACTAAAACAACTACTGATTTAGACCCACAGAGTTATCGCAAGTCGGCACAAAGACAACAGGAGCACTGCCTCCACTGTTCCAGCACCATTTCAACTTAAACATCATCAAATCAACAAGGCTATATATATATATGCTTAGTTTAATACTCTGAAAACAAACTTAAAGATACCAAAAACTATTTAGTCCAATCAATGTTGCTAAATATCATGTGGCTGTCCATGGTACTCTCTCTCTGTGTGTGTGTGTGTGTGTGTGTGTGTGTGTGTGTGTGTGTGTGTGTGTGTGTGTGTGTGTTGTGTGTGTGTGTGTGTGTGTGTGTGTGTGCATGTGTGTGTGTGTGTGTGTGTATGTGTGTGTGTGTGTGTGTGTGTGTGTGTGTGTGTGTGCGTGTGTGCGTGGCTCAGTCATACAGTACACTTTTAGTTTTTGTTGTCATAGGCTACCTAGCTAAAATGCTTGCTAGCCTAACTTCCTGGCATAGGCAACAATGAACCAGCTAAGTTAGCTATCTAGGCTACACATTAAACTTCAATCATCTCAGGCCAGTGGCACAATATATGAATTTATGGTTAGATCAGCATCGCCGTCATAATCAATGGCCTGTACAGAGAATTAAGTCAAAACCAGAAGTCCAAATCCCCATCTCCATCCATGGCTTAGGAAAGGGCCGATTTAGCAAGCTAGCTACTGCAGGCCATCAACACAAGCAGACCAGAAACAGACACGTTTTTCTGAAAATGACGTTTTGCTTAGGAAGTGATTTGATTGGTCTGAAGCCAAATCCAAACTGGCCTCCCTTGGGGGGCGTTTTGCTGCGCCAGGACAGCCCACAGTTGAGCTCAGCTCAATGCTGATTGGCTAATTATTTTATATATTTTTTTGTCAAGCGAGGCCAAATTCTTGCTGGCATCAATCAATCAAATTCTACTGCGGCATAATGTCATACTCTTTTGGTCCAGACCGCATCAGATACATGGGCTACACAAACTGAGACAGAGGGGCTCCGTTTCACTCGCTCGGATGATTTCTCCGGTGATATTCAGCCACTTGTGAATTGACGGAAGATTATGAAAACACAGAGAGAGACGAAAGATACATTATTTTATAATTAGTATTTTTTATTGGTGAAATATTTGGGGAAGCCTGGCTTAAGAATACACTGTGTTGGACACAACATGATCCTCAGCTCCCAAATGACACCCTATTCCCTACATAGTGCACCTCATTTGACCAAAGTAGTGCACTATGTAGGGAATAGGGTGCCATTTGTGATGCGACCCCATGTCTCTCAGACCCACTATTGTCGAAGTGAAACTCAGGACCGGCCTTCGTCCATCACTCTGGCCCAGAGGGAAAAGAAAGGTAAGAATCATGTTAAATGATGACTAAAAAAAGTAAAAACAGACCTTCACTTTCCTCCAGAGATGTTGAGGAGGGGGCTAGAAACTCCCGCCCCCAGTTCCATGTATATTATCCATCACGTTCGGGAGAACAGTTTGAAGCTAGAAGTGAGGTTACTATGAGTGAGGAAAACTAAATAGTATAAATTTCCTACTGCCTTGGCATGTTGCGATACTTGCTGTCACTACAACACAATATTTATCTTCAACGCACATTGTACATTGTCACATGATGACATGCTTAAGATTCTCCCTATCTGTCTCTTCCTCACTCCTGTGACCTTCAAGGTCTCCCTCTAGCAATAAGGGCTTTCTTTTAGCCCTTGTGTATCTAGGAATCCCAAGAAGGCATGGCTTTTCCACGGGAGAGGGCAGACCAAAAAAAAAGCAAAGAATTCCCGAAAGCAGCCCTTTCCCCCGGCCAAAATAGATTAAAAAAAGGTGAGCGGGCATGGCTGCTTTTCTCTGTGCTGACAGATGCACCACTCTCAGAGGTACAGACTGACCCCTTCCTCTTCTTAAATACTCCTTTATATTATTAACCTTGAAGGATGTAGCAGTTGTTTTTCTATGTCAAACCTTCCTCACCTGTCTTTGTCTCCGGTTATTTATCATTCCTTATTTTGGAAACTAAAGTTGATGTAATACGTTTGAGGTAAATAAAGTCCTACAGGACACCTGCACAATTCCTTCACAAAATTCCTTCCACATTTTGTTACGTTACAGCAGGGTTCTTCAATTCTGGTCCTGGAGTGCCGAAACACTTCTGTTTTTTATTTCTACCTGGTAGTTAATTGCACTCACCTGGTGTCCCAGGTCTGAATTAGCCCCTGATTAGAAGGAGAGGATGAAAAACAGAGGTGTTTTCGGCCCTCCAGGACCGGAATTGAAGAACCCTGCGTTACAGCCTTATTCTAGAATGGATTAAATTGTTTTTTCCCCTCATCAATCTACACACAATACCCCATAATGACAAAGCAAATACAGGTTTTAGAAATGTCTGCAAATGTATAAAAAATTGAAAACTGAAATATATTACATTTACATAAGTATTCAGACCCTTTACACAGTACTTTCTTGAAGCACTTTTGGCAGCGATTACAGCTTCGAGTCTTCTTGGGTATGACGCTACAAGCTTGGCACACCTGTATTTGGGGCGTTTCTCCCATTCCTCTCTGCAGATCCTCTCAAGCTCTGTCAGGTTGGATGGGGAGCATTGCTGCACAGCTATTTTCTGATCTCTCCAGAGATGTTCGATCGGGTTCAAGTCCGGGCTCTGGCTGGGCCACTCAAGGACTTTCAGAGACTTGTCCCGAAGCCACTCCTGCGTTGTCTTGGCTGTGTACTTAGGGTTGTTGTGCTGTTGGAAGGTGAACCTTCGCCCCAGTCTGAGGTCCTGAGCGCTCTGGAGCAGGTTTTCATCATGGATCTCTCTGTACTTTGCTCCGTTCATCTTTGCCTCGATCCTGACTAGTCTCCCAGTCCCTGCTGCTGAAAAACATCCCCACAGCATGATGCTGCCACTACCATGCTTCACCGTAGAGATGGTGCCAGGTTTCCCCAGACGTGACGCTTGGCATTCAGGCCAAAGAGTTCAATCTTGGTTTCATCAGACCAGAGAATCTTGTTTCTCAATGTCTGAGAGTCTTTAGGTGCCTTTTGGCAAACTCCAAGCCGGCTGTCATGTGCCTTTTCCTGAGGAGTGGTTTCCGTCTGGCCACTACCATAAAGGCCTGATTGGTGGAGTGCTGCAGAGATGGTTGTCCTTCTGGGAGATTCTCCCATCTCCACAGAGGAACTCTAGCGCTCTGTCAGAGTGACCATCAGGTTCTTGGTCACCTCCCTGACCAAGTCCCTTCTCCCCCGATTGCTCAGTTTGGCCGGGCGGCCAGCTCTAGGAAGAGTCTTGATGGTTCCAAACTTCTTCCATTTAAGAATGATGGAGGCCACTATTATCTTGGGGACCTTCAATGCTGCAGACATTTTTTGGTACCCTTCCCCAGATCTGCGCCTCAACACAATCTCGGAGCTCTACAGACAATTCCTTCGACCTCATGGCTTGGTTTTTGCTCTGAGATGCACTGTCAACTGTGGGACCTTAGACAGGTGTATGCCTTTCCAAATAATTTCCAATCAATTGAATTTACCACAGGTGGACTCCAATCAAGTTGTAGAAACATCTCAAGGATGATCAATTGAAACAGGATGTACCTGAGTTCTATTTTGAGTCTCATAGCAAAGGGTCTGAATACTTATGTAAATAAGGTATTTCAGTTTTTTATTTTTTATAAATTTGCAAAAATGTCTAAAAACCTTTTTTCGCTTTGTCATCATGGGGTATTGTGTGTAGATTGCTGAGGTAAAAAATTTATTTAATCCATTTTAGAATAAGGCTGTAATGTAACAAAATGTGGAAAAAGTCAAGGGGTCTGAATACTATCCGAATGCACTGTCTCATGGTGACAGACATTAGTACACACTTCAGTTCATCTTCTTATTCAGATAGATTTCCAGTGGACGGAAAAGGGTCCCAAATTACATCCCATTGCCTATATAAAAAGCATCACTTTTGACCGAGACCCATAGGGAGTAGGGTGCTATTTGGGACACAGCCAAGCTCTTTGACAGAGTTTTAACTACAGTGCTTCTCCTCTGTGTGCAGTATCCCTCCCTGAGTGTGCTCGGAATCTATAATGCAGTAGTACGCTGTTGTCAGCAGTAAAATTCATCCTCTCTGTCTTTGGCTGTGTCCCAAATACCACCCTATTCCCTAGATAGTGCATCACTTTTGAACCAGGATCCATAGGGAGTAGGGTGCCATTTGGAACGTAGCCTCTGTGTAAATATTGCAGTTCGGTCCTCCACTCTGTGAATTCCAAGGCCTTGTCACAGGTTTCCTTATTTCCCCTCAGCCATGCCCAACCCTCAGCCCCTCGTCTTTATGTGGGCCTGCTGGGCCTTTAGCTCGATAGGGCTGAAAAAACACTTTGCTCTTTTCAGACCACAGCAGTGTTCACTTATCATACGGTAACGGGTAACGGGTCACGGGTCACGGGTAACGGGTTACAGGTTACGGGTCACGGGTCACGGGTCACGGGTAACGGTTAACGGGTCATGGGTCACGGGTCACGGGTAATGGGTAACGGGTTAAGGGTAACAGGTAACAGGGCTCATGTCAGTAAGTGGTCATTAACCAAACGCTAGCCCCTCAACAGCTCAACTCACAGCTGGTGTCAACTATTGTGGTGGCCTCACCCAGATATTACCGCCACAGGATGGCACGGCAGTCCTTCTCAAAGCCTCCAGTTCTCCTGGTCCCTGCCAAGAAGCACAAGAGCTCTGCAAAAAAAAGAGGTGATTAATTGTGGAGGAAAAAGAGAGGCTGAGAGAGCGGGGTGGGGTGAGAGAGAGAGGGTGGCGGGGGGAGAGAGAGAGAGAGAGAGAGAGCAGGAGAGAGAGAGAGAGAGAGAGAGAGAGAGAGAGGTAAAAGACCTTGCTGAAATGCATACATAAAATGTTGTTGATCTTATCTGGCAGTGTGTCTGATTGATCCTGGTCCAGCTGGCCTCTCTCTCTCTGTGATATTCTTACTCTACCAGCCCTAGAGACTGAGCAAGATTTACCGTAATAGAGCGGCAGCCACAGCCACTGGCTCTCAGCACTGTGTCTCAAATGGCACCCTGTTCCCTATGTAGTACATTACTTTTGGCCGGTTCCCTATGGTCTCTGGTCAAAAGTAGTGCACTGCACTATAGAGGGAATAGGGTGCCATTTGGAACGCAGCCTCTGAGTCAGATCAAGCAACAGACCCATGCAGTCTGAGTGAGAAGGGCCTCTGTCGACTGTGGAGAGTGAGGAGTTCTGAGTAAAGAGGTTAGGGACAGGCTAGAGCAGTCCTTGAGTACCCACAACAACACACATTTTCTGTTGCAGCCCCGGACAAACATACCTGATTCGACTCAGAGGGCCTGATGATTAGTTGACAAGTTGAATCGGGTGTGCTTGTCCAGAGGTACAATAAAACGGTGTACTGTTGGGGGTACTGGAGGACTTCTCGAGGAGTGGACAACATGTCCAGTACAACATCTCCAATATACATTTCTTTTTTCTGCGTGAGGACGAGAAGGGGAGATGGTGTGATGTTTCAGGGGGACAGGCGGGGAGGAGGGGGAACAGGGAACAGTGTCACTAGGGGATTGCGGCAGGGAGAGAAAGGAGAGAACTCTGGGTAAGATGGTGCAGTATTTTGGGTGGCTCCCTGACTCTGCGAAAATTGGTCCGACCACCTCATCCACCTTTTCCTCTCTTAATTCCTTCCAGACGGGCCAAATGTTGAAGCTGGAAGGCCTTCAAGGGCCTCTCCTGTCTGGGGTTGCATCCCAAATTGAATCTTATTCCTTATAGCGTGCACTAGGGCCCCATAGGGCTCTGGTCAAAAGAAGTGTACTATGTAGGGAATAGGGTGCCATTTGGGACAGCCTGGGTATGTGAACGCACTCAGAGAAAACTATGAGATGGCTTAGAGGGGAGCAATGTGATATGCCACCCCAGCCTCCACAGAGCACCTGTGGGAATTGGTCTGAAAAATCTTCCTCCTTCGCCCTTGAAGGCTGTAAGCTCGCAGGCAGCACACTCTGTCCGCTGCCACTCCATCCCTCCCACTCCCACTCCCACTCCCACTGTAGTGGTGTATCTGAGCAACTCAATGGAGGCCCACCCCAGAGTCATGCCCAGCCTGCCCCTCCTCATTCCAGTGGTATTTCTTCCCAGAGTGGCATCGGTTGAAACCCAAGGGGATACGGTGGCCCTGCCAGCACTAAGTAGTCGAAACAGCTCTCTGCTCCAGCCATCGTGGACAAGATCCCAGGTCCCTAACTCTTGGCAGACTGATCCCAGGTCCCTAACTCTTGGCAGACTGATCCCAGGTCCCTAACTCTTGGCAGACTGATCCCAGGTCCCTAACTCTTGGCAGACTGACCCAAGGTCCCTAACTCTTGGCAAACTGATCCCAGGTCCCTAACTCTTGGCAGACTGATCCCAGGTCCCTAACTCTTGGCAGACTGATCCCAGGTCCCTAACTCTTGGCAGACTGATCCCAGGTCCCTAACTCTTGGCAGACTGATCCCAGGTCCCTAACTCTTGGCAGACTGAGAGACTCTCTTGTCTGGTCTGTCCCACACTTTTCGAAAAAATAGGCGCTATTTAGAACCTAAAAGGGTCATTTGGGTGTCCCCATAGGAGAACCCTTTGAACAACCCTTTTTGGTTCCAGGTAGAACCCTTTTGGGTTCCATGTAAGAGCCTTTCCACAGAGGGTTCTACATGGAACCCTTTTGGAAGCCTTTTGGAACCCTTGGCAGACTGAGAGACGTCTGGTCTGTCCCGGCTGCTTCTGGTTCTGTGTGGGGATCATCTCTTTCCTTCCTCTCTCTGTTTCCTTCCTCTCTCTGTTTCCCTCCTCTCTCTGTTTCCTTCCTCTCTCTGTTTCCCTCCTCTCTCTCTTTCCTTCCTCTCTCTGTTTCCTTCCTCTCTCTGTTTCCTTCCTCTCTCTGTTTCCCTCCTCTCTCTGTTTCCTTCCTCTCTCTGTTTCCTTCCTCTCTGTTTCCTTCCTCTCTCTGTTTCCTTCCTCTCTCTGTTTCCTTCCTCTCTCTCTTTCCTTCCTCTCTCTCTTTTCTTCCTCTCTCTGTTTCCCTCCTCCCTCTGTTTCCTTCCTCTCTGTTTCCTTCCTCTCTCTGTTTCCTTGCCCTCTCTGTTTCCTTCCCCTCTCTGCTTCCTTCCTCTCTCAATTTCCTTCCTCTCTCTGTTTCCTTCCTCTCTCTCTTTCCTTCCTCTCTCTGTTTCCTTCCTCTCTCTGTTTCCCCCCTCTCTCTTTCCTTCCTCTCTGTTTCCTTCCTCTCTCTGTTTCCTTCCTCTCTCTGTTTCCTTCCTCTCAATGTTTCCCTCCTCTCTCTGTTTCCTTCCTCTCTGTTTCCTTCCTCTCTCTGTTTCCTTCCTCTCTCTGTTTCCTTCCTCTTTCTGTTTCCTTCCTCTTTCTGTTTCCTTCCTCTCTCTGTTTCCTTCCTCTCTCTGTTTCCTTCCGCTCTCTGTTTCCTTCCTCTCTCTGTTTCCTTCCTCTCCCTGTTTCCTTGCCCTCTCTGCTTCCTTCCCCTCTCTGCTTCCTTCCTCTCTCTGTTTCCTTCCTCTCTCTGTGAGCTATTTTTAGACCAGAGACTAGAGAGTATACCTGTCTGACATTCAGCACAGATTTCTGACAAACCATTTACTAACATTGGCGGCGTCCAAAATAAAAGTGATTTGACCAAAGGTTTTAGCTGAGCAGTACTGTGTTCCAGACAGGTGAAATCAAACCCCTGCAGTTGGAATGTTTTGTCTTTGGCCAACTGAAACTACCTTTTTGAATGCTCTGATGCTAAACAACAGATACGATTGTTATTTAATGTCCAAGCTGACATTTTTATTTTGCATAGTTGTAGACAATGAAATATACATAAAATGTGATATAATAGCCATAGTCACAAAATCGTAGTTTTGTGGTTGTGGTCAGTAGCTGTGGTCAGTAGTTGTATTCAGTAGTGTTCAGTAGTCAGTAGTTTTGTGGTTGTGATCAGTAGCTGTGGTCAGTAGTTGTGGTCAGTAGTCAGTAGTTTTGTGGTTGTGATCAGTAGTTGCTGTTTAGTATTTGTGGTCAGTAGTTTTGTGGTCATTCATTGTGTGGTTCAGTAGTTTTGTGTTCAGTGGTTGTGGTCAGTAGTTGTTTGATTGTGGTCAGTAGTTGTGGTCAGTAGTTGTGGGGTTGTGGTCAGTAGTTGTGGTCAGTAGTTGTGGTCAGTAGTTGTGTGGTTGTGGTCAGTAGTTGTGGTCAGTAGGTGTGTGGTTCAGTAATTGTGGCCAGCAGTTGTGTGGTTGTGGTCACTCATTTTGGTAAGTAATTATGGTCTGTAGTTGTGTTGTTGTAGACATTAGTGGTCAGTAGTTGTGGTCAGTAGTTGTGTGGTTGTGGTCAGGAGTTGTATTCAGTAGTTATGGTCAGTAGTTGTGTTGTGGTCAGTAGTTGTAGTCAGTAGTTGTGTGGTCAGTAGTTGTGTTGTGGTCAGTAGTTGTAGTCAGTAGTTGTGTGGTCAGTAGTTGTGTGGTTGTGGTGAGTAATTGTGGTAGGTAGTTGTGGTCAGTAGTTGTGTGGTTTAGTAGTTGTGGTCAGTAGTTGTATGGTCAGTAGTTGTGTGGTTGTGGTCAGTGTCTAAACTGCAGTTGTTGCGTGTGAAAACTGAAAGAAGTGCATTGAGAAGCGATCGGGTGAAATATGAAGCAAGTGAACAGAGACAGCTTCGCTCTATCCAATCAGAGCAGCAGGATCAACGTACAGCCCGCCCTTTTGTTTACAGACAGGCAAACTAGCCAGTTGAATTATTTAGAGCACGGGCATGATCTTGAGAAGGAGGACGAAGCTAGTGAGCAGAGAGCAGTTGATGGGTTACTAAAACAGCTCAATCTATTTATCGGTAGAAGCTATTCCTAATCCGTTTTCAGTTTTGAAAAGTAAGGAGGAAGAGGAAGATTTCATATGCTCTAAGTTTTGTCTGACTTGTTGGGGTAGGGGTCAAAAAACGGAAGTTGTTTGGAAAAAGTTTTGGGGAAAATGTGTTAATGCAGTTACTAAAACAGCAGTATTGCTAGATCCGTAGCAGATATTTTTGTTCTGCAAACAGATTTGAATAGCAGAGATGTCATACCCTATAACATTCTGTCTAACTTGTTGGGGAAGTAGTAAAAATGTCAGTTGTTTATAAATAAAAGTTACAGAAAATGTCATTGTGGTTACTAAAACAGCTGTAACTTTTTATCGGAAAATAAGATATTTTTGTTCCACGTTCAGATTTTAAAAGCAGAGAAGTAGATGAATATTTCATACACTCTAACTTTTTGTCTAAGTTGATGCAAAGTGGTCAAAGTAGCTGATTTGTGTCAAAAGTTGCACAGTTGCATTTACACTGAATGGAATGTTGAAGTGATGATGTCACAATGGGGCCTTTTAGAATCTTGAGGAAATGCCATTAAAGTGAATGAAGATGGACAAAAAGAAGGACAAAACATTTAATAGTTTAAAAGGTATAAAATATATCAAAAAGGTGTCTGCAAGCACACTATTCCAGACCGATCTTCACGTTTAAAAATTTGAATTACGTTTCTAGCTTAGTAAGAGGAGTAGCGTTCCAAATAAAAATAAGAAGAAGAAGAAGAAGTATGACGAAGATTTAGAATGGGACGTTTGCTTCACAAGTCCCATTAATAATAGATACACAATGAGTAACGATAACTTGGCTATATACAAGAGGTACCAGTACTGTGTCGATGTGCAGGGGTACAAGGTATTTGAGGTAGTTATATCTAGGAATAAAGTGACAGAGAGTAAACAGCAGCCGCAGCGTATGTGATGAGTCAAAAAAGTTAGTTAACTATTTAACTAACTATTTAGCAGACTTCTGGCTTGGGGGTAGAAGCTATTCAGGGTCCTGTTGGTTCCAGACTTGGTGCGTTGGTACCGCTTGCCATGCAGTAGCAGAGAGAACAGTCTATGACTTGGGTGGCTGGATGCTTTCACAGGTTTTAGGGCTTTTCTCCGCCTGGTATAAAAGTCCTGGATGGCATGAAGCGCGGCCCCAGTGATGTACTGGGCCGTCCGCACTACCCTCTGTAGCGCCTTGCGGTCGGATGCCAAGCAGTTGCCATACCAAGCGGTGATGCAGCCAGCCAAGATGCTCTCAATGGTGCAGCTGTATAACTTTTGAGGATCTGAGGGCCCATGCCAAATCTTTTCAGGCTCCTGAGGGGGAAGAGGCATTGTCGTGCCCTCTGAATGACTGTTTTGGTGTGTTTGGACCATGATAGATCCTTAGTGATGTGGACACCAAGGAACTTGAAGCTCTCGACCTACTCCACTACAGCCCTGTCGATGTGAATGGGGGTGTGCTCGACCCTCCGTTTCCTGTAGTCCACGAGAGGAGAGGTTGTTGTCCTGGCACCACACTACCAGGTCTCTGACCTTCTCCCTATGGACTGTCTCATCGTTGTCAGTGATCAGGCCTACCAACCTTGTGTCATCGGACAACTTAATGATGGTGTTGGAGTCGTGCGCGGCCACGCAGTCGAGGGTGAACTGGGAGTACAGGAGGGGACTAAGCACGCACCCCTGAGGGGCCCCCATGTTGAGGGTCAGAGTGGAGGATGTGTTGTTGCCTACCCTCACCACCTGGGGTAAGCCCGTCAAGGACGACTTGCCTTAATAGAAGGAACCATGAATTCTGCTCTGTATCAGAGGATTCTACAGGAGAATATCAGGCAATCAGTCTGTGAGCTGAAGCTGAAGCGCAGCTGGGTCATGCAGCAAGACAATGATCCAAAACACACAATCAAGTCTACATGAAAATGGCTAAAAAGCAACAAATGTGATGTTTTGGAATGGCCTAGTCATATTCCAGACCTAATCCCAATTGTGATGTTGTGACAGGACTTGAAACGAGCAGTTCATGCTTGAACACAAATGTCGCTGAAGTAAAGCAGTTCTGCATGGAAGAGTGGGCCAAAATTCCTCCACAGCGACGTGAGAGACTGATCAACAACTACAGGAAGCATTTGGTTGCAGTCATTGCAGCTAAAGGTGGCACAACCAGTTATTGAGTGTAAGGGGGCAATTACTTTTTCACACAGGGGAATTGGGTGTTGCATAACTGTTAATTTGTTAAATAAATTGTTATTTGTAAACTCAGGTTCCCTTTCTCTAATATTAGGTTTTGGTTGAAGATCAGTATCAAAAATATGCAAAAATAGAGAAAATCAGAAAGGGGGTAAATATGTTTTCACGGCACTGTATATGTTTTGACCGTGACAGTTTACAATCTAAGGTAACACCAAGTAATTTAGTCTCCTCAACTCGTACACATCAATCCAGAGCATCCCAAACATGCTCAATGGGTGACATGTCTGGTGAGTATGCAGGCCATGGAACAATTGAGACATTTTCAACTTCCAGGAATTGTGTATAGATCCTTGCAACATGGGGCCGTGCATTATCATGCAACATGAGGTAATGGAGGCGGATGAATGGCACGACATGGGCCTCAGGATCTCGTCACGATATCTCTGTGCATTCAAATTGCCATCAATAAAATGCAATTCTGTTTGTTGTCCGTAGCTTATGTCTGCCCATACCATAACCCCACTGCCACCATGGGGCACTCTGTTCACAACGTTGACATCAGCAAACCGCTCGCCCACACAACGCCATACACGTGGTTGTGAGGCTGGTTGGACGTACTGCCAAATTCTCTAAAACGACATTGGAGGTGGCTTATGGTAGAGAAATGAACATTCAATTCTCTGGCAACAGCTCTGGTGGGCATTCCTGCAGACAGCATGCCAGTTGCATGCTCCCTCAAAACTTGAGACATCTGTGGCATTGTCTTGTGTGACAAAACTGCACATTTTAGAGTGGCCTTCTATTGTCCCCAGCACAAGGTGCACCTGTGTAATGATCATGCTATTTAATCAGCTTCTTGGTATGCCAGAGCTGTCAGGTGGATGGATTATCTTGGCAAAGCAGAAATGCTCACAGGGATGTAAACACATTTGTTCACAACATTTTAGATTAATAAACTTTTTGTGCATATGGAACATTTCTGGGATCTTTTAATTTCAGCTCATGAAACATGGGACCAACACTTTACATGTTGTGTTTATATTCAGTGTAGATAGATAGCTCTGAATCCACGATATGGTAGAGGTTGAAAATCCATAAAACAGGTTATGGTCAATAATATTACATTTTTTGTCATTTAGCAGACGCTCTTATCCAGAGCGACTTACAGTTAGTGCATACATAATTTTATATACTGGCCCCCCGTGGGAATCAAACCCATAACCCTGGCGTTGCAAACGCCATGCTCTACCAACTGAGCTACATCCCTGCCAGCCATTCCCTCCCCTACCCTGGGCCAATTGTGCGCCGCCCCATGGGTCTCCCGGTAGCGGCTGGCTACGACAGAGCCTGGATTCGAACCAGGATCTCTAGTGGCACAGCTAGCACTGCGATGCAGTGCCTTAGACCACTGCGCCACTCGGGAGTATATAATATCAAAGGCTGCACTGAAATCTAACAGTATCAAATCAAATCAAATCAAATTTTATTGGTCACATGCGCCGAATACAACAGGTGCAGACATCACAGTGAAATGCTTACTTACAGCCCTTAACCAACAGTGCATTTATTTTTAACAAAAAAAGTAAAAATAAAACAACAACAAAAAAAGTGTTGAGAAAAAAAAGAGCAGAAGTAAAATAAAATAACAGTAGGGAGGCTATATATACAGGGGGGTACCGTTGCAGAGTCAATGTGCGGGGGCACCGGCTAGTTGAGGTAGTTGAGGTAATATGTACATGTGGGTAGAGTTAAAGTGACTATGCATAAATAATTAACAGAGTAGCAGCAGCGTAAAAAGGATGGGGTGGGGGGGCAGTGCAAATAGTCCGGGTAGCCATGATTAGCTGTTCAGGAGTCTTATGGCTTGGGGGTAGAAGCTGTTGAGAAGTCTTTTGGACCTAGACTTGGCTGGGACACAGCTCCCACAATCTTCTTATTATCAATTTCTTTCAACCAATCATCAGTCATTTGTGTCAGTGCAGTACATGTCGAGTGCCCTTCTCTATAAGCATGTTGAAAGTCTGCTGTTAACTTGTTTACAGAGAAATAGCGTTGTATTTGGTCAAACACCATTTTTTCCAACAGTTTGATAAGAGCTGGCAACAAGCTGATAGGTCTGCTGTTAGAACCAGTAAAGGCCGCTTTACCACTCTTGGGTAGCGGAATGACTTTGGCTTCCCTCCAGGCCTGAGGACAAACACCTTCCTCTAGGCTCAGATTAAAGACATGACAGATAAGAGTGGCAATAGAGTCAGCTACCATCCTCAGTAGCTTTCCATCTAAGTTGTCAATGCCAGGAGGTTTGGCATTATTGATAGATAACAATACTTTTTCCACCTCTCCCACACTAACTTTACAAAATTCAAACTTACAATGCTTTTCTTTCATTATTTGATTTACAATGCATGAATACGATGGCTCACTGTTCGTTGTTGACATTTCCTGCCTAAGTTTGCCCACTTTGCCAATGAAGTAATAATTTAAATAATTGGCAACGTCGAATAGTGTTTTGTGAGGAATAAAGCCATCTGATTCGATGAAAGATGGAGTTTAATTTGTCTTTCTGCCCATCATTTCATTTAAAGTACTCCAAAGATGTTATTTATATCATTGATCTTGGCTTCATAATACAGTTTCTTCTTCTTTTTGTTGAGTTTAGTCACATCATTTCTCTATTTGCAGTGAGTCAGCCAGTCAGATGTGCAGCCAGACTTATTATCCACTCCTTTTGCCCCGTCTCTTTCAACCAGACAGTTTTTCAATTCCTCATCAATCCATGGAGCCATAATAGTTCTAACAGTCAGTTTCATAACAGGTGCATGTTTATGAATTGAGTCAATAAGTATTCAACCCCTTTGTTATGGCAAGCCTAAATAAGTTCAGGAGTAAAAATGTGCTTAGGAAATAATCACATAATAAGGTGCATTGACTCACTCTGTGTGCAATAATAGTGTTTAACATTATTTTTTTAATGACTATGTGACCTCTGTACCCCAGACATACAATTATCTATAAGGTCCCTAAGTCGAGCAGTGAATTTCAAACACAGATTCAATCACAAAGACCAGTGTGGTTTTCCAATGCCTCGCAAAGAAGGGCACCTATTGGTAGATGGGTAAAAAATAAAGCAGACATTTGAATATCCCTTTGAGCATGGTGAAGTTATTAATTACACCTTGGATGGTGTATCAATACACCCAGTCACTACAAAGATACAGGCATCCTTCCTAACTCTGTGTTGTATTGGATTTGCCCCAAACATAATACTTTGTATTCAGGACAAAAAGTGAATTGCTTTGCAATATTTATTGTCAAGCATGGTGGTGGCTGCATCATGTTATGGGTATGCTTGTAATTGTTAAGGACTGGGGAGTTTTCAGGATAAAATATTAATGTCATGGAGCTAAGCACAGGCAAAATCCTAGAGGAAAACCTGGTTCAGTCTGCTTTCCACCAGACAATGGGAGATGAATTCACCTTTCAGCAGGACAATAACCTAAAACACAAGGCCAAAATCTACACTGGAGTCGCTAGAAGACAGTGAATGTTCCTTAGTGGCTGAGTTACAGTTTTGACTTAAATCTACTTGAAAATCTACGGCAAGACCTGAAAATGGTTGTCTATCAATGATCAACAACCAATTTGACAAAGCTTGAGGAATTTTGAAAAGAATCATGGGTAAATGTTGCACAATCCAGGTGTGGAAAGCTCTTAGAGACTTACCCAGAAACACTCAAAGCTGTGATCACTGCCAAAGGTGATTCTACAAAGTATTGATCAATTTGCAAACATTTCTAAAACCACGTTTTTACTTTGTCATTATGGGGTATTTGTGTGTAGATTATGTTTTTTTGTTGCTTTTATCCACATCAAAATCAGTCTGTAACACAACAAAATGTGGAATAAGTCAAGGGGTGTGAATACTTTCTGAAGGCACTGTATCTGCACTCTATAGGAAATCCCCTTTGAGTCAAAGTGTGAGCACCTATAGCTGTGGTGGTCATAAGTCTGTTGTCAGGTAGGTTTATTAAAGGGTTTGCCCCATGTCCTTGTCATTGTTTTTCTACCCTGCCATGATTTTCTCACACATGACGTCTGTCTGTCTGTGTCCCTCTCTCTCTGTTTCTCTATCTCTGTTTCTCTCTCTGATTCTCTCTCTGTTTCTCTCTGTTTCTCTCTCTGTTTCTCTCTCTCTCTCTCTCGTTCTCTCTCCCTCTCTCTCTCGCTCTCTCTCTTTCTCTCTCCCTCTTTCTCCTGTGGAAAACCATGTCTGCTGTAGTGCTTGGCATTCCTGCGGTTTGACTGGCACTTCCTGTCCTGAACGAGAAGCACGGCTGCAGTAAAGAACATTCCGACAGTGTTGTAGATTATTTTCTGTTTTTTTTTTCGTCTTAACTTAACTTTATTTTTTATTAGTTCAGTTTGTCTTTCTTGAATGAAAATAAAACATTAGCCTCTTATGTAAGTATGTAATGTATTTATATAGAGTTTTAAATTACTGTTGTTTGTTCACTGGCATAATAACAACAGGATATGCCTAATTGTAGATTTATAGACATAAGAGTGAATTGGATTGTGGGTAATAGTACCAGAACCACAAGTCAGTTTCAATGCTAGCTAATACAGGAAGTACAACTACAAAGTTACTCTGTCTCAGTCAGTGTCCCTTTACACACAGTACACACATACGCGCTCACACAAACATATACTGAACACACACACAAACTGAAACCCCCCCCACACACGCACACACGGGCGTCACCTTCCATGCTTACGTGTACCCGTGTAACGTAACAACCAGACAGCCATTTACAATGGGCTGATTGCTCTCCTTTTCCGTTTGCTGTTTGTCATCCACCTGCCTGTGTAAACCCTGCTTTGTTCCTGACTTACTGGTTGCCCTTTTTCCACTGCAAACACACACGCACGCATGCACACACACACAAACACACACACACACACACACACACACACACACACACACACACACACACACACACACACACACACACACACACACACACACACACACACACACACTGACTGTAATCCATTTATACAGCTGCAGGTTTTCAGAGAGAGAGAGAGAGAGAGAGAGCACAACAGCTGTGTGTTACTCCTAGATTTTGCTTGGAGACAGACAGACAGACAGACAGTCACCGTGCAGACCCGGCGCTGGCCTGTGTGTGTTATTAACGAACCAGCCGGCCCAACAACAGCTACATTTAGAAAGTCCTGGGCTTCTCGAATAAAAAAACAAACCGTCAACAACAATGAAGGGTGAACTGCTAATAGAGTTAAAGCCAGCTGCCATAACTTTGTACTCAGGTTTAAACTAGTTCTCTGTCAGCGGCAGCTAGGCTATAGCCTACTCATAATGACTACCCCCTGTGCTACAGTGAAAGTCGATAATTGGACAATGTGTTCACTTGGCTATAGAGCGTATAGAGTTTCAGAGTCACTACTGTCCTCGTTCAACATGGAGGTTTAAAAGGGCAATCTGCAGTTCACAATTAATGGGTGTATATCATAAATTTAAAAGTAAAAAAATATGCATGTAGCAATCGCAGATTTCCCCTTTAACTAAACCACACTGGGAACAGTTGGTCTGTCAGTCTTCTCAACAGTAAAGCCCGGATATAAACAGAGTAATCAATCAATCAACCGTGCTGTGCCAAAATGATGGTAAAAGCTGTTTTGGCTGTTTACATTGCTCATACATCTACGGCCAGGAGTTTCTCCTGGTCAGGTTATGTTGGCTGATGAGAATGGCGCCGGAGAAGATGGCTGCCGTTTTACAGCCCTCTAACCAATTGTACTATTATGTGTGTTTTTTCGCGTTATTTGTAATTTATTCTGTACATAATGTTTCTGCCACCGTCTCTTATGACCAAAAAGAGCTTCTGGATATCAGGACAGCGATTACTCACCTCGTAATGGATGAAGATTTTTTCTTCAACGAGTCGGACGCGAAGGATATTCTACAGACACCCGACATGGCCCAAATCCCCATCATTCGCATGAGGAAGAGACGGAGATATCGTGGACGTAGGTCGGGGTGCCTTGTGGTCCTCTGTGGTCCTCTGTAGCTCAGCTGGTAGAGCACGGCGCTTGTAACGCCAAGGTAGTGGGTTCGATCCCCGGGACCACCCATACGCAAAAATGTATGCACGCATGACTGTAAGTCACTTTGGATAAAAGCGTCTGCTAAATGGCATATTATTTATATTATTATATTATAAGGATCCGACGGCGAGCGAGTAAACTGCCTCTTCCATCAATCCTATTAGCCAATGTTCAATCATTTGAGAACAAATTGGATGACCTATGACTAAGGTTATTCTACCAACTGGACATTAAAAACTGTAATATCTTATGTTTCACCCGAGTCGTGGCTGAACGACGACATGGACAACATACAGCTAGCAGGCTATACACTACATCAGCAGGATAGAACAGCTGACTCCGGTAAGACAAGGGGTGGCGGTCTGTGTATATTTGTAAACAACAGCTGGTGCATAAAATCAAATACTAAGGAAGTATCGAGGTTTTGCTCGCCTGAGGTAGAGTATCTCATGATAAGCTGTAGACCACACTATTTACCAAGAGAGTTTTCATCTATATTTTTTGTAGCTGTCTACCTACCACCACAAACCGATGCTGGCACTACGATTGCACTCAATGAGCTGTATAAGGCCATAACTAAACAGGAAAATGCTCATCCAGAGGCAGCACCTCTAGTGGCCGGGGACTTTAATGCAGGGAAACTTAAATCCATTCTGCCTAATTTCTATCATCATGTTAAATTTGCAACCAGAGGAAAAAAAACTCTAGACCACCTTTACTCCACACACAGAGACGCATACAAAGCTCTCCCTCGCCCTCCATTTGGCAAATCTGACCATAACTCTATCCTCCTGATTCCTGCTTATAAGCAAAAACTAAAGCAGGAAGCACCAGTGACTCGGTTAATAAAAAAGTGGTCAGATGACGCGGATGCTAAGCTACAGGACTGTTTTGCTAGCACAGACTGGAATATGTTCCGGGATTCTTCAGATAGCATTGAGGAGTACACCACATCAGTCACCGGCTTCATCAATAAGTGCATCGATGACGTCGTCCCCACAGTGACCGTACGTACATACCCCAACCAGAAGCCATGGATTACAGGCAACATCTGCACTGAGCTAAAGGGTAGAGCTGCCGCTTTCAAGGAGCGGGACTCTAACCCGGAAGTTTACAAGAAATCCCGCTATGCCCTCCGACGAACCATCAAACAGGCAAAGAGTCAATACAGGACTAAGATTGAATCGTACTACACCGGCTCTGATGCTCGTCGGATGTGGCAGGGCTTGAAAACTATTACAGACTACAAAGGGAAGCACAGCCGCGAACTGCCCAGTGACACAAGCCTACCAGACGAGCTAAATCACTTCTATGCTCGCTTCGAGGCAAGCAACACTGAAGCATGCATGAGAGCATCAGCTGTTCCGGATGACTATGTGATCACACTTTCCGTAGCCAATGTGAGTAAGACTTTTAAGCAGGTCAACATTCACAAGGCTGCAGGGCCAGACGGATTACCAGGACGTGTACTCCAACTGGCAAGTGTCTTCACTGACATTTTCAACATGTCCCTGACTGAGTCTGTAATACCAACATGTTTCAAGCAGACCACCATAGTCCCTGTGCCCAAGGACACTAAGATAACCTGTCTAAATGACTACCGACCCGTAGAACTCACGTCTGTAGCCATGAAGTGCTTTGAAAGGCTGGTCATGGCTCACATCAACACCATTATCCCAGAAACCCTAGACCCACTCCAATTTGCATACCGCCCCAACAGATCCACAGATGATGCAATCTCTATTGCACTCCACACTGCCCCTTCCCACCTGGACAAGAGAAACACCTACGTGAGAATGCTATTCATTGACTACAGCTCAGCGTTCAACACCATAGTGCCCTCAAAGCTCATCACTAAGCTAAGGATCCTGGGACTAAACACCTCCCTCTGCAACTGGATCCTGGACTTCCTGACGGGCCGCCCCCAGGTGGTAAGGGTAGGTAACAACACGTCTGCCACGTCTGCCACGCTGATGCTACTCTGTTAATTATTTATGCATAGTCACTTTAACTCTACCCACATGTACATATTACTTCAACTACCTCAACTAGCCGGTTGATTTATTTTACTTCTGCTCTTTTTTTCTCAACACTTTTTTGTTGTTGTTTTATTTTACTTTTATATTAAAAAATAAATGCACTGTTGGTTAAGGGCTGTAAGTAAGCATTTCACTGTAATGTCTGCACCTGTTGTATTTGGCGCATGTGGCCAATACAATTTGATTTGATTTGATTTGATCCTCAACACGGGGGCCCCTCAGGGGCGCGTGCTCAGTTCCCTCCTGTAATTCCTGTTCACCCATGACTGCATGGCCAAGCACGACTCCAACACCATCATTAAGTTTGCCGATGACACAACAGTGGTAGGACTGATCACTGACAACGATGAGACAGCCTATAGGGAGGAGGTCAGAGACCTGGCAGTGTGGTGCCAGGATAACAACCTCTCCCTCAATGTGATCAAGACAAGGAGATGATTGTGGACTACAATAAAAAAAAGAGGACTGAGCACGCCCCCATTCTCATCGACGGGGCTGTAGTGGAACAGGTTGAGAGCTTCAAGTTCCTCTGTGTCCATATCACCAACAAACTATCATGGTCCAAACACACAAAGACAGTCGTGAAGAGGGCACGACAAAACCTATTCCCCCTCAGGAGACTGAAAATATTTGGCATGGGTCCTCAGATCCTCGAAAAGTTATACAGCTGCACCATCGAGAGCATCCTGACTGGTTGCATCACCGCCTGGTATGGCAACTGCTCGGCCTCCGACCGCAAGGCACTACAGAGGGTAGTGCGTACGGCCCAGTACATCACTGGGGTCAAGCTTCCTTCCATCCAGGACCCCTGGGGTCAAGCTTCCTGCCATCCAGGACCACTGGGGTCAAGCTTCCTGCCATCCAGGACCACTGGGGTCAAGCTTCCTGCCATCCAGGACCACTGGGGTCAAGCTTCCTGCCATCCAGGACCTCTATACCAGGCTTACTGTTTGTTGTCTGATTTTTGTCTTGGTGTTGTTCTTTTCACAGGTTTGGTTGGAGTGTCTTGATGCACTGGCAAGTCATTTACAGGTAACAGGAGGTTCCGGTGCAGCACACGAAGAGCTTTGTCTCCAGATTCTGACTGGATCTTATACACTGGACCCTCTCTAATTCCCTCCACAACTCTGTGTACTGTCTTCTCCCAGTAAGCACGGAGTGTCCCGGGGCCACCTCATTCCGATAGGTTCCTCACAAGGACTCGATCACCTGGCTGTAGAGTGTCACCTTTGACACCTTTGTCGTGGTACTTCTTCCCTTTCGCTGAGGACTTTTGACTGTTCTCAGAAGTGATTTTGTATGCGTCTTGCATCTTTGTTGCCCACTTCTCTGCGAATGTTTGTTGGGTTCTTGTCACTGTTTCTGGTTTGAGGTTGAACAGTAGGTCGATGGGAAGGCGTGGGGCTCTGCCACACAGCAGGAAAAATGGTGAGTATCCCGTTGCCTTGTGCCTTGTACAGTTATAGGCATGGACGATGTTTGGTAGATGGTCTTTCCACTCTGTCTTCTTCTCTTCTTCCAGAGTACGGAGCATCTGCAGGAGTGTTCTATTCATCCTTTCCACAGGCTTCCATTGTGGAGGGTATGGGATAGTTCGAGAGTGTGAGATCCCTGCAAGCTGCTGGAGTCTCTGGAACAGGTTGTTCTCGAACTCTCGCCCTTGGTCGTGATGAAGCTTACTAGGATAGCCAAACCGAGGAATGAAGTCTTGGAATATCTTCTCAGCTGCAGTTTTTCCTCTTGTTCTTCATTGGGTAGGCCTGTGCAAAGCGTGTGAAATGATCGACCAGTACAAGAATACATACATTTTCATATTGGTCCCATGTGGGAATTGAACCCACAACCCTGGCTTTGCAAGCGCCATGCTCTACCAACTGATTCCCACTGAGCCATTCTGGCTAGACACTCAACAGTGAGTAGATGAGGATCAGTTACCCTCCCCTTGCCCCTCCTCGCCTCCTCCTTTAATACCGTAAACCGGTAACTTAAACCGGTAACGTAAGTCTGACCTTTTCTTTTAACTCAACAAGAAAGAAAAACAAGAAAAGAAAAGGAATGAAGACCTGTGTCCAGTAACACACCTAGTGATCACCAGTAAATATCCTATCTCCTGCCTCCTGCCTCCTTCCTCCTACATCCTGCCTCCTACATCCTGCCTCCTTCCTCCTACATCCTGCCCCCTACCTCCTGCTTCCTACCTCCTGCCCCCCACCTCCTGCCTCCTACCTCCTGCCTCCTACCTCCTGCCTCCTGCCTCCTGCCTCCTGCCTCCTGCCTCCTGCCTACTACGTCCTGCCTCCTGCCTCCTGCCTCCTGCCTCCTGCCTCCTTACCTCCTGCCTCCTACCTCCTGCCTCCTGACTCCTACCTCCTACCAATCTGCCTCCTGCCTCCTTCCTCCTACCTCCTACCTCCTACCCCCTGCCTCCTACCTACTACCTCCTGCCTCCTGCCTCCTACCTCCTGCCTCCTACCTCCTGACTCCTACCTACTACCTCCTACCTCCTGCCTCATATCTACTACCTCCTACCTCCTGCCTCCTGCCTCCTGCCTCCTGCCTCCTGCCTCCTGCCACCTACCTACTACCTCATGCCTCCTGCCTCCTGCCTCCTACCTCCTGCCTCATACCTCCTGCCTCATAACTCCTGCCTCCCACCTCCTGCTTCCTACCTCATGCCTCCTACCTCCTGCTTCATACCTCCTGCCCCCTACCTCCTGCCTCCTACCTCCTACCTCCTACCTCCTACCTCCTGCCTCCTGCCTCCATCCTCCTGCCTCCTGCCCCTACCTCCTGCCCCCTACCCCCTACCTCCTGCCTTCTACCTCCTGCCTCCTTCCTCCTACATCCTGCCACCTACCTCCTGCCCCTGCATTCTGCCTCCTACCTCCTACCTCCTGCCTCCTGCCTCCTGCCTCCTACCTCCTGCCCCCTACCTCCTGCCCCTGCATTCTGCCTCCTTCCTCCTACCTCCTGCCTCCTACCTCCTGCCTCCTGCCTCCTGCCTCCTGCCTCCTGCCTCCTGCCTCCTATCTCCTACCTCCTGCCTCCTACCTCTTACATCCTGCCTCCTACCTCCTGCCTCATAACTCCTGCCTCCTACCTCCTGCTTCATACCTCCTGCCCCCTACCTCCAGAAGCTGTGCCCGGCGCCGGCCAGGCTGCAGAATGACCACTGCATGGTCTACTACATGGTCTACCCTCCCTGCTACTGGGCATGCTGCTTCATCCCCTGTCCTCCAGACATGGCATTCAGTGTCTGTGTCCCCAATGGCACCCTATTCCCTACAGTTGAAGTCGGAAGTTTACATACACCTTAGACAAATACATTTACAACTCAGTTTTTCTCACAATTCCTGACATTTAATCCTGTTAGGATCACCACTTTATTTTAAGAATGTGAAATGTCAGAATAATAGTAGAGAGAATTATTTATTTCAGCTTTTATTTATTTCATCACATTCCCAGTGGGTCAGAAGTTTACATACACTCAATTAGTATTTGGTAGCATTGCCTTTAAATTGTTTAACTTGGGTCAAACGTCTCGGGCAGCCTTCCACAAGCTTCCCACAATAAGTTGGGTGAATTTTGGCCCATTCCTCCTGACAGAGCTGGTGTAACTGAGTCAGGTTTGTAGGCCTCCTTGCTCGCACACGCTTTTTCAGTGCTGCCCACACATTTTCTATAGGATTGAGGTCAGGGCTTTGTGATGGCCACTCCAATACCTTGACTTTGTTGTCCTTAAGACATTTTGCCACAACTTTGGAAGTATGCTTGGGGTCATTGTCCATTTGGAAGACCCATTTGCGACCAAGCATTAACTTCCTGACTGATGTCTTGAGATGTTGCTTCAATATATCCACATGTTTTTCCTTCCTCATGATGCCATCTATTTTGTGAAGTGCACCAGTCCTTCCTGCAGCAAAGCACCCCCACAGCATGATGCTGCCACCCCCGTGCTTCACGGTTGGGATGGTGTTCTTCGGCATGCAAGCTTTCCCCTTTTTCCTCCAAACATAACGATGGTCATTATGGCCAAACAGTTCTATTTCTGTTTCATCAGACCAGAGGACATTTCTTCAAAAAGTACGATCTTTGTCCCCATGTGCAGTTGCAAACCGTAGTCTGGCTTTTTTATGGCGGTTTTGGTGCAGTGGCTTCTTCCTTGCTGAGCGGCCTTTCAGGTTGTGTTGATATAGGACTTGTTTTACTGTGGATATAGATACTTTTGTACCTGTTTCCTCCAGCATCTTCACAAGGTCCTTTGCTGTTGTTCTGGGATTGATTTACACTTTTCGCACCAAAGTACATTCATCTCTAGGAGACAGAACGCGTCTCCTTCCTGAGCGGTATGACGGCTGCGTGGTCCCATGGTGTTTATAATTGCGTACTATTGTTTGTAAAGATGAACGTGGTACCTTCAGGCGTTTGGAAATTTCTCCCAAGTATGAACCAGACTTGTGGAGGTCTACAATTTTTTTTCGGAGGCCTTGGCTGATTTCTTTTGATTTTCCCATGATGTCAAGGAAAGAGGCACTGAGTTTGAAGGTAGGCCTTGAAATACATCCACAGGTACACCTCCAATTGACTCAAATGATGCCAATTAGCCTATCAGAAGCTTCTAAATCCATGACATCATTTTCTGGAATTTTCCAAGCTGTTTAAAGGCACAGTCAACTTAGTGTATGTAAACTTCTGACCCGCTGGAATTGTGATACAGTAAATTATAAGTGAAATAATCTGTCTGTAAACAATTGTTGGAAAAAATTACTTGTGTCATGCACAAAGTAGATGTCCTAACCGACTTGCCAAAACTATAGTTTGTTAACAAGAAATTTGTGGAGTGGTTGAAAAAACGAGTTTTTTATGACTCCAACCTAAGTGTATGTAAACTTCCGACTTCAACTGTATATAGTGCACTACTTTTGACCAGGGCCCTGCAGTGTCATTGATCGTATCCAATCCAAACCAAATCAGTATTCACAAGCAACAGCTGCAATAACAGTGGAGATAGCCTTCACCGTTCCAAATGTAACGTGTCACTGGACAGTAATGTAGGTTTGAACTGCAAACAGTGCAAACAAGCCAAATAATCCTAAATGCCAGGAAATATAGGTCAGTGAGTACAGAACTCTACTCAGAGGGTGTCCCTTTATCTCTTTTTTGGGAGATAAAGGGACACTTTTTTAGACCTATAGGAAATATAGGTCAGTGAGTAACTCTACTCAGGGGTGTCTTATTTTCTCTTCGGTCTGTCGTTGTATTGCTTTCGTAATGTTTCCCTCTAGTCATGCTCCTTTATGGCTGTGAGGTAAGATAAGTCCCTGTTGACTTTCGGCCACCATCCATCTCTACTTTATCCCCAGAGTTGGTCTCTCTTCACAGTGACTCCTCTCATCCTGGCTCTGTCGGGCCTGATGTGAGATTATCGTACAATGGGTCGATCCCACATGGTACCATATTCCCTATCGTACAATGGGTCCATCCCACATGGTACCATATTCCCTATATAGTGCACTACTTAGGATCTGACCCCATGGGGCTCTGGTCAAAACTAGTGCACTTAATGGGAAATGGGGGGGGGGGGGGCATTTGGGATATACCCCCAGTCTCTCTTTTGACATGAACAGCCCTTGGATGTTTCAGACTGCAGCTTACTGCACTTTAACACTTTAACGAGCTGCAGCTAGCACCCTCACTCCAGTTCTGACTGACTCACGAATCCTCTCCAGCATCTCCTCTGTTCTGACTGACTCACCAATCCTCTCCAGCATCTCCTCTGTTCTGACTGACTCACCAATCCTCTCCAGCATCTCCTCTGTTCTGACTGACTCACCAATCCTCTCCAGCATCTCCTCTGTTCTGACTGACTCACCAATCCTCTCCAGCATCTCCTCTGTTCTGACTGACTCACCAATCCTCTCCAGCATCTCCTCTGTTCTGACTGACTCACCAATCCTCTCCAGCATCTCCACTGTTCTGACTGACTCACCAATCCTCTCCAGCATCTCCTCTGTTCTGACTGACTCCCCAATCCTCGCCATCATCTCCTCTGTTCTGACTGACTCACCGATCCTCGCCAGCATCTCCTCTGTTCTGACTAAATCTCTGTTTCCTCCTCCTCCTCCTCCTCCTCCTCCTCTTCCTCTTCCACCTCCTCCTCTTCCTCCTCCACCTCCTCCTCCTCCTCCTCCTCTTCCTTCACCACTAAAGCAGCAAATAGATACAGTAAATACAGAGCTCAAAGAAACACTGAGTCAGCCGAGATTTCCCAAACTCCTTTGGGATTAAAGGGGAACGTGGGGTTAAGAGCAACATTCCAACCTCTGGTGGCGCTCATCCACTCCATGCAACCCAAAGCGGCACGAGGCGAGGCGAGTCCCTCCCAATCTGACTGCCGTTAGAGCCAAGTCAATCTCAGGTCGAGTCCCTCCCAATCTGACTGCCATTAGAGCCAAGTCAATCTCAGGTCGAGTCCCTCCTAATCAGATTGCCATTAGAGCCAAGTCAATCTCAGGTCGAGTCCCTCCCAATCTGACTGCCATTAGAGCCAAGTCAATCTCAGGTCGAGTCCCTCCTAATCAGATTGCCATTAGAGCCAAGTCAATCTCAGGTCGAGTCCCTCCTAATCAGATTGCCATTAGAGCCAAGTCAATCTCAGGTCGAGTCCCTCCTAATCAGATTGCCATTAGAGCCAAGTCAATCTCAGGTCGAGTCCCTCCCAATCTGACTGCCATTAGAGCCAAGTCAATCTCAGGTCGAGTCCCTCCTAATCAGATTGCCATTAGAGCCAAGTCAATCTCAGGTCGAGTCCCTCCCAATCTGACTGCCATTAGAGCCAAGTCAATCTCAGGTCGAGTCCCTCCTAATCAGATTGCCATTAGAGCCAAGTCAATCTCAGGTCGAGTCCCTCCTAATCAGATTGCCATTAGAGCCAAGTCAATCTCAGGTCGAGTCCCTCCTAATCAGATTGCCATTAGAGCCAAGTCAATCTCAGGTCGAGTCCCTCCCAATCTGACTGCCATTAGAGCCAAGTCAATCTCAGGTCGAGTCCCTCCTAATCAGATTGCCATTAGAGCCAAGTCAATCTCAGGTCGAGTCCCTCCCAATCTGACTGCCGTTAGAGCCAAGTCAATCTCAGGTCGAGTCCCTCCTAATCAGATTGCCATTAGAGCCAAGTCAATCTCAGGTCGAGTCCCTCCCAATCTGACTGCCATTAGAGCCAAGTCAATCTCAGGTCGAGTCCCTCCTAATCAGATTGCCATTAGAGCCAAGTCAATCTCAGGTCGAGTCCCTCCCAATCTGACTGCCATTAGAGCCAAGTCAATCTCAGGTCGAGTCCCTCCCAATCAGATTGCCATTAGAGCCAAGTCAATCTCAGGTCGAGTCCCTCCTAATCAGATTGCCATTAGAGCCAAGTCAATCTCAGGTCGAGTCCCTCCTAATCAGATTGCCATTAGAGCCAAGTCAATCTCAGGTCGAGTCCCTCCCAATCTGACTGCCATTAGAGCCAAGTCAATCTCAGGTCGAGTCCCTCCTAATCAGATTGCCATTAGAGCCAAGTCAATCTCAGGTCGAGTCCCTCCTAATCAGATTGCCATTAGAGCCAAGTCAATCTCAGGTCGAGTCCCTCCTAATCAGATTGCCATTAGAGCCAAGTCAATCTCAAGTCGAGTCCCTCCCAATCTGACTGCCATTAGAGCCAAGTCAATCTCAGGTCGAGTCCCTCCTAATCAGATTGCCATTAGAGTCAATCTCAGGTCGAGTCCCTCCCAATCTGACTGCCGTTAGAGCCAAGTCAATCTCAGGTCGAGTCCCTCCTTGTGAGTTATGTTCCTTCTCCTTCACTTTTCTGCACTTTTCCAAGCTGGGAACACGCCCTCCAAAAATGTGCAGTTATCCATTTCCTCTCATGAAGAATGGAGAATGCCCAATATATCAATTCATCCCTGGTCTTTCCATGGCCATGGGTTAGTGTATAGATACAGTAGAGGCTAACTTCATTTATTAAGCTAGCGAGTGAAGGGGTGAGGGAGTGAAGACTCCAAAGGCCCCAGAACTCCAACCACAGCTATTCACAGTGCTATGGCTGACGTCATATCGCGTGTCTCTCCACGGGCTTGAAATGAACGGGACCACCCCAGAGCTTTGGTGGGGTTCCCCCACAGGAATAGAACATGAATGTCAACCTCCATAATTCACAGATATCTTTTTGAAATAAAAGCTTAGCAGGGTCTTCCCCTCCACCGCTAAGACAATGTGGGCTGTGAAAGGGAGGCGTGGAACAACAGTAACAGGGATGTAGATATTATCTTTAGAAAGGAACAGACAGTTTATCATGAATGTACTTTAGTTAATGCAAAAGTATTGTTATCCATCTAAGCACATTAGCACAACATAATTTATTAAATGTAAAGCACGTACATAATCATACATAGCGTATCCTATTTGATGTATAACAAGATGATGTGTAACCACGTGCATTTCATAGTGGAGTTGATAATACCAGCATAAGCACTATGATATGCAAAAGTAACACAGGGTTACAAACAGTGGGGAGAACAAGTATTTGATACACTGCCGATTTTGCAGGTTTTCCTACTTACAAAGCATGTAGAGGTCTGTCATTTTTATCATAGGTACACTTCAACTGTGAGATACAGAATCTAAAACAAAAATCCAGAAAATCAGATTGTATGATTTTTAAGTAATTAATTTGCATTTTATTGCATGACATAAGTATTTGATCACCTACCAACCAGTAAGAATTCTGGCTCTCACAGACCTGTTAGTTTTTCTTTAAGAAGCCCTCATGTTCTCCACTCATTACCTGTATTAACTGCACCTGTTTGAACTCGTTACCTGTATAAAAGACACCTGTCCACACACTCAATCAAACAGACTCCAACCTCTCCACAATGGCCAAGACCAGAGAGCTGTGTAAGGACATCAGGGATAAAATTGTAGACCTGCACAAGGCTGGGATGGGCTACAGGACAATAGGCAAGCAGCTTGGTGAGAAGGCAACAACTGTTGGCGCAATTATTAGAAAATGGAAGAAGTTCAAGATGACGGTCAATCACCCTTGGTCTGGGGCTCCATGCAAGATCTCACCTCGTGGGGCATCAATGATCATGAGGAAGGTGAGGGATCAGCCCAGAACTACACGGCAGGACCTGGTCAATGACCTGAAGAGAGCTGGGACCACAGTCTCAAAGAAAACCATTAGTAACACACTACGCCGTCATGGATTAAAATCCTGCAGCGCACGCAAGGTCCCCCTGCTCAAGCCAGCGCATGTCCAGGCCCGTCTGAAGTTTGCCAATGACCATCTGGATGATCCAGAGGAGGAATGGGAGAAGGTCATGTGGTCTGATGAGACAAAAATAGAGCTTTTTGGTCTAAACTCCACTCGCCGTGTTTGGAGGAAGAAGAAGGATGAGTACAACCCCAAGAACACCATCCCAACCGTGAAGCATGGAGGTGGAAACATCATTCTTTGGGGATGCTTTTCTGCAAAGGGGACAGGACGACTGCACCGCATTGAGGGGAGGATGGACAGGGCCATGTATCGCGAGATCTTGGCCAACAACCTCCTTCCCTCAGTAAGAGCATTGAAGATGGGTCGTGGCTGGGTCTTCCAGCGTGACAATGACCCGAAACACACAGCCAGGGCAACTAAGGAGTGGCTCCGTAAGAAGCATCTCAAGGTCCTGGAGTGGCCTAGCCAGTCTCCAGACCTGAACCCAATAGAAAATCTTTGGAGGGAGCTGAAAGTCCGTATTGCCCAGCGACAGCCCCGAAACCGGAAGAATCTGGAGAAGGTCTGTATGGAGGAGTGGGCCAGAATCCCTGCTGCAGTGTGTGCAAACCTGGTCAAGACCTACAGGAAACGTATGATCTCTGTAATTGCAAACAAAGGTTTCTGTACCAAATATTAAGTTCTGCTTTTCTGATGTATCAAATACTTATGTCATGCAATAAAATCCAAATTAATTACCAAATCATACAATGTGATTTTATGGATTTTTGTTTTAGATTCCGTCTCTCACAGTTGAAGTGTACCTATAATAAAAATTACAGACCTCTACATGCTTTGTAAGTAGGAAAACCTGCAAAATCGGCAGTGTATCAAATACTTGTTCTCCCCACTGTATGCTTCAGATTTGACAGTTTGTGTTTTACCAAGATGGCCGGACACAGCTGATGAAACACAAGTTTACTGGAATCCTCTGTCCATCCGAACGGGACGTGGGACAGCAGAGGAAGGGCTTGGAAAGTTTCACAGAAGAAGGAATGCTAAAATGTGTTGGGCTCATCCTGGTTCAGGCGCAGAACCTGAACCAAGGGGAAGGGCTGGAGGCTGGACTTAAACCTGAACTTGAACCAAGGGGAAGGGCTGGATGCTGGACTTAAACCTGAACTTGAACCAAGGGGAAGGGCTGGATGCTGGACTTAAACCTGAACTTGAACCAAGGGGAAGGGCTGGAGGCTGGACATGAACATGAACTTAACCAAGGGGAAGGGCTGGAAGCTGGACATGAACATGAACTTAACCAAGGGGAAGGGCTGGAGGCTGGACATGAACATGAACTTAACCAAGGGGAAGGGCTGGAAGCTGGACATGAACATGAACTTAACCAAGGGGAAGGGCTGGAGTCTGGACATGAACATGAACCAAGGTGAATGGCTGGAGGCTGGACATGAAAATGAATGAAGGGGAAGGGCTGGAGGCTGGACATGAACATGAACCAAGGGGAAGGGCTGGAGGCTGGACATGGTTTACTGGCTTGGCTTCCACTGAGGATAAAGGGCCCTTACCGGCTGACTGTTGGGTCTGACTGCTGGACAAGTGTGGATGGGATGTGGAAACAAGTGTGGATGGGATGTGGAAACAAGTGTGGATGGGATGTGGAAACAAGTGTGGATGGGATGTGGAAACAAGTGTGGATGGGATGTGGAAACAAGTGTGGATGGGATGTGGAAACAAGTGTGGATGGGATGTGGAAACAAGTGTGGATGGGATGTGGAAACCAGTGTGGATGGGATGTGGAAACCAGTGTGGATGGGATGTGGAAACAAGTGTGGATGGGATGTGGAAACCAGTGTGGATGGGATGTGGAAACCAGTGTGGATGGGATGTGGAAACCAGTGTGGATGGGATGTGGAAACAAGTGTGGATGGGATGTGGAAACCAGTGTGGATGGGATGTGGAAACCAGTGTGGATGGGATGTGGAAACAAGTGTGGATGGGATGTGGAAACAAGTGTGGATGGGATGTGGAAACAAGTGTGGATGGGATGTGGAAACAAGTGTGGATGGGATGTGGAAACAAGTGTGTGTGTGCATTCATACATGACTGCATGTGTGTCTGTGTGTGTATGAGAAACACACAGAGAAGGTATTGTTGTCTGGGATGTGGGATATGTGTCAGTGTGTGTGTCTGCTTTAGGGACGATCTCTGCGTGGAACATCTGTGGTGCAGACTGGAACCCCTTGTCTGTCTGTCCTACCAGCATCCTGTGACAGGGCTGGCTGTGTGGAAGGACAGACCGATGATCTGGAATGGGCGGACATCACCCCAACATTCTATTTCCCCACTACAGAGGCACACGGGAGAAGAATCGCTCTCTTTGACAAGCTGAACCAAAAATAATACATCCCTAAAGCACCACCTTGATTGAAACAGCAGAGAAACCCAACAATTTGAAAAATAGTTTGAAAAATATTTTATATGATATTTCTTTTCAGCTCTATAGTCAACCAATTTGATAAATTCAATAAATATATCACTTTCCAACATAAAAACAGTTCATCCATTCCAAAGTGTTAACATTCTAGAACATGGGAAGGCGAAGGAGAGGTGATGTGCATTTCTTAAGATTGACATACATGTTCCATCATCTACAGGAGTACACACGTACCTGATCAATAATCTACAGGAGTACACACCTACCTGATCAATAATCTACAGGAGTACACGTACCTGATCAATAATCTACAGGAGTACACACGTACCTGATCAATAATCTACAGGAGTACACACCTACCTGATCAATAATCTACAGGAGTACACACGTACCTGATCAATAATCTACAGGAGTACACACCTACCTGATCAATAATCTACAGGAGTACACGTAACTGATCAATAATCTACAGGAGTACACACCTACCTGATCAATCATCTACAGGAGTACACACCTACCTGATCAATCATCTACAGGAGTACACACGTACCTGATCAATAATCTACAGGAGTACACGTACCTGATCAATCATCTACAGGAGTACACGTACCTGATCAATAATCTACAGGAGTACACACGTACCTGATCAATAATCTACAGGAGTACACACCTACCTGATCAATCATCTACAGGAGTACACACGTACCTGATCAATAATCTACAGGAGTACACACCTACCTGATCAATCATCTACAGGAGTACACACGTACCTGATCAATAATCTACAGGAGTACACACCTACCTGATCAATCATCTACAGGAGTACACACCTACCTGATCAATAATCTACAGGAGTACACACCTACCTGATCAATAATCTACAGGAGTACACACCTACCTGATCAATCATCTACAGGAGTACACACGTACCTGATCAATAATCTACAGGAGTACACGTACCTGATCAATAATCTACAGGAGTACACACGTACCTGATCAATAATCTACAGGAGTACACACCTACCTGATCAATCATCTACAGGAGTACACACCTACCTGATCAATAATCTACAGGAGTACACACCTACCTGATCAATAATCTACAGGAGTACACACGTACCTGATCAATAATCTACAGGAGTACCCACATGCATGCATATAAATAACCATATAAATACAGAAACATCCAGGCCCAGCCTAGGGGTCAGATATAATCTATGCAGAAATGTTAAATAGATTAATTTCTTCTGAACAGAATTGGACACTTTGTACATGTTTTTCCAGATATTTTCCCATGTTTCAGGAGAAAGGTGGACAGCACAATTGTACACCGTAGCATACAGAAGATCTGGGGTTATTAAGGGTTTTATAAAGTTGACTAGCTAATAGATGTGTGTCTTTTGGACTTAAACATTTCAATACGTTTGTTTTCCAGTTCATATTTTTTTTGGGGGGGGCTTTACTCCAAGGTAGTTAACTCCTTCTGGAGACCATTTGAATGGGAGGGAGGCAATACTATCATTGTGAATGTGTATGTTTAAAAGCATTGCCTCCGATTTGCCCCAATTGATCTTATAGCCAGATAGCTTACTAAAATAGCTGATTATTTCTAGTAAATGCTGAAGTAATATCTTGGGATTCGGTACTGTCAGCAGCATGTCATCTGCATAGAGGCTTAGTTTGACAGTCTCGTTACCTATTTGAATTCCTTGTATCCTTTTTTCATCTCTGAGTAAGCAGGCTAAGGGTTCTAAAGACAGGATGAAGAGCGAAGGTGAGAGAACGCACCCTTGGCATGTTCCTCTGTGGAGGGTGAAGGCGTCTGACATCAGACCACTAGTCTGGATTTTGCGTAACAGGTACGTGCAGTGCTTGACTTGGACTGAAATAGGTGCTAGTACCATTCATATTAAGGTGGAGGAACTCTGCAATGTTTTAAAGCCAATATTCAAAATGAGATGGGAATCTCTGCAGGTGAAAAGACTACAGAGCTACAGATACTGTATTGAGTGAATCAATGATTCTGGAAAACTGGAACTAAAGAAAGGCTAAATTTAGTCAGCTGTCTTCAGGTACCTGGTGCCCAACATTACCAGACGATGCCACAGAACACCAGCTAACCACAGCTATGGGACAAAGAGTCCTTCTCAAACATTCTTAAGGCAAGGGAGGAGGGAGAGGTAAAGGGGGAGAGAGAGAAAGAGGCAGAAAGTGAGGATGCGTCCCAAATGCCACCCTATTCCCTATAGTGGGAAACAGCCATAGGTCTCTGGTCAAAAGTAGTGCACTACAAAGGGAATAAGGTGCCATTTGGGACGCAAACTGAGGCTGGACAAGCGTGTGAGGAATGTACCAGAGCTTCAAAACAACATCCTGAGGGAGAAGCAGCAGAGATGGAATTCAGGCTGCCGGGCGGTGGAGGGAGTGGAGGGGAAGGAGCTCTGTCCAGGAGCCCTGCCTGCGATCTATTTTTAGAACGTCCACCTCACTTCATTAAAAACGGGATGCTTTCATAACCCCAGCAGGTCTCCTCGAGGGCGGACATTCTTTTAGGCAAAATAACCAGAGCCTGAGAAGGATGTGAGGATGGGATGAGGGGAGGAGGGGAGGAGGATGGGAGGATGGGAGGAGGGGAGGAGGATGGGAGGATGGGAGGAGAGGAGGATAGGATGAGGGGAGGAGGGGAGGAGAGGAGGATAGGATGAGGGGAGGAGGGGAGGAGGATGGGAGGATGGGAGGAGGGGAGGAGGATGGGAGGAGGGGAGGAGGGGAGGAGGATGGGAGGAGGGGAGGAGAGGAGGATAGGATGAGGGGAGGAGGGGAGGAGGGGAGGAGAGGAGGATAGGATGAGGGGAGGAGGGGAGGAGAGGAGGAGAGGATGAGGGGAGGAGGGGAGGAGAGGAGGATAGGATGAGGGGAGGAGGGGAGGAGGGGAGGAGAGGAGGATAGGATGAGGGGAGGAGGGGAGGAGGAGAGGATGAGGGGAGGAGGGGAGGAGAGGAGGATAGGATGAGGGGAGGAGGGGAGGAGGGGAGGAGAATGGGATGAGGGGAGGAGGGGGGAGGAGGATGGGAGGATGGGAGGAGGGGAGGAGGGGAGGAGAGGAGGATAGGATGAGGGGAGGAGGGGAGGAGAGGAGGATAGGATGAGGGGAGGAGGGGAGGAGGGGAGGAGAGGAGGAGAGGATGAGGGCAGGAGGAGAGGAGGATAGGATGAGGGGAGGAGGGGAGGAGAGGAGGAGAGGAGGAGAGGATGAGGAGGGGAGGAGAGGATGAGAGGATGAGGGGAGGTGGGGAGGAGGGGAGGAGAGGAGGATAGGATGAGGGGAGGAGGGGAGGAGGGGAGGAGAGGAGGATAGGATGAGGGGAGGAGGGGAGGAGAGGAGGATACGATGAGGGGAGGAGGGGAGGAGGGGAGGAGAGGAGAGGAGGATAGGATGAGGGGAGGAGGGGAGGAGGGGAGGAGAGGAGGAGAGGATGAGGGGAGGAGGGGAGGAGGGGAGGAGGATAGGATGAGGGGAGGAGGTGAGGAGGGGAGGAGAGGAGGAGAGGATGAGGGGAGGAGGGGAGGAGGGGAGGAGGATAGGATGAGGGGAGGAGGGGAGGAGGGGAGGAGGATGGGAGGATGGGAGGAGAGGAGGATAGGATGAGGGGAGGAGAGGAGGATAGGATGAGGGGAAGATGGGAGGAGGGGAGGAGAGGAGGATAGGATGAGGGGAGGAGGGGAGGATGATGGAGGAGAGGAGGATAGGATGAGGGGAGGAGGGGAGGAGGGGAGGATGATGGGAGGATGGGAGGATTGGAGGATGATGGGAGGATTGGAGGATGGGAGGATGGGATGAGGGGAGGATTGGAGGATTGGAGGATGGGATGAGGGGAGGATTGGAGGATTGGAGGATGATGGGAGGATTGGCGGATTGGAGGATGGGAGGTTGGGAGGATGGGAGGATGGGATGAGGGGAGGATGGGAGGATAGGATGAGGGGAGGATGGGATGATGGGAGGATGGGATGAGGGGAGGATGGGATGAGGGGAGGATGGGATGAGGGGAGGATGGGAGGATTGGAGGATGATGGGAGGATTGGAGGATGGGAGGATGGGATGAGGGGAGGATTGGAGGATTGGAGGATGATGGGAGGATTGGAGGATGGGAGGATGGGATGAGGGGAGGATTGGAGGATTGGAGGATGATGGGAGGATTGGAGGATGGGAGGTTGGGAGGATGGGAGGAGGGGAGGATGGGATGAGGGGAGGATGGGATGAGGGGAGGATGGGATTAGGGGAGGATGGGATGAGGGGAGGATGGGATGATTGGAGGATGGGATGATTGGAGGATGATGGGAGGATTGGAGGATGGGAGGATGATGGGAGGATTGGATGAGGGGAGGATGGGAGGATGGGATGAGGAAAGGATGGGAGGATGATGGGAGGATTGGATGAGGGGAGGATGGGATGAGGGGAAGATGGGATGAGGGGATGATGGGAGGATGGGAGGAGTGGAGGATAGGATGAGGGGAGGAGGGGAGGCGGATAGGAGGAGAGGAGGATAGGATGAGGGGAGGAGGGGAGGAGGGGAGGATGATGGGAGGATGGGATGAGGGGAGGATAGGATGAGGGGAGGAGGGGAGGATGATGGGAGGATGGGATGAGGGGAGGATGGGAGGAGGGGAGGATGATGGGAGGATGGGAGGAGAGGAGGATAGGATGAGGGGAAGATGGGAGGAGGGAAGGATGGGAGGATAGGATGAGGGGAGGATGGGATGAGGGGAGGATGGGATGATGGGAGGATGGGAGGATGGGAGGATGGGATGAGGGGAGGATGGGAGGATGGGATGAGGGGAGGATGGGATGATGGCAGGATGGGAGGATGGGAGGATTGGATGAGGGGAGGATGGGAGGATTGGAGGATGATGGGAGGATTGGAGGATGGGAGGATGGGATGAGGGGAGGATGGGAGGATTGGAGGATGATGGGAGGATTGGAGGATGGGAGGATGGGAGGATGGGATGAGGGGAGGATGGGATGAGGGGAGGATGGGAGGATGGGATGAGGGGAGGATGGGATGATGGGAGGATATGATGAGGGGATGATGGGAGGATAGGATGAGGGGAGGATGGGATGATGGGAGGATGGGATGATGGGATGAGGGGAGGATGGGATGAGGGGAGGATGGAGGATGGGATGAGGGGAGGAATGGGAGGATGGAGGATGGGGAGGATTGGAGAGGGATGATGGGAGGATTGGATGAGGGAGGATTGGAGGATGGGATGATGAGAGGATGGAGGATAGGGATGATGGGAGGATAGGATGAGGGGAGGATGGATGATGGGAGGATGAGGAGGATGGGATGATGGAGATGGTGAGGGATGGGATGGGATGAGGGGAGGATGGGATGAGGGGAGGATGGAGGAGGGGAGGATGATGGGAGGATGAGGAGTCTTCAGGCTCTGTTCCTCAGTTCTGATGCGGAGGATGGGGAGGAGGTGGAGGCATTGCGTCTTGTCTGCATGGAGGATTGGATGAGGGGAGGATGGGAGGATGGGATGAGGGGAGAATGGGAGGATGATGGGAGGATTGGATGAGGCGGAGGATTGGAGGATGGGATGATGGGAGGATTGGAGGATAGGATGAGGGGAGGATGGGATGAGGGGAGGATGGGATGAGGGGGGGATGGGATGATGGGAGGATGGGATGAGGGGAGGATGGGATGAGGCCTTGCCACCACACGGGACTGAAGGGTCTGGTTACGTCCCAAATGGCACCCTATGACCTGTATGGTGCACTACTATTGACCAGAGTCCTATTGGCCCTGGTGTCCTATTGGTCCTGGAGTCCTATTGGTCCTGGAGTCCTGTTGGTCCTGGAGTCCTATTGGTCCTGGAGTCCTGTTGGTCCTGGAGTCCTATTGGTCCTGGAGTCCTGTTGGTCCTGGAGTCCTATTGGTCCTGGAGTCCTATTGGCCCTGGAGTCCTATTGGCCCTGGAGTCCTATTGGTCCTGGAGTCCTATTGGTCCTGGAGTCCTGTTGGTCCTGGAGTCCTATTGGTCCTGGAGTCCTGTTGGTCCTGGAGTCCTGTTGGTCCTGGAGTCCTGTTGGTCCTGGAGTCCTGTTGGTCCTGGAGTCCTATTGGTCCTGGAGTCCTATTGGCCCTGGAGTCCTATTGGTCCTGGAGTCCTATTGGTCCTGGAGTCCTATTGGCCGTAGAGTTCTATGGGCCGTGGAGTCCTATTGGTCCTGGAGTCCTATTGGCCCTGGAGTCCTATTAGTCCTGGAGTCCTATTGGTCCTGGAGTCCTATTGGCCGTAGAGTCCTATGGGCCCTGGAGTCCTATTGGTCTTGGAGTCCTATTGGCCCTGGAGTCCTATGGGTCCTGGAGTCCTATTGGTCCTGGAGTCCTATTGGCCGTGGAGTCCTGTTGGTCCTGGAGTCCTATTGGTCCTGGAGTCCTATTGGCCCTGGAGTCCTATGGGTCCTGGAGTCCTATTGGTCCTGGAGTCCTATTGGTCCTGGAGTCCTATTGGTCCTGGTCTAAAGTAGTACACTATATAGAGAATAGGTTACCATTTGGGACACAGGCACCCTGAGGCCTGTTGTCTCTGTTTCTGCAGACTCTTTGAGTTGCTGCCCGCATTAATTCACTGAATTATTCAATGTAGGCATTGGGAATTTTATTTGGGCGGGGTGGACTTTTCCCCCCATCAGTTCTCTGTGGTTCTCTCTAAACTGCTAGCTACTCATGCTCCTGCACGGGCAGAAATATAGTTTGACAAGAGGGTTCATATTTGTGTTGCAGCAAACAGTCCAAAGTTTACCACCATTAAAACCAGCTCTGACTTCCTCTTATCTCTCTCAGACTTCACCTCAATAAGCCCTCGATGCCCCCCCCCCCCTTCCAATGAAAGGGCACCATGAGTGAAACCTGAGACAACATCGCACACAGAGCGATCTTTAGTTCTGTGACCCGCCCTTCTCATACACACTATACAGTTGGGTCCACACTTTACGAGCTCTCAATAAAGTTGGGTGGTACTTGAGCAGGTCAGACACTCCGTCACTGACGAGAACAAAGCTCCTCAGGGCTCCCAAATGGCACCCTATTCCCTATGTAGTGCACTACTTTAGACCAGAGAATGGCACCCTATTCCCTATGTAGTGCACTACTTTAGACCAGAGAATGGCACCCTATTCCCTATGTAGTGCACTACTTTAGACCAGAGAATGGCACCCTATTCCCTATGTAGTGCACTACTTTAGACCAGAGAATGGCACCCTATTCCCTATGTAGTGCACTACTTTAGACCAGAGAATGGCACCCTATTCCCTATGTAGTGCACTACTTTAGACCAGAGAATGGCACCCTATTCCCTATGTAGTGCACTACTTTAGACCAGAGAATGGAACCCTATTCCCTATGTAGTGCACTACTTTTGACCAGGTCCCATAGGGCAGTGCAGCGAGGGAGATGAGAGGGAGACCCACCTTCCTGCACCGTGTGAGAAAATACACTATTTTATCACCTCAGCAGTAACTAAATCGCCCTGCCTGGACCGTTTTTTATTTGTTTCTGTATTACTGTATTGAGTCCTGTGTTTGTGTGTTTGCTGCCTTGTCCAGTTCAGACTCAATTAGAATAATATTGACATACATTTGGTGTTCCATTTCAAAGGGGTTTGTCTGGATCTGGGAGGGAGGGAGGGAGCAGTCAGAGGCTGGGTGGGTGGGTGGGTAGAAGTCAGAGGCTGGGTGGCTGGGTGGGTGGGTCGGTAACAGTCAGAGGCTGGGTGGCTGGGTCGGTAGCAGTCAGAGGCTGGGTGGGTGGCTGGGTCGGTAGCAGTCAGAGGCTGGGTGGGTGGCTGGGTAGCAGTCAGAGGCTGGGTGGGTGGATGGGTAGCAGTCAGAGGCTGGGTGGGTGGGTGGGTAGGTAGCAGTCAGAGGCTGGGTGGGTGGCTGGGTAGCAGTCAGAGGCTGGGTGGGTGGATGGGTAGCAGTCAGAGGCTGGGTGGGTGGGTGGGTAGGTAGCAGTCAGAGGCTGGGTGGCTGGGTGGGTGGGTAGAAGTCAGAGGCTGGGTGGGTGGCCGGGTGGGTGGGTGGGTTGCAGTCAGAGTCTGGGTGGGTGGGTGGGTGAGTAGCGGTCAGAGGCTGGGTGGGTGGATGGGTAGCAGTCAGAGGCTGGGTGGGTGGGTGGGTGGGTCGGTAGCAGTCAGAGGCTGGCTGGGTGGGTGGGTGGGTCGGTAGCAGTCAGAGGCTGGGTGGCTGGGTGGGTGGGTAGAAGTCAGAGGCTGGGTGGGTGGATGGGTGGCTGGGTAGAAGTCAGAGGCTGGGTGGGTGGATGGGTGGCTGGGTAGAAGTCAGAGGCTGGGTGGGTGGGTGGGTGGGTGGGTCGGTAGCAGTCAGAGGCTGGCTGGGTGGGTGGGTCGGTAGCAGTCAGAGGCTGGGTGGCTGGGTGGGTGGGTAGAAGTCAGAGGCTGGGTGGGTGGATGGGTGGCTGGGTAGAAGTCAGAGGCTGGGTGGGTGGATGGGTGGCTGGGTAGAAGTCAGAGGCTGGCTGGCTGGCTGGGTAGCAGTCAGAGGCTGGGTGGCTGGGTGGGTGGGTAGAAGTCAGAGGCTGGCTGGGTGGCTGGGTGGCTGGGTAGAAGTCAGAGGCTGGGTGGGTGGCTGGGTAGAAGTCAGAGGCTGGGTGGGTGGCTGGGTAGAAGTCAGAGGCTGGGTGGGTGGCTGGGTATCAGTCAGAGGCTGGGTGGGTGGGTGGCTGGATGGGTGGATGGGTAGAAGTCAGAGGCTGGGTGGGTGGATGGGTAGAAGTCAGAGGCTGGACGGGTGGCTGGGTAGAAGTCAGAGGCTGGCTGGCTGGGTGGGTATCAGTCAGAGGCTGGCTGGGTGGGTAGAAGTCAGAGGCTGGGTGGGTGGCTGGGTGGCTGGGTAGAAGTCAGAGGCTGGCTGGGTGGATGGGTGGCTGGGTAGAAGTCAGAGGCTGGCTGGGTGGATGGGTGGCTGGGTAGAAGTCAGAGGCTGGGTGGGTGGATGGGTGGCTGGGTAGAAGTCAGAGGCTGGATGGGTGGCTGGATATCAGTCAGAGGCTGGCTGGGTGGGTGGGTGGGTCGGTAGCAGTCAGAGGCTGGGTGGCTGGGTGGGTGGGTAGAAGTCAGAGGCTGGGTGGGTGGATGGGTAGAAGTCAGAGGCTGGTTGGATGGGTGGGTGGCTGGGTAGAAGTCAGAGGCTGGCTGGCTGGGTGGGTGGCTGGGTAGAAGTCAGAGGCTGGCTGGGTGGCTGGATAGAAGTCAGAGGCTGGGTGGGTGGCTGGGTATCAGTCAGAGGCTGGCTGGGTGGGTGGCTGGATGGGTGGATGGGTAGAAGTCAGAGGCTGGGTGGGTGGATGGGTAGAAGTCAGAGGCTGGTTGGATGGGTGGGTGGCTGGGTAGAAGTCAGAGGCTGGCTGGCTGGGTGGGTGGCTGGGTAGAAGTCAGAGGCTGGCTGGGCGGCTGGATAGAAGTCAGAGGCTGGGTGGGTGGCTGGGTATCAGTCAGAGGCTGGCTGGGTGGGTGGCTGGATGGGTGGATGGGTAGAAGTCAGAGGCTGGGTGGGTGGATGGGTAGAAGTCAGAGGCTGGATGGATGGGTGGGTGGCTGGGTATCAGTCAGAGGCTGGGTGGGTGGGTGGGTAGAAGTCAGAGGCTGGCTGGGTGGGTAGAAGTCAGAGGCTGGGTGGGTGGGTGGGTGGGTATCAGTCAGAGGCTGGGTGGGTGGGTGGCTGGGTAGAAGTCAGAGGCTGGCTGGGTGGGTAGAAGTCAGAGGCTGGGTGGGTGGCTGGGTGGGTATCAGTCAGAGGCTGGGTGGGTGGCTGGGTAGAAGTCAGAGGCTGGGTGGGTGGGTGGGTGGGTAGAAGTCAGAGGCTGGCTGGGTGGGTAGAAGTCAGAGGCTGGGTGGGTGGGTGGGTGGGTAGAAGTCAGAGGCTGGCTGGGTGGCTGGGTAGAAGTCAGAGGCTGGGTGGGTGGGTGGGTGGGTGGGTGGGTAGAAGTCAGAGGCTGGGTGGGTGGGTAGAAGTCAGAGGCTGGGTGGGTGGCTGGGTAGAAGTCAGAGGCTGGGTGGGTGGGTGGGTTGAAGTCAGAGGCTGGGTGGGTGGCTGGGTGGGTATCAGTCAGAGGCTGGGTGGGTGGCTGGGTAGAAGTCAGAGGCTGGGTGGGTGGGTGGGTGGGTAGAAGTCAGAGGCTGGGTGGGTGGGTGGGTGGGTTGAAGTCAGAGGCTGGTATGTCCATGTAAGATCAAGAGCAGCTCAATCTAAATCATCCCAAGGTTGTTGTTGTTGTTGTTCTCTACTTGGCTGTTTGGTCCGTAGTCTTTCGTAGATAAAAAAACTCCCACTGCTTTTCACTTATTATTCAGGTTCCTTATTTTTCATGAGTGTTAAAGTGTCAGTCCATGTAAAATAATAAGAACTGCAAAGTCTTTGTTTAATCACATTGTGATCCAGAGATTTCCGGGGTAAGACTTACAGCGAGAATGTACTGTAGATTTAGAATTTACTGAATTAATAAAACACTATTTTCTCTATGAAACAGAAAGAAATGGAACTGGATCCAAACACACTTTTTCACAAGTTGGGAATAATGTTGTTTTGCCTTGCACTAGTTCTGATTGTGTGGAGCCGTCGGTCTCATAGTCCAGGGTATACAATGCACCAAACATATGCTACGCCCCAAATGGTATCCTATTCCCTTAATAGTGTACAATTTTTTACCAGGGCCCTGGGATGCAGGGTTCCGCACGATACGGTAAGCATCGTGGGCCAAAAGTTCCCCTCCCTGTCAGAAGGAAAATCACGGGTTGTCATCTCGTTCCCAGACGACAGGCGTTAACTGTGAACGTCGTGAAGGAAACCCACAGAACCAGATGAGGCCCAACTCCACTTTCTGTTCATCTCAGCAGGAACGTTACCCCGACGTAATCAGATTGTCCGGCAGGCTCCGATCACACGGCTGGGCTCTGGCTGAGGAGCGCTCCGCCCTCCGCCCTGCCTCACTGGCTAATCCTTCTCTAATAACGCTGGTCAGCTTCACTAACAGGTGAGGTCATCAGGCATGGAGGAAATGCGAGTCAGCTGAGATAAAAGACTGTGAGAGAGGGAGGTTGACTGTATGAGATCATGACCTAGTAATGCGTCCCAAATGGCACCCTATGCCCTACAAAGTGCACTACCCTATTCCCCTATTCCCTATTGGCCCTGGTCAAAAGTAGTGCACTATATAGGGAATAGGGTGCCATTTGGGACAGCCCTGAAGTCTGCTCTCCATCTCTTCTCCTCCACAGGAGGTCCAGGAAGCCCCCTGATGATAAGCCCTGTTGGCCCTCACACTTTGCTGCCTGCCTGAGATATGAGCTGAAGGGGAGGGAGCCAACTCCACCCAACCCAACACAGATTAATCTCGAAGGATGTTGATGTCTCACGTCGCTGTAAGTAATGAAGGATGAATGTTTTTCTCTGACTGGGACCGCTACAGTGTTAGCGTCAGTAAGTCGGCAACGAACGGCTTCCAAAGGGCTCTGAAAAGTGTTGACTTTGTGATGAAGACTTAGGATGCGTCACAAAGGCCGTGGAGGCTGAGAGCAGAGGCTGAACGGTAGGCCTGGCATGCGTCCCAAATGGCACCCTATTCCCTTTATAGTGCACTACTTTCGACCAGGGCTCCATAAGACTCTAATAAAAAGTCAGGCACTAAATAGGGAATAGGGCGTCATTTGTCACGCAGCCTTAGTTCCAGCAGGGACCTGGGTGTTTGGTCTCGGTCGGTGCGTTCAAGCCTTCGACTGTTGGCTGGTGTGAGTCACCAGAGCGCCGTGGTGCAGACACAAGCATCAGGCAGAGAGGAGAGCATAGCCAAACACCTCATTCCAAATGGCACCCTATTCGGCACCCTATTTCCCATATAGCGCACTACTTTTCACCAGAGACCATAGGGCACCGTTCATTATTAACACAGGAAGCAATTAACTCCCCTAGATCCTGCCATAATAAGTCTATGAGTCAAAGTGTTTATTTTGAAGCCAAGTTGGATGACTTTACAGGCACTGAGGTCAGGGCAGATGTCACCTCAATCAAATCTACACCCACTAGGCTCCATCCTGGGTGCCAAGAATCAACTTCAGAGTGGAAACATACGGGGATATAAATGTGGGCAATGATCATATGTGCAGACAAAGGAAAAAAAAGCATGAACAACACATTGCAACGGGTTACTGTTGGTTATATACCTGGCCTGTTTGTTCCCTTGCTCCACTCACTGACTTAAAGAGCCTGTACTGTCTCAGTTTAGTCTCCCAGGACCTCACCTCGTGTATAAGAAACCCCTGTTGTAGATCGGACACAGTAGGAATGTTTATTTTTGGTTAAATCCCCCCACTTACACACAAAAGATGTGACCTTCTCCCTCCCTCTCGCTCTGTGATATGACCGTTGTAGTCTCTGAAATCCCAGACCTAGGGCAGCAACAGCACTAACGTTAAGCCAGAACATTGGTACGTTGTGGGAGGCAACACATCCGTCCTTCCAGAGAGACTATGAGCAGCGTGGTGTTGGCCTCCTGGTGGCCATGTGTGGTACTACAAAAACAAGTGGAGTGAATTACAGTGTGTGGGGAAGTTTGTGATGCGGTCAATGAATGGCAACAAAAGCGAATAAATCGTAAACATGGGCTAAACACACACACACACACACACACACACACACACACACACACACACACACACACACACACTACAGCATTCTACTGATGTTATCTAGTAGTGAATCGTAAACACTGAGTACCAGTGAACCAGCTTGTGCTACCTAGTGATCTGGCATCATTGCTTGTTTACCTTACGATGATCCAGGTTTTAGTGTGTTTATCATTCTTAAATAAGTTGCAGGCTTCGGATGTTATCCTTGCCTGTTGCATGGTAGAGGGTGCTCTTCCTCATATAAATAGCAACCGTTTGAGCTATTATGCGAGAAAGGGAGGGCGGGGGGGAGGGAGGGAGGGAAGCATTGCGTTACAAACCGAGTTAGCTTGTTCTCGTTCATTATGTTCTCAAATACGACCCCTGGTGTGACTGTGCTCGCTGTGGCGTTTGGGCAAACAGAACCTCTTGACTTTCTAGGTAGACACACAAAACTTCACGAGGTCGTCATGCTCCAGGAAATAGCTGCTGGCCGGGCAAGATGGAAGAAAACAGAGCACAACATTGACTTTTCCCTTCCCCGTGTGTGTTTCCTATTCCCCTTCCCCGTGTGTGTTTCCTATTTCCCTTCCCCGTGTGTGTTTCCTATTCCCCTTCCCCGTGTGTGTTTCCTATTTTCCTTCCCCGTGTGTGTTTCCTATTTCCCTTCCCCGTGTGTGTTTCCTATTCCCCTTCCCCGTGTGTGTTTCCTATTTCCCTTCCCCGTGTGTGTTTCCTATTTCCCTTCCCCGTGTGTGTTTCCTATTCCCCTTCCCCGTGTGTGTTTCCTATTCCCCTTCCCCGTGTGTGTTTCCTATTTCCCTTCCCCGTGTGTGTTTCCTATTCCCCTTCCCCGTGTGTGTTTCCTATTTCCCTTCCCCGTGTGTGTTTCCTATTCTCCTTCCCCGTGTGTGTTTCCTATTCCCCTTCCCCGTGTGTGTTTCCTATTTCCCTTCCCCGTGTGTGTTTCCTATTCCCCTTCCCCGTGTTTGTTTCCTATTCCCCTTCCCCGTGTTTGTTTCCTATTCCCCTTCCCCGTGTTTGTTTCCTATTTCCCTTCCCCGTGTGTGTTTCCTATTCCCCTTCCCCGTGTGTGTTTCCTATTCCCCTTCACCGTGTGTGTTTCCTATTTCCCTTCCCCGTGTGTGTTTCCTATTTCCCTTCCCCGTGTGTGTTTCCTATTCCCCTTCCCCGTGTGTGTTTCCTATTCCCCTTCCCCGTGTGTGTTTCCTATTTCCCTTCCCCGTGTGTGTTTCCTATTTCCCTTCCCCGTGTGTGTTTCCTATTCCCCTTCCCCGTGTGTGTTTCCTATTCCCCTTCCCCGTGTGTGTTTCCTATTTCCCTTCCCCGTGTGTGTTTCCTATTTCCCTTCCCCGTGTGTGTTTCCTATTCCCCTTCCCCGTGTGTGTTTCCTATTTCCCTTCCCCGTGTGTGTTTCCTATTTCCCTTCCCCGTGTGTGTTTCCTATTCCCCTTCCCCGTGTGTGTTTCCTATTTAACACCTGACAAGTGAGGAGTGGAGTGGACAGGCTGTTCTTGACTTTCAATCACCCTGTTTTTACTACTATGTGAGGACATGACAGACCGTTTTATCCTCTACAGTGGGTTTTAATGCGCTCATGGTTCATTTACATAGGATGTCATGACAGACATCTCCCCTCTGGTGGTTAGAAACACCTGAGCATTACTCTGTACTGGCAATCTTTCATATCATCTCTCTCTTTCTCTGTCTCTCGCTCTCTCTCCCTCCCTCTCTCTCTCTAAGAACTCTCAAAACGATAGCTGTTGCACAGTGTTTGTCTTGGAGTTGAACGTCCCATGTTTGTCCTCTATGCTTAAACCGATGCTCTTCTTCAAACTATAAGCTACCTTGACTAAAGCCTCACTTCCTATTCATACAAAAGACCTCTGTGGCCCCGGCGCTATCTGTAGACTACCTCTAAGAAAGGTACAGACCCCTGACCCTGGTGCTATCTGTAGACTACCTCTAAGAAAGGTACAGACCCCTGGCCCTGGCGCTATCTGTAGACTCCCTCTAAGAAAGATACAGACCCCTGACCCTGGTGCTATCTGTAGACTCCCTCTAAGAAAGATACAGACCCCTGGCCCTGGTGCTATCTGTAGACTCCCTCTAAGAAAGGTACAGACCCCTGACCCTGGCGCTATCTGTAGACTCCCTCTAAGAAAGATACAGACCCCTGACCCTGGTGCTATCTGTAGACTCCCTCTAAGAAAGGTACAGACCCCTGGCCCTGGTGCTATCTGTAGACTCCCTCTAAGAAAGGTACAGACCCCTGACCCCGGCGCCATCTGTAGACTCCCTCTAAGAAAGGTACAAGAGGAGAGGCACAGTGTGGGAAAAGACCAAGATGACAAATGACAATGATTTACGGTCCAGATCAGACATTGGCAGACAGTGAGCGATGCCCTCTTCTAAATAGGTGACCATTCCCTGTTGCTGTGTGTCTGTGCAGCATTTCACCTGTAATCACCTGTTGACTGTTACTATTAGGCTGGTCTCAGTGTGTTATTCAAGGTTTATATCATGTGAACAACATTGATACTTTGTGTGCATCTCAAATGACGGCCTATACCCTACATAAAGTAGTACACTACTTTTGACCAGAGCCCTATGGGACGCAATCTTTACCATGTTATTACCCCTGGTTATTACATAATAATCCTTCCCCAATATCCATGCATTTTAATTCCAAATTCATAATCACAGTGAAGTTGATGTAGGCTATTTTTGGTCTGAATGGTGGCCAAAATGAACAATGTTCTCCTTTAGTCCATGTCAAATTAGACTCACAAACATTCTTGTCTGTTCATGATTTAGGACGTAAAAAACCCCCACCTGGCTGAAACAGTAGGTTGATTGAGGGTGATGCCTGTCTAAAAACAGCTCTCCTCTCAGGAATTAGGAAAAAGAAAGCCATCTGGAATTTGAATATTTTGACCCCTTTGGGTCGCGTGGCATAACTCTTGTTTCCTCGGCTACACCCCGCCTCGCGGTGTATTTAAAGTAGGGGTTCTCTTGTCCATGCCTCAGTGGAGCCCTGCAGCGAGTCAACGAACGACTACCGAGTGAGAGAAAAGGGAAACTCCTGTCTGTGTGTCTGTCTCACTGAACGAAAACAAACGTGTTGGACTGAATGCGCACGCTGTTGAAATAAACGACGCAAACAATGTGTGAGGGAATTATCACCAGAATTACTCTTCTTCTGCTCATCATCTGCTCGGTATGTTTTTACATGTCATATAATATATCAACAAAGTGCTGGATTTTTGATTTATATACATTTATGTAACTTTGTCATCACTTTGCATTTGATGCAATAATAGCCTATTCTTTCTCTCATTGTTATATGATTTGTATTGTCTTCACTGATATGTATTATTTAGTTATGTAAAATTAAAATTTTAAGTACAACTTTTGGGAACGCATTGTGCAGTTTTAGCGGCTGAAACATCCCATGGGGGTGTGGTCTCACCATGGGGGTTTGGTCTCAGTGCAGTTCTGTAAAGTAGCCTACAGCAGCTCCTTAAAGTAGCCTATAGCAGCTCCTTAAAGTAGCCTACAGAAGCTCCTTAAAGTAGCCTATAGCAGCTCCTTAAAGTAGCCTACAGCAGCTCCTTAAAGTAGCCTACAGCAGCTCCTTAAAGTAGCCTACAGCAACTCCTTAAAGTAGCCTACAGCAGTTCTGTAAAGTAGCCTACAGCAACTCTATAAAGTAGCCTACAGCAGCTCCTTAAAGTAGCCTACAGCAACTCTATAAAGTAGCCTACAGCAGCTCCTTAAAGTAGCCTACAGCAGTTCTGTAAAGTTGCCTACAGCAGCTCCTTAAAGTAGCCTACAGCAGCTCTGTAAAGTAGCCTACAGCAGCTCCTTAAAGTAGCCTACAGCAGCTCTGTAAAGTAGCCTACAGCAGATCCTTAAAGTAGCCTACAGCAGATCCTTAAAGTAGCCTACAGCAGCTCCTTAAAGTAGCCTACAGCAGCTCCTTAAAGTAGCCTACAGCAGCTCCTTAAAGTTGCCTACAGCAGCTCCTTAAAGTAGCCTACAGCAGTTCTGTAAAGTAGCCTACAGCAGTTCTGTAAAGTAGCCTACAGCAACTCTATAAAGTAGCCTACAGCAGCTCCTTAAAGTAGCCTACAGCAGCTCTTTAAAGTTGCCTACAGCAGCTCCTTAAAGGAGCCTACAGCAGCTCCTTAAAGTAGCCTACAGCAGATCCTTAAAGTAGCCTACAGCAGCTCCTTAAAGTTGCCTACAGCAGCTCCTTAAAGTAGCCTACAGCAGCTCCTTAAAGCAGCCTACAGCAGCACCTTAAAGCAGCCTACAGCAGCACCTTAAAGCAGCCTACAGCAGTTCTGTCAAGTAGCCTACAGCAGCTCTGTAAAGTAGCCTACAGCAGCTCCTTAAAGCAGCCTACAGCAGTTCTGTCAAGTAGCCTACAGCAGCTCCTTAAAGTAGCCTACAGCAGCTCTGTAAAGTAGCCTACAGCAGCGCTGTAAACAATCATAGGTGATGACAAAGTAGTGTTGTTTTAATTGGGTGTCACTGTTACTAGAATTATTGGATTCAAATGGGCTATGTTCTTGGGTGTGTCTTACTCGTTGCTACTTAAACGATGATGTGAGTACAGAGATGCAGAAACAAATAGTAGTTATAGGCTCCTAGTTGGACGTAGAGCCCACAATTTAGTGCCAAATTGTTAATGACCGAGTTAATCCAGGTTATGTTAATCCTTTATCGCTCAAATGTTTTAAACATCTGTTCTTAGAATAAAACATGTCGATTTGACAGCATTTGAGTAGCCTGTATTGATTTCCTCTTCCATCCTTAAGTCTCTTTTATATATTTTTTATATTTGTACAAAGGTAATGCTGTATGTAATACCAGTGTCTGTCACTCTCCATAGAAACTCTCTCCATAGAAAAGTCTACTAGAATTGATTTGCCTACATCGAGTCAAGTGTCTCCATCTTGTGGCAGTAAAATGTATTACAAGTGAGGTGTTACAAAACGCGAAGAAGCCACAAACGACATTCTCTGCTTCTTTGACACACAGTATAGACCACAGGAGGTTGGTGGCACC